>NC_051389.1:40606340-40606696 GCF_015228065.2 Penaeus monodon
GGGTAAGGGCGGCTCATTTGCCAGCCTCCTCCCCAGAAAGACACTCTGGCAACGTCTCAGATAAATGGAAATGTTGGGGAGAGGGATGTTGTCCCTCCCACCCAGCAAGTAAGGCGGGCTGTGGGTCCCGCTGGGAGGGCAAATATCGCGGTGCAGGATTGGAACGAGAGTTACTCGTTCCGCCTGCGCCCCGGCAGGCGCCAACCCACCATGAAGCTTGTGGGGCAAAGCCCTCGGGAACCCCACAGGCGGATGGGTGGTCCCACAGCCTGCCGACCCCCTTTATTAGGGACTGTGTCGGCGGGGGCGGCAGAGGTGGTGTGCACCCAGAGTGTCCACCCGAGGCTTAATCTCAG
>NC_051389.1:40609296-40616796 GCF_015228065.2 Penaeus monodon
TTGCCAACCCAGTGGCTAAATAGGCAGTCGAGGTGAAGTTCCTTGCCCAAGGAACTTCATCGTATCTAGGTTTGATTTACCTAAGATTATTAGACAAACACACCAATCGTCGCATGCGAGTGTGTGGGTGCATCCATGCACATACGCATCGTCGCGTGCGTGTGTGTGTGTGTATATATATATATATATATATATATATATATATATATATATATATATGTGTGTGTGAGTAAGTGAGTGAGTGAGTGAGTGAGTGAGTGTGTGTGTGTGTGTGTGTCTATTAAGCAAATCCGTGCGTGCCCGTATAGTGGTGAGCTCAGAACCACCAACAATGATTACCCAAACAACTGATCCCCTGAGGAAGGATCACTGGTCAGCCACCCCAGTATAAAGACAAAGACAGCTACATGATTTCAACATGGCGTCGAGTAGTTCGTCAAATGAAGAAGGAAGAAAGAAAGAAAGAAAGAAAAAATATATATGCATATATATATATATATATATATATATATATATATATATATATATATATACATATATATACATATGTGTATGCATATACATATAACTATACATCTTCTTACAGTGTAACTGTTTTAAAAGCGGCAGAGATAGTTCCTCCTAATTAGTTGGAGACTGCGAGTTGAGAAGGAGCCTGGGGGATTCCACTCAACTTTTATTTTCTCCTGACAAACCTCTACACCAATGATTAAATACAGAAACGATAATTCATACCACATCGCCCGTCGCGTGGGTTATCAAGGGGCGCGTTAGTTAGTGGGCAACCAGGCTGACAATGTTAAATATGCATCTGGAAGACAAAGAAGATAAAGAAAACAGGTCCAATTAAGAAACACATTAAAAATCGGAACGTGGAACGTAAGGAAAATGAAAGAGATGGGTAAATTACATACTGTCTGTAACGAAATGGATAGATACAACATTCAAATACTAGGAATCAGTGAGACCAATTGGAAAAGTAATGGAAGTTTCAAAACTAAGAAAACAAGACAGTTCTTTTTTCTGGAAAAGAAGAAGGAAATTATAGTCATGGAGTTGCTATGATTCTCACGAAAAAAACTGCAAATGCACTAATTGGGTACAGCCCAATAAATGATCGCATTTTAAAAGTCAGAATACAAGCAAAACCTCATAATATTAGTATCATACAATGCTACGCACCAACCAATATTGCAAGTGATGAAGAAATGGAATTTTTTATAACTCTCTCCAAGATACTTTAGACACAATCCCTAACAGAGATGTAAAAATAATCATGGGAGACCTCAACGCCAAAGTAGGAAAAAATAATCTAAAAAATGACACCTGTGGAAAATTCGGCCTTGGAGATATAAATGAAAGAGGTAAAGATTTTATTGAATTCTGTAGTACAAATAATTTAGTTATAGCCAATACATTGTTCCAACACCACCCAAGACACTTGTACACGTGGTTTTCACCAGACAAAAGAACAATGACTACATTGTGCTGAACCAAAAATGGAAGAGTTGCATAAAAAATTCGAAACAAGACCTGGTGCCGACTGCAACAGTGACCACCAACTACTAACTATCGACTTTAAAATAAGACTCAAAAGATGGAGCGTCCAACACCACCTCTAAAGCTCGACTACAAAACTCTTGATAACAATTACAGAATTGCAGTGTCAAACAAATTTGAAATACTCAATCAATGTGAAGATGATAAAACACCAAATGAGTTGTGGGAAGAAGGAAAAGAACTCTTGCTGAGCACTGCTTAAGAAACTATCGCCAAAAGGAAAAAGACAAATTCCCCCTGGATATCTGAAAAAACACTAAGTGAAATTGAAACAAGAAGATGCCTAAAATAAAAAGGTATCAATAATCCAGTTGAAAAAGTAATTTACAAAAAACAAAATACAAAAATTCAAAGATTATTGCGACAAGATAAGGAAAAATATTTAAATGAACATTGCCAGAGAATTGAAAACTGTTCTATCAATAAGACAACTAAAGAACTCTACCAAGGAGTACGAAACATCACACGAAAATTTAAACCTACAATGGACACTATCAAAACTGAAGATGGACTTGTTTTATGTGATGGAAAAGAAGTCAAAGATAGATGGAATCAATATTGTTCCAACTTATACAAAAAGAATAAAAATCTAACAACAACATTAATTAGACTCAATGACAGCGAGGATGAACCACCGCCACTGCTGGACGAAGTTATAAAAGCCATAAAAGAAGTAAAGAATAACAAGAGCCCCGGAATAGATGAAATAACAGCAGAACTAATTAAGAATGCTGGCGAAAGTGTTGAATACTTCTTCTACAAACTCTGTACAAAAATATGGAATGAAAGAAAATGGCCAGAAGACTGGGTAAAATCAGTCTTTACTCCCATACCTAAAAAAGGTGACGCACTCCAATGCAACAATAATAGGACAATTGCCTTAATAAGTCACAGCAGCAAAATTTTGTTGAAAATTATTGCTGAAAGAATGAAGTTGAAGTTAAGAGAGGAAATTGCAGACGAACAAGCAGGTTTTCGCCCTGGAAAAGGTACCAGAAACCAGATTCTAAATTTAAAATTGATCATAGAGAAAAACAGAGAACATCAAAAAGACCTATACCTGTGTTTCATCGATTATGTGAAAGCTTTCGATACTGTTGATCACGATATCCTCTGGAATAACATGTGCGATATGAAGTTTCCAAAACACATCATCCAATTAATAAAAGCCTTGTATGACCAACAACAAGCAGCTGTAAGAACCACTTATGGGTTAACAGAATGGTTCGAAGTCAAACAAGGAGTACGACAGGGTTGCATTCTATCTCCGCACCTCTTTAATATATATTCTGAAACAATTATGAGAGGTGCTCTAGAGAATTTTGAAGGAACTGTGGATGTTGGAGGATACAAAATATCAAATCTGAGGTACGCCGATGATATAGTTTTGATTGCCAGCAGTATCACTGAACTACAACAACTACTAGATAAAGTTAGAGAAGCAAGCGAAAAGGCTGGCTTATTTCTTAATGCCAAGAAAACTAAGATCATGAAGATTCAAAGATAACCGGCAATGAACAATGATGAACATGTTACAATCAATGGAATGATTGTGGAAAATGTGAAAGAGTTCACTTATCTTGGAGCTGTTTTAACTAATACATATGATGATTCACGGAGATAAAAAGAAGAATTACCATTGCCAAAAGCGCCACAGTTGCTCTCAATAACATCTGGAAAGACCGAAGCATTACCTTACGGACAAAGCTGAGGTTATTGAACTCATTAGTTTTCCCAATTGCATCATATGGTTCTGAGTGTTGGGTGTTGAAGTAGATAGACAAGAAAAAGATCAATAGTTTTGAAATGTGGTGTTACAGACGAGTACTGCGTATTAGCTGGACAGAGAAGAAGACGAATGATGAAGTGCTGAGAAAAATAAATTGTAAAGACCGACTTTTGGACATCTTGAACAAGAGGAAATTAAAATTTATTGGTCATGTAATGAGAAGTAAAAGTATTGAGAAAAACTTGCTGACAGGGATGGTGATAGGAAACAGAGGAAGAGGCAAACCAAAGACAAGACTGAGCGACAATATCAAAGATATTTGCGGGCTGTCGATGGTATAAGTGGAAAGAAAAGCGTAAGATCGAGTTTAGTGGCGAAGGATGGTGGAGAGGTCCACGGCTGCTCAAGCATGAGCATACCGTTATTGATTGATACATCTTCTTCTTCTTCTACAGGCTTTTGTCCCAGTTCAACTGGGGTCGCCGGTGCGGATCTTCCTCCTCCACTCTGCCCTATCCAGGGCCTCCCCCTCCGTCACTCCCGCCGTCTCCATGTCCTCCTTGATGCAATCCTCCCATATATATATATATATATATATATATATATATATATATATATATATATATATATATATATGTATATATATGTATATATATATACATATATATGTATATATATATATGCATGTATGTATATATATATATATATATATATATATATATATATATATATATACGGGCACGCACGGATTTGCTTAATAGACACACACACACACACTCACTCACTCACTCACTCACTCACACACACACACACACACACACACACACACACACACACACACACACACACACACACACGCGAATATATATATATATATATATATATATATATATATATATATATATATATATATATATATATATATATATATATATATATATATATATATATATATTATATATATATATATATGTATATTATATATATATATATATATATATATATATATATATATATATATATATATATATAGATATATATATATATATATATAATATATATATATATCTATATATATATATATATATATATATTCGCGTGTGTGTGTGTGTGTGTGTGTGTGTGTGTGTGTGTGTGTGTGTGTGTGTGTGTGTGTGAGTGAGTGAGTGAGTGAGTGAGTGTGTGTGTGTGTGTCTATTAAGCAAATCCGTGCGTGCCCGTATATATATATATATATATATATATATATATTATATATATAATATATATATATATATACATACATGCATATATATATATACATATATGTATATATATATACATATATATACAATATATAATATATATATATATATATATATATATATATGGGAGGATTGCATCAAGGAGGACATGGAGACGGCGGGAGTGACGGAGGGGGAGGCCCTGGATAGGGCAGAGTGGAGGAGGAAGATCCGCACCGGCGACCCCAGTTGAACTGGGACAAAAGCCTGTAGAAGAAGAAGAAGATCAAATAACGGTATGCTCATGTTTGAGCAGCCGTGGACCTCTCCACCATCCTTCGCCACTAAACTCGATCTTACGCTTTTCTTTCCACTTATACCATCGACAGCCCGCAAATATCTTTGATATTGTCGCTCAGTCTTGTCTTTGGTTTGCCTCTTCCTCTGTTTCCTATCACCATCCCTGTCAGCAAGTTTTTCTCAATACTTTTACTTCTCATTACATGACCAATAAATTTTAATTTCCTCTTGTTCAAGATGTCCAAAAGTCGGTCTTTACAATTTATTTTTCTCAGCACTTCATCATTCGTCTTCTTCTCTGTCCAGCTAATACGCAGTACTCGTCTGTAACACCACATTTCAAAACTATTGATCTTTTTCTTGTCTATCTACTTCAACACCCAACACTCAGAACCATATGATGCAATTGGGAAAACTAATGAGTTCAATAACCTCAGCTTTGTCCGTAAGGTAATGCTTCGGTCTTTCCAGATGTTATTGAGAGCAACTGTGGCGCTTTTGGCAATGGTAATTCTTTTTATCTCCGGTGAATCATCATATGTATTAGTTAAAACAGCTCCAAGATAAGTGAACTCTTTCACATTTTCCACAATCATTCCATTGATTGTAACATGTTCATCATTGTTCATTGCCGGTTATCTTCATGATCTTAGTTTTCTTGGCATTAAGAAATAAGCCAGCCTTTCGCTTGCTTCTCTAACTTTATCTAGTAGTTGTTGTAGTTCAGTGATACTGCTGGCAATCAAAACTATATCATCGGCGTACCTCAGATTTGATATTTTGTATCCTCCAACATCCACAGTTCCTTCAAAATTCTCTAGAGCACCTCTCATAATTGTTTCAGAATATATATTAAAGAGGTGCGGAGATAGAATGCAACCCTGTCGTACTCCTTGTTGACTTCGAACCATTCTGTTAACCCATAAGTGGTTCTTACAGCTGCTTGTTGTTGGTCATACAAGGCTTTTATTAATTGGATGATGTGTTTCGGAAACTTCATATCGCACATGTTATTCCAGAGGATATCGTGATCAACAGTATCGAAAGCTTTCACATAATCGATGAAACACAGGTATAGGTCTTTTTGATGTTCTCTGTTTTTCTCTATGATCAATTTTAAATTTAGAATCTGGTTTCTGGTACCTTTTCCAGGGCGAAAACCTGCTTGTTCGTCTGCAATTTCCTCTCTTAACTTCAACTTCATTCTTTCAGCAATAATTTTCAACAAAATTTTGCTGCTGTGACTTATTAAGGCAATTGTCCTATTATTGTTGCATTGGAGTGCGTCACCTTTTTTAGGTATGGGAGTAAAGACTGATTTTACCCAGTCTTCTGGCCATTTTCTTTCATTCCATATTTTTGTACAGAGTTTGTAGAAGAAGTATTCAACACTTTCGCCAGCATTCTTAATTAGTTCTGCTGTTATTTCATCTATTCCGGGGCTCTTGTTATTCTTTTCTTCTTTTATGGCTTTTATAACTTCGTCCAGCAGTGGCGGTGGTTCATCCTCGCTGTCATTGAGTCTAATTAATGTTGTTGTTAGATTTTATTCTTTTTGTATAAGTTGGAACAATATTGATTCCATCTATCTTTGACTTCTTTTCCATCACATAAAACAAGTCCATCTTCAGTTTTGATAGTGTCCATTGTAGGTTTAAATTTTCGTGTGATGTTTCGTACTCCTTGGTAGAGTTCTTTAGTTGTCTTATTGATAGAACAGTTTTCAATTCTCTGGCAATGTTCATTTAAATATTTTTCCTTATCTTGTCGCAATAATCTTTGAATTTTTGTATTTGTTTTTTGTAAATTACTTTTTCAACTGGATTATTGATACCTTTTTATTTTAGGCATCTTCTTGTTTCAATTTCACTTAGTGTTTTTTCAGATATCCAGGGGGAATTTGTCTTTTTCTTTTGGCGATAGTTTCTTAAGCAGTGCTCAGCAAGAGTTCTTTTCCTTCTTCCCAAAACTCATTTGGTGTTTTATCATCTTCACATTGATTGAGTATTTCAAATTTGTTTGACACTGCAATTCTGTAATTGTTATCAAGAGTTTTGTAGTCGAGCTTTAGAGGTGGTGTTGGACGCTCCATCTTTTTGAGTCTATTTTAAAGTCGATAGTTAGTAGTTGGTGGTCACTGTTGCAGTCGGCACCAGGTCTTGTTTTCGAATTTTTTATGCAACTCTTCCATTTTGGTTCAGCACAATGTAGTCAATTTGGTTGCGTGTTCTTTTGTCTGGTGAAAACCACGTGTACAAGTGTCTTGGGTGGTGTTGGAACAATGTATTGGCTATAACTAAATTATTTGTACTACAGAATTCAATAAAATCTTTACCTCTTTCATTTATATCTCCAAGGCCGAATTTTCCACAGGTGTCATTTTTAGATTATTTTTTCCTACTTTGGCGTTGAGGTCTCCCATGATTATTTTTACATCTCTGTTAGGGATTGTGTCTAAAGTATCTTGGAGAGAGTTATAAAAAAATTCCATTTCTTCATCACTTGCAATATTGGTTGGTGCGTAGCATTGTATGATACTAATATTATGAGGTTTTGCTTGTATTCTGACTTTTAAAATGCGATCATTTATTGGGCTGTACCCAATTAGTGCATTTGCAGTTTTTTTCGTGAGAATCATAGCAACTCCATGACTATAATTTCCTTCTTCTTTTCCAGAAAAAAGAACTG
>NC_051389.1:40643117-40648117 GCF_015228065.2 Penaeus monodon
CCCCCCTTTTCTCTCTTTTCTCTGCTCTCCCCTCTCTCTCTCCCCTCTCTCTCTCTCTCTCTCTCTCTCTCTCCTCTCTCTCTCTCTCCCCCGCTCCCCCCCCCCCCTCTCTCTCTCTCTCTCTCCTCTCTCACTCTTTTCTCTCTCTTCTCTTTTCTCTCTCTCTCTCCCCCTCCCCCCCCCCCCCCCTCTCTCCGCCCTCCCCCCCCTCTCTCTCTCCCCCCTTTTTCCCCCCCCCCCCCTCCCTCCCCCTCTCTCCTTCTCTTTCCCTCTCTCACCTCCCTTCTTCTCTCCTCTCTTTCCTCTCTCTCTCTCCTCCTCACTCTGTCTCCCGTCCTCTGTCCCTGTCTCTTCCCCTGGCTCTGTCTGTCCCCTTTTTCCCGTCTGTCGTCTTTTTTTTCTCTCTCTCTCTCTCTCTCTCTTCCCCCCCTCTCTCCTCTCTTTACTCTCTCCTTTTCCTCTTCTCTCCCTCCCCTTCCCCCTCTCTCTCTCTCCCTCCTTTTTCCTCCCCTCCTCTCTCCCCCCTTTTTCCCTTCCTTTTCTCTCTCTCCTCCCCTCTCTCTCTCTTTCCCTCCCCTCTCTCTCTGTCCCCTCCTCTCCCCTCCCCTCATTCTCGTCTCTCTCTTCTCTCTCCCTCTCTCTCTCACCCTTTCTCTTCCTCCTCTCTTCCCTCTCTTTTTCTCTCTCTCTTTTTTTCTTTCTCCCTCTCCCTCTCTCTCTCTTTCTCTCTCCTCTCCTTTTCCTCTCTTCTTTTCCCCCTCTCCCCTCTCCTTCCCTTTCCCTCCCTCTCCCTCTCCCCTCTCTCCCCCCTCATTCCCCGTCTCTCTTCTCTCTTTTCTCTCTCTCTCCCCTCTCTTCTCTCTCTTTCTCCCTCTCCCCCCCCCCCCCCTTTTCTTCTCTCTCTCCCCTCTCTTCCTCTCATCTCCCCTCTTCTCTCTGTCTCTCTCTCTCTCTCTCCCTTTTTTGTTTAAAATTTTTCGTTTCCCCTTTCCCCTCCCTTTTCCCCCCGAGTCCCCCTTTTTTGATGCAAATTTTCGTTTAAAATCATTAGGTTTAAAAAAAACGCTTTCTTTAGTTCCCCTGGTTGCGGATGGTCTTGTTCTTAGTGTTCTGCTGTTTTTTGTCCAGCTTTTTTGTTTGTCCTTTCCGAAAAGGGGAATTATTAAATTTTTATTATTTTAATTTTTTATTATTATTATTTTTTTCCGCCCTCTAAAAAAACCTTTTTTTTTTTTTTTTTTTTTTTTTTCTTTTTTGGACTCCTTCCTGCTCCCTTCTCCCACGGCGGAACATTTCGAACAATAGGATATTACGTCAGCGGCCCTTTTAAAATGGTGTTTTACCTTTGCGAAAACCCCCCCCCTCCCCCCAGAGGGGCCCCTTTCCCTTTTTGAAAAAATGTCGGGGGGAAAAAATTTTTTTTCTGACGTTTTTAACCCAGTGCAATAAAATTCTATGACATATATGTGTATATGTATATGTATATATGTATATTATATGTATATTATATATGTGCACATGAATCTATATATATACATACAACACACACACCCCAAACCACACACACACACACACACACACACACACAAAAAACACAAACACACACCACAACAACACACACCCCCAAAACAAATACCCCAAAACCCAAAACACACCCCACACACACACACAATAAATATATATATATAATATAATAATTTTTTATATGTATATATATATATATATTTTAAAAATATAGATAATATTATAAAATATAAATATATAAAAATATATAAAATTTTATGTGTGTGGGGGTGTGTGTTGTGTGGGGTGTGTGTGGGGGGGTGTTGGTGTGTGTGTGTGTGTGTGTGTATATATAGAAATTAATTTTTTAATTTTTAAAAAAATTTTTTTATTTTTAATATATGTATAAAATATTTTTATTATAATTTTTATATATATATATGTAGTAATATACAATTTTTAAATATATATATTAAAATATATATATATATATATATATAATATATTTATAAAATAATATTATAATATTTTTGTGTGGGTGTGTGGTGTGTGTGTGGTGTGTGGTGTTTGTGTGTTTGTGTGTGGGTGTGTGGGGGTAGGGGTTTTGTGTGTGTGTGTGTGTGTGTTGTGGGGTGGTGGGTTTGTGTGGGTGTGTGTGTGTGTGTATGTATGCCCTATATATATTCGTGTACAATATAAAACATACATACCTCCCATATATGTCATAAAATTTTTATTGCGCTATTGTCCCAAAGGGCAGAAAATATAAATTTTTTTTTTTCCCCCCCCCCGAAAACATTATTCCTACAAAACTTATTAAAAAATATATAAATTTGGGACATAATACACACACATGTTAGGGATCGCCCCTGAAGGAAAAACACTAAGCCCCCGGGGGTAAAGCGGTAGAGAAGGGGTAGTTTTTTTTTAAATTCCGCCCCATCTTGGCCCCAGCATGCTGACGTCAGCATGCCAGTACTCACTTATAGCTGAGTCGACTGAGAGGGCCGATTTTGCGAAGTCATCGCTCTCCCACTGATACCATATCCCAAATATTTTCGGTTTTGTTTTTGTATTTATGTATATAAACACACACGAAATAACCTCAGACAGCATGATGAATTTGCAGAGACGAAATACAACGCAAAGTATTTCTCCTGATGACCCCCGAGATTTAGCGGACGCGCCTTTCCCCTCTGCGCCCGGGGTGTTTTTTACGGGGGTCGAAATCATTATAAAAATTATTTTCCCTTTTAGCACAAACCTCTTCTGCTTTTATTGCGCCGAAGAAGGGCTTCATATCTTGAGCTCATTTATATGCGTAAAAAAAAGAAGAATATATGGGAATGAAAATGTTTAGATAGATAATCAACCAAAATAGATTGGAAATAGATAAGTGAATTGGCCATTTCCTGAAATACACTAATTGTATGTCCACATTTATATGCACCCTTCAACAGTTTTATTTTTGTTTATGTGAGAAAGCATTCTCTGTCTATCTGAATCTCTCTCTCTCTCTCTCTCTCTCTCTCTCTCTCTCTCTCTCTCTCTCTCTCTCTCTCTCTCTCTCTCTCTCTCCTGTTTTCCCCCTTTCTCTCCCTTCCTCTCTCCTTCCCTCCCTCCTTCCCCTTCCCCTCCCTTCTTCCACTCTCTCTCTTTCTTTCTTTCTCACTTCCTCCCCCCTCCTTAACTTCCTCCCTCTCATTCTCTCTCTCTCCCACACTTCCTCCCTCCCTCCTTCCACCCCTCTCTCTTACATATATATATGCATATACATATATATATATATATATATATATATATATATATATATATATATATATATATATATATCTGTACACATTCTAGTGCTTCTGAAGACCAGTTGTAACTGGAATCTCTCTCATACCCAACACGTCTCTCTTATCGCTTATCTCTTCTCTGCTTCCTCCTTCGATTTAAATGCAGAAAATTTCTCACATTTTCCATTTTTTCGCTTTTCAAGTTTGCGAGCACAGCTGACGTCCCAACCACCGCTTTCTGTATCTGTGTCTCTTTCTCTTCTGCGTGTTTTTGTCGCTTTTGTCTCTTTCTGACTGCGGGTTCTTCGTGCTCAGGGTGATTGTGGTAGCCTAGATAGTGCTAAGTGATCTGCAAGCCTTTTCGCTTGTATCTGCCACCACTGGCTAGCCTGGCGCTTGGGGCAGAAGGAGGCACTTAAGGTATAGAGTCGTGGCCCACTGGCGTGTGGACACGCCCTGCTTCGTACTAACTCCTACCCCCTTGCCCTCCAGGGTAAATGGGTGACTGTGGAGAGGCGGGCCTTGCCAATCCGCCTCCCCAAGAGAACCTAACTGACAGTACTTCACTTAGATGTTGGTGCTGGGGGGAGGGCAACCGTCCCTCCCACCCAGCCAGTAAGGCAGGCTGTAGGGCCCGCTGGGTTGGCGACTGCTGGGACTCGGACTTGAAGCCGGATTACCTGTCCCGTCTGTGTCCCAATGGCGACCAACCTGGTGTGAGGCTTGTGGGGCAAAGTCCACAGGAAGCCCACTGGCGGATTATGGGACCTGTAGCCAGCTACCCCTCTCCATATGGGGCAACGTCGGCCGGGATATCGTCCACCCAGCGTAACCGCCCGAGGTTTACCCTAAGGCAAGCCGTCAGCGTGGGGGCTTAGCTCTTTGCGGCAGGATGAACAGTTACCACTGCTATCAAAGGAACTGAAGCTGCTGAGAGCTGAGGTGGCTGCTCTCTCGGAGGTGAGAAGACCTGGTAGCGGCACGATCAGTGTGGGTGGCAACACTTACTACTGGTCGGCCGCAGCGATGGCCACCATCTCCAGGGAGTAGCCATAGCCATCTCCAGCAGACTTCAGTCCTCGGTAGAAGTTACTCCGGTCGATGAGTGTATAATTGCATTAAGACTGAAACTTGCACTTGACTTCATGTCTCTTATTGCTTTGTATGCTTCTACTGATGTTTGTAAACTTGACGTGAACGAGGTGGTAGCGGAACGATCGGCGATACGGGTAATGTGGCAAAAAGATCGACCTCATTTCCGTTAGCACTCGCTGATGATGATGATGTCCTGGCTGCCATTTGGCTGGTACCACTTCCCCTGACCTTTTGAGGGGTGTGCTTATCCTTCTCTGGAAGGGAAAGGGGATCGATAGGAGTGCAGAAACCACCGAGGAACCACACTGCACAGCATACGGCAAGATTCTCACCCACATTCTTCTGAAACGGATCCGAGACTAGAGGCCAGAGCAATCTGAATTCACTCCTGGTATGTTTACAATAGAACGTATCTTGGTGCTTCGAGTCATTGTAGAGCGCCATTGTGAATTCGGTCACAGGCTAACTGCAGCTTGCATTGACCTCAAGGCATTCGATACGGCGTATCATGAATCACTCTCGGAGATCCTGAGACCGAGAGGAATCCCAACAAAGATTATTGGATTAATAGCAAGCCTGTATACTGAAAGTGCTGTAAAGTGTGGGGCCTCTCGCGCTTCT
>NC_051389.1:40655617-40658117 GCF_015228065.2 Penaeus monodon
ATATATATATCTATATATATCTTCTTTTAACGGTAGGTTCATGTCTGAGCCGCCGTGGTCACAGCATGATACTTAATTGTAGTTTTTCATGTTGTGATGCTCTTGGAGTGAGTACGTGGTAGGGTCCCCAGTTCCTTTCCACGGAGAGTGCCGGTGGTACCTTTTTAGGTAATTATTCTCTCTATTTATCCGGGCTTGGGACCAGCACTTGACTTGGGCTGGCTTGGCCACCCAGTGGCTAGGTAGGCAATCAAGGTGAAGTTCCTTGCCCAAGGGAACAACGCGCCGGTCGGTGAGTCGAACCCTCGAACTCAGATTGCCGTCGTGACAGTCTTGAGTCCGACGCTCCAACCATTCGGCCACCGCGGCCTTGACGATCATGGGCTTCCATGATTTTTTCTTAGCAATTTAGAGCGGTGGTTTGCCATTGCCTTCCGCCCGGTGTTTTTATCGAGTCACCATCTCTATTTACCCGGCACTGACATGAGCTGGCTTGGCCACCCAGTGGCTAGGCAGGCAATCGAGGTGAAGTTCCTTGCCTAAGGGAAACAACGCGCCGGTCGGTGACTCGAACCCTCGAACTCAGATTGCCGTCGTGACAGTCTTGAGTCCGACGCTCTAACCATTCGGCCACCGCGGCCCCATATATATATATATATATATATATATATATATATATAATATATATACACACATATGTATATATACATATATATATATTATATATATATATATATATATATATATATGTATATACATATATGTATATACATATATACATATATATATATATATATATATATATATATATATATATATATATATATATATATGCACCTCTATGTATGTGTGTATACTGACGTATATATGTGTGTATTTAGATAATTGAGTGCAGATCTGCATTTCTTTTTTCAAAAAAAAAACTCCTTCAGCCTCTGACGCCCTAAAGGCACTTCCTGACGTCCGGCAACAGGCGGCCCGGGCTCGTGGCTGTCGGCGCAATGGAGGCACGAAAGGCTCGCAAGGGCGTCGTTGTTCGAGAGCATTATTACATGACGAAGCGCCACTCGATAACCTTTCGATGGGTATACATTTTCTTATCTCTTCCGCACCAGCTGTTCAAGGCTCAAACATTCTATAATGTTTTAACTGCGTGTCCCGTGAAGAGTACACGAGATTAAAAAATGATCCATCTTTTGCGTAACGTATTTTGATCAGTAAGTGTTTACGCTTTGTACCATGCGCGCGCACGCTCACCCACCCACCACCCACACACACACACACACACCCACACACACACACAAACACATACACACACACACACACACACACACACACACACACACACACACACACACAACGTGTCTGTGCGTATATTTGATATAAATCACATACAGGAGTACACACACAAACACTTATTTATTTACATCACAATTTTCAAGTACGTATATTACGACAGAGATAAAAGTGCATAAAAGAAATTGCACTAAAAGTAAAATCATAATGAGACGAGGAAGACGCGTAACGAGTGGACGGAGAGAAACGGAGAAAGAGTGAAGAAATGGAGGAGGAGCAGAGAGAGAACGGAACGAGAATAAGTAAGAGATAAGGCAACAAGATATTGCACCGAGATGTTGGGGCAGCTGTTGAGAAAAAGGAGATCATGTAATACGGGATAATGGAACGGGAGATGATGGAACAAAGATAAAAGATAATGCCATAATGGAAATAATGGAAAAAGGGATAATATAACAAGAGATAGCGGAACAAGATATCAAAACAAAATAAACAGGTAATCGACTCAGGACGATGAAACGAGATACCAGACCGTAATTAATACGCCACGAGATGATGGCCGAAGATGTCATGCAAAAGTTGTAATATATTCAGAGACAATAAAATAAGAGATAGTGGAACAAAACTTAATGGAAAAGGGAAAATTGAACAAGAAATGATGCAAAAGAAATGACACTGAACAAATATGGAACAAGAGATAATGGAAAAGAAATGACACTGAACAAATATGGAACAAGAGATAATGGAACAAGAAATAACAGATTGAAGGAATATGGAACTAGATGTCACGGAACGAGAGCGAATAGACCAACATAAGATAGAACAAAATGCAGAACAAAAACTAATTCGCCAGAAATGAACAGAACAAAAGATGATGGAACAAGTTATGAGACGATAAGAGATGATAATGGAACAGGAAACGAGTGAGAGGAAAGAAGAAGGGGAAGCAGGAAAGGGCGCGAGAGAAGGAGAGATAAATGGTGTTCGGGGAAATCGGCAATAGAAAAGAGGAGAAGGAATAAAAGAGGGAATTAATGGGCGCGCGCGCTGGACGCCCGGAGGCTGGAAATTCCGAGCCGAGGGAGAGCGGCGGGGAAGGAGGCGGGGAAGGAGGCGGGCGAGGGGAGGCGGGGAAGGAGGCGGGGAAGGAGGCGGGCGGGGGGAGGCGGGGAAGGAGGCGGGCGGAGGGAGGCGGGGAAAGAGG
>NC_051389.1:40663117-40668117 GCF_015228065.2 Penaeus monodon
TTTTACATTTTGATGTCGTGCATTTTAGAATGAGCATTTTAAAACTAAACTGCCACTCTGCTTCTGCTTTTTAATTGCGTTTATTAGAATGTGTTAAGTTTATTATCATTATCTATTTATTTGTTTGTATTTTGAATATTCTCTTTCCTGTTATTCACGAGTTTTATGCAACTTTTTCTGATTTTAATGTGTCATTTAAATCTTTACTTTTTACCATAAATATTTGTGTTTTTTATTATGTTTTATTACTTTAATTGTATTTGCAATCTTTATTATGAGTTTTGCTTTCTATCCAATTTTAATGTTATTACACTACGTTGCTGAATTGTGTATCTTAAATATATCTTTTTCACAAGTTTATGTCAAAACCTCTGCTATGTAAGGGGACGAGTTCTGTTGAATAAACGAGTGTTAAAATCGACCGTGTGTTTTGTGTGTCCTCCCACGGATCTTACGGTGAGATGGCGATGTACCAGAGAATGCTTGTATTTTACCTCATAATTTGCCTTATATAGTGAAAGCTGGGTGTTGCGAAGTTCTGAAAATTGACCTTGTGAAACTGAGTTAGGTAATACAGTGCTACACCACTCCTATACTTCCTTGAGGGCTTGTACAGGGATGTAAATATACACTTTTTGTTTCCTTTATTTTATGGGTAAACAGGGCCCACCTATTCAGGCCCTTATTCTTTCAGTCCGCTTAACAGGCATCGCCACCTTGATGATGCATATTTAAAGGGCCTCTTGCCACGGATACCCTTACAAATGTTATAATTTATTAATAACATAACCTGGAAAGTAAGGTTGGCTCTCAAGGTGGTAACTGAAATGGAAATTTACTCTCGAACAGGGGTTTAACTTTGACAACTCTATTCTAAAGAGAGCTCTGATGGTAGAGTAACTGTAATCATTTATGTGGGAGATATTGTAAGCTCTGTGGTTATGCTGTTGAAATAGTCTGCTGTGCCAAAAAATAGTATGTCTACACAATTACAGTAACAATGGTGATAAAATTAGTAATGTTAGTAAAAGAAATAGTAATAAATATTTATGCAGTAAGTTATTAGGATAACAACGATATGCATAAGGTTAATAACACCAAAAATCGACAAAATAATAACAATAACGATAATGATGATAATCACAATAATGACTCTGAGAATAATAAAAACAATGACAACAAAAATAACGCTGTTAATAATAAAATCAGAAGAATACTAATGTACTGATACTAATAATCTTGTCTTGATGATAATGTAGTTTTTATCACGATCATCACCATCACTATTATTAAGTGTCAACTGGTTAGAGTGGAAAAAACAGAGAACGAATCGGAGTCCTCTGGTGGCAAGGCAAGCTGCCAGTTCTTTCCTGAGATTAAACGCGCTACAGATCCATTTGAAATCATCTCCGAAGTATTATCCCACGTACGAAATGTTAGATCTGTGCATAGAGTGATTTGGCTTAAAGGTTAGTGGGTCGACTGGGAGCTGACAATGTCCTTTTCAGCAGAAGAGCGCTATGATAGGCTTCTGTTATATAACTGTGGAGGTGTGCCTTTAACTCTGGGTTTGTTTATGTTTTTGTTTATTATCATTATTATTATTATTATTATTATTATTATTATTATTATTATCATTATCATTATCATTATCATTATCATTATCATTATCATTATCATTATCATTATCATTATCATTATCATTATCATTATCATTAATATTAATATTATTATTATTATTATTATTATTATTATTACTATTATTATTATTATTATTATTTTATTATTTCTTACTGGTGAAAAATGTGATAAGGATGTTCAATTAGCATTGATAAACATAACAGTGTTAATAATGGCAATTATAATGATATTAACTGTAATAAATATCACATATCATAATAACAGTGATATTGATATTAACAGTGATAATAGCTGATACGGTGGTGATATTGATAATATTGATGATATGATAATAATGGTAATGATGATAATGATAATAATAATAATGAGAATGATAATGAGAATGAAAATAGAAAAAAAACATATCACAATAATGAGAATATCACATTTTTTTAGAATGCCAAGATCCCAGGACTCCCCCCCCCCTTCGCTCCCACAGACCCACCACAGATTCATCTTTTCCTCGCCAAAAAAACAAAAAAAAGAAAAAAAAGATATGAATACACTAAAAGTATCTGCTGACGAGTTGCTTGTTGGAGGAAAAGTCATTACCACTTTTGTTAATCCTTCATAAACGCAATAACGAACAGCTGTAATGAACATCTATGTCATTTTTTTTCTTCTTTCTCGAAAACGTGATGGTCTGTGCGCTCAGAAAGATGATTTATTATTCATGGTAATCACGGCGAGAGTAATGGTTATAAAGTTGCTTAAGATAATGATAATGCAACTAGCTTTTATAGTATTAGCGTTGGCACTGTTTATAGGCAGAAACTTCTGGCGTTAGCATGATATTAGTGATGATGACGTAATACTGATAATAATAGTAATGATAATAAGGATACGAATGGTAACAGTAATAAAAAAGTGGAAATGATAAAGATTAACAATAGTATTAATAATGATGATGATTACAAGAGATAATAACAGTACTCAAGCCAACGGTGAAAAAAAAGTGATGATAGTAAAAAATATAATAATAGCAACAGTAATAATGATAATAGATAACAATGATGATAACAACATAATAACGATAATAATGAAAATAAATAGTGGTAGTAGTAATAGTAATAATAATAAAAGTAATAATAATAATAATAATTATGATAATAATTATTATGATCGTGATAATGATAATAATAATGATAATAATAATAACAATAATTATCATGATCATGATAATGAAAATGATAATGATAATAACAATAATAATGATAGTAATGAAAATACTAAATAACAACAACAATAACAGTGATAGCAATTAATGATAATAACAATACTAATAATGATAGTAATGATAGAGATGAAATAATAAATATAAAAATAATAATAATAACGATAATGATAATGATAATGACATAACTGATACTACTACTACTACTATAGCTAATATTAATTGGCAATATTCTGTTATCAATACCATTATTATTACTCTTATTGTCATTTATATAATTATCATTAAAGTTATCATTATCATTGTTAATGTTATATATCATTATTGTCATCATCATTATTTATCATAATGAATATCCTCATAAGTATCATAACCATTATCCTCATTAGTACCATGATTATCATTATTAAAATTACGAAGTTCGCGGTTCCATGGTCGCCTGTTTGTGCACCGAAGCATGGCTATCAAGTTTCCAGCACCCAAGCAATAATATGCGTTGTGCCAAACAGCACACTCCTCTGCAGTAGCCCAGGTGTTATACGGCACTGCACTCTTTCCAAATTCCTTCTTGGGTCTATGGCGTCGCCCCCGATGCTCTAATCACCACCTGGACGACCTCTGATCCGGTATGCACAAGTGCCTCTTCAGTGCTGTCTTAAGTTCCGTGCATTTGTGGACCTTCTCTCTCTCTTTATGCTCAGTTTTCGTATTCCATGGAGCCGCAGCGTCAATTATTTGTTTTATCACGACCAAATCGAGTTTACACTCACTGATGACCTTAGGAACGAGGTTCTGGCCCTACATTTTCTACTAGCCCTCTCGGGTCGTGCTTATGCAAGTTTTGCTGCCTGGGAGTTTTTTGTTCAGTTTCCAGCTGACTGCTCGTGCAAGTGTCATGCCTTTTCATGTACTGCTCTTCCGCTAAGTGTGAGCACTCACTAGCAATGTAATTAACAGTATTATCGTTCATATTACACTTTTAGCAGTTTGGAAAGGTATTTACTCCATCAATAATCACATTGATATATCGCGTCTATAGCACCTGATCTTGAGCTGCTAGGAACAGGCTTTCAGTTTTCTTTTTCGATTCTCCTCTTCACTGCCATGACTTGAAACTTTGTTGAGATTCTGTCCTTGATGTACTAACATGCAATGGCTTCAGTACCTTTCTTACTTTGTCACTCCAGCTCGACATTCTCGCTGTACTTGAAATACTGGCCAAGAACACACCGTCAGACTCAAACCAGTCTTGTATGTTCAATAAGCCTCCACCTTCCTGGTAGAGGTTGAGCTATCCCACATCGGATGTTGGGTAGAACGCCTAGTCGATGTTAAGCTGTTTCCAGGTCTTGGTGTCCATCTATCTCACATTATCAACTGTCCGCGATGCTGGCGCTATACCGGAACACTGGGACAGCCCATGTCTTCAGCCCTCTTTTGATGTTAACTCACCTGAGCCTCGATTTGAGTACTGCTCTAACTCTACTAAGGTGCTCTTTCATGAGCTGCTCTTTCATCACTCAATGTTTAATTTGGTCTTGTAGGATACTCAGGCCTGGTGTTTTCCATTTTTTCAGTTGCTCTTGTAGTGCCGCTAGCGTCATTGTGGATTCTGGCTTCTTGATGTCTCCATTCTTCTCGGTCCTTAGTTCTTGAAGCCAATTAGCATTCTTGTCATATTTCATAGGAGAGATCCAGATGTTGCTCCAGAAAGGTTGGTATCCCGCTGTCTTTAGTGTCATGAGTTCACATGATTGCCCCTTGATCGTTCTGTACAGTCTCTTCTCCTTGGTATTGAGGAATTTATTCTGAAGACACCACTTGGTACGCTCATCTAGCCTTCTGATCTTTGAGGCTTTTGTATTAATCCTCTGTTTCAGCTCTTCTTGGACGGTTTTAAGTCGTCGATGTTGAACCGTGTACCCTCACTCTGGGGTTTGCTTCTCATCATTCTCCAGTCTGTTAATCTTCCATTCTTGGATCCAGTTAATTTGTTTCCTGTATTGATCAGTGTGTTCCTTGCACCCCTGTCTGTTTGTTCTGGTTATGTGTTTTGACGCCCATGACTTCTGTGACAAGATATGCCCTTTCATAAGCGCGTCGGTTTGTCTCTGTGATACCAGGGTGTGGATGGTTTCGATTACAG
>NC_051389.1:40685617-40689118 GCF_015228065.2 Penaeus monodon
CTAATAATAAAAATAGTAATATGGGTAATAATGATGATAATAATGATAAAAGTAATAACGATATGGCAATTATAATAAAAACAATAGTAGGTCTACTGCAAATGATAATTTTCATTATTATCAGTTAATATTAACAAAAGTAACGAAGGACCTCAGTAACAATAAGCAATATAGGTAAGCAGAGTGCTGCCACTAACAATGCAAGAGACAATAGTAATATTTCACCACACACCAGGCATTATAATAACACGTTTTGCAGACCCACCCAGGTAATGCAACCAAACCCAACCGGAAGACAACAGAGATCTTTTAAATTCCCGGTAGCAATTAACAGAATGCCCCTTTATTTCCATTTTCTACTTAATACGAATCCGAATATAAAAATATATGTTAGTCGTAATTAACGAGGGCGACCGCTGCGAAATGAGTATCGTCCACTGGTCCGTGATTTACACTTTTTAATTCATTTCATTATTTTTTAAAAAATTCAGAGTGATGTTCATGAGTGAAGCAGAATTAGGCCGTTGAGGCTACCGGACTAGATGGCCTTTTTTTGTTATAGACGGCATAGTACATCCTTCTATTATATATACACTGGGTTTTGTCTCGTAATGTTTTCATCATCATTATTATTCTTTTTTTATTTATTGTTATTTTTTTTTTGGGGGGGGAGGGGGGGGGGCTGAGAGACAACAAAACAAACAAGCAATTCTCGTCTGAAGTCAACTGCTAGATGCTAGTATTGGCCTAAAAATTTGGATTCTACGTCGTAATGTTTTTTCTTTTCAGAAGGAAAGTCCGCCAACCGCTGGGACGTTTGTAACAACATCAACATTTTTAATAGAAAAAAACAGCGTACAAATTCATATTATGTTAAAAATTATAACGCATATGATTTTTTAAAATTTGATTTTCTGAAAAGAGAACTTTTCAGGTACTTTAAAAAACAATGGAATGAATAATTAAATGACATTCTTTGGAACAAATATTTAGGCAGGTTCTGTTGCTGTAACACGAGAGAGAGAGAGAGAGAGAGAGAGAGAGAGAGAGAGAGAGAGAGAGAGAGAGAGAGAGAGAGAGAGAGAGGAGAGAGAGAGAGAGAGAGAGGAGAGAGAGAGAAGAGAGAGAGAGAGAGAAAGGAGAGAAAGAGAGAGAGAGAGGGAGAGATAGAAAGGAGAGAGAAGAGAGAGAGAAGAAGAGAGGAGAGAGAGAGAGAAAAAAGAGAGAGAGAGGAGAGAGAAGGAGAGGAGAGAAAGAGAGAAGAGGGGAGAGAGAGAGGAGAGAGAGAGAGAGGAGAGAGACGAGAGAGGAGAGAGAGGGGAGAGAGGAGAGAGAGAAAGAGGAGAGAGAGAGAGAGAGAGAGAGAGAGAGAGAGAGAGAGAGAGAGAGAGAGAGAGAGTGAGAAGATAAGTAACTAGACAGATGGATCAATTTCTCAGAAATTGGAATATTCCCTCCCAAATATACAGAACTCACCATGTCTGTGGACTTCTTTAACACGAGTCACACAGACTCATCACATGCAGAGAACCATAATCTAGGTTGTTTACTGGAATAAAGTGCAGTGGAATTTTGCTATAATCTCGCTCTTCGAAAACGTGCCATACAATATCACACACACACACACATAGACACACACACACACACACACACACACACACACACTCACACACACACACACACACACACACACACACACACACACACACACACACATTTCAGACTTAACAGTGCATGTTTTTTCCTGTCTCTTTTGTATCAGATCTGCTTTCTTTTCTAACTTCATTTGCATTATTGCCTGTATCTTAAATATGATAATAATGGTAATGATGATAAGAGCAATAGCGACGGCAATAACCGTAATAATTATTATAATAATAATAAGGGTAAGAAAAATGACTGAAATAACAGTAATAATCAATGTGGTGCCGATGATAACAAGAAATGACGATAATTCTGAAATTAATGATAATGATAATGATAATAATGATGAATATATTGATAATAATGATAATTATGATGATGATGATAACAAAACAACAACTACAATTATCATTATTATTACTACTACTACTAATAATAATAATGATAATAATAATGACAATAATATTTTTATTATTATTATCATTAATGTTATTATTATTACCATTATCAATATCGTTATTAATCATCATTATTATTACCATCATTGCTATTATTGTTATTGTTACTATTATCTTTATCATTATTGTTGTTGTTATTATTATTATTATTATTATTATTATTATTATTATTATTATTATTATTATTATTATTATTAATTAGGGCCGCTCTGGCCGAGTGGTTAGAGCGTCGGAGTCAAGACTGTCACGACGGCAATCTGAGTTCGAGGGTTCGAGTCACCGGCCGGCGCGTTGTTCCGTTGGGCAAGGAACTTCACCTCGATTGCCTGCCTAGCTGCTGGGTGGGCAAGCCAGCCCAAGTCAGTGCCGGTCCCAGAACCGGGTAAATAGAGATGGTGACTCGATAAAAACACCGGGCGGAAAGCAACGGCAAACCACCGCTCTAAATTGCCAAGAAAATCATGGAAATCCATGATCGCCAACGTCTTGGTGGGACAGGGCACTTGAAAAAAAAATATATATATATATATAGATATTATTATTATTATTATTATTATTATTACTATTATTAGCAATATTATTATTATTGTCATTATTATTGTTATTGTTTTTACTATTATTATCATTATCATAAATTATTATTATTATTATTATTATTATCATTTTTATTGTTATTATTATTATTATTATTATTATCTTTATTATTATTGTTATCATTATTATTATCATCATCATCATCATCATCATCATCATCTCATCATTATCATCATCATCATCATCATTATCATCTTCATCATTATTATATCATCATTATTATTATTATTATTGTAGTGTACCCTGAGGTCCACCTGGATTTTAATCTTTACATATACGTACATATCTACTTGTCTGGATGTATACGAATACCACCTAAAATGGCCAACTTCCGTTCTCTGTGAACAATTACATTACATTTTCTTTTATTTTAATCATACACTATTTTATTTTCTTGTATACAGTTTTTATTATTTTTCTCTATTATGTTTTATCTATTTTCCTATATGTTTTGTAAGGTGCTTTTTATTGCCACATTTTACTGAATTTATTTTTGGTATTCTATTCCACTCAAATTTTATTTCTAAAAGATGTACCCCCGAATTACGTATAGACCAATCAGGTTAACGGGCGTGTAGCTCCAGCCAATCAGAGCCGTTCTAGGTCGTGCCCCCTGTCAGTGATTTTCAAGGGCGCGAGAGTTCACGCTCACGCTCACGACTGGCTGGACATACGCTCCCGTGACCCCCCCCCCGGCTTATAAAAACCATATATAAGTATTTTCTCCGTATTTGTGTGGGTTTGGCGCAAGTAGGAAAGAAAGCAAAGAGCATTCATTTTCTTGTGCAAAGGGTTAAATGAATAT
>NC_051389.1:40694218-40696699 GCF_015228065.2 Penaeus monodon
AGTGGCTGTTTCCCCGAGCATTTTACCTGATATTCACACAGTTTTATCAGTTACGAAAACATATGGGATAGATCGAGCTTGGGCAAACCGTAATTTACTCTGATTGTGCTCTGCTTTTATTCTCAGTTGTCTCTATTTAGAATATATTTGGCAAGAAAAAGTAAATAAATAAATAAATAAATAAATAAATAAATAAATAGATAAATATTCTTCATTTGAAAATAATGAGGTCATTTGCTTCAGTCAGATTTTTAAAATATACTTTCTAAAATGCTAATACTGAATTTCCTGTATTCCTATATTGCAAGATTTTGAACAGGCATCCCTATTTTGTCATTATTACAATTTGACTTTAGAATTATCCTTATGGCACTGGCTGTATTTAATTCATTAATTGTCAAATAAGTGTGACACAAGGATTACAGACAACAAAACAACAACAAATATAATAAATGAAATCAAATAGAAAGTGTTCAGTAAATCTAACGATGGGTTTGATGGCACTATCCAAAATTCCACTAGAGGATTCATTACCAGTGTGATTCATCAAAAAATTTGGCTGTTAGGAAATTGATCTTCATTAAAAAATGTGAGGCACACTTGTAAAACCTTTGACGTCCTTTGGTTCTCTGGACAATATGTAGTTATCAGTACTGCTATAATTGTTTTCGTTTTTATCTTTATTATCCTTATTCTCATTATATTTTTTTTTCACAACTGTGGGTTCATGTTGAAATTACTGCTATTATAATTGACATTATTAGTGCTGATGGTATCATAATAAGTATCATTTCTAGTGTCACTATTATTCTATTACCATACCATAACCAATATTCTATAATCGTAACTTATGCAAGTGCTGTTCTTGTATTTTGGTCGATGCGAATACGTGAGCAGCGCCGCTCAGCCTCTGGCCTCCCCCCTGCAGGCGTCTCCCGGGGCGACACGCTGCCCACCCTGTTCCTGTCTTCCCTCCGGCCGGCGTCGCGGTGGGCGTCGGCGGGAAGGCCCTCCCCCTTCGGCGTGCCCATGCAGATCTCCATGAAGACGGCGCGCTTCGTGGTGGTGTCAGAGGGGCAGTACGACCACGCCCACCACACGCACGGGCGGGAGGAGAACGTGGTGAAGAAGCCGCACTTCGCCGCCACGAACACGTCCTCGCGGGTGTACCTCGGGGCGACCGCCAGCCTGGACTGCACCGTGCATGACATCACCAACGAGTCGGTGAGTCCATTCTCCTTCCTCCTCTCTCTTCCCTTCCTTTTCTCGTTTTTCGTTTTATGTTAATATCCGAAGGCCACACGATGAACAAAAGGCAAATATCCACTTCTTCAACAGAGGGGAAAACAAAACGCATATCTTACTGATCCCCGCCAGTGCACGTCGCGAAGGACAGTGAACTCGGAAGCGAAGGACACTGATCCTTGCCTTTCATAGCACCCAGAGTAAAGGCGAAGGGGGGAGCCAAGGGCGAAAGGGAGTTTGAGGGAAAGTGCATAGCGAGCCACGTGGGAGAAGAAACTGAATGAATATTATGGGAGCCAACCAGGAGGATCCAAGACATTTACATTTTAGCATCAAGGGACTCTGAACTGTCCTTTCGTAAGAATTTATGGGAACGATTGGAATGGTGTTTTCAGTAGATGCACAAATATAAGAATCAAAAGTATGTGAAAAGTATATATATATATATATATATATATATATATATAAATATATATAATATATAATATATATATATATATTTACACACACACACACACACACACATATACATATATGTATACATATGTGAGTGTGTCCTTGTCCGTATCTGTACATCTCCCTTCCTGTGAGCCTCCTCCCATAGTCCAGCGCAGATGCACGAAAGGTCAGGAAAGGTTTTCTTGAATAAGACAAAAAGCCTGAGAAATATTTTTTTACTGGATAAGCTTAATGTAAGATTAAGACGAAGAGGGAAGCTACGGATCTTCTTTTATCTTCATTAGAGAGAGAGAGATGAATATAGAAAGAAAGAAAGAGAGAGAGAGAGAGAGAGAGAGAGAGAGAGAGAGAGATGAATATAGAAAGAAAGAAAGAGAGAGAGAGAGAGAGAGAGAGAGAGATGAATATAGAAAGAAAGAAAGAGAGAGAGAGAGAGAGAGAGAGAGAGATGAATATAGAAAGAAAAAAAGAGAGAGAGAGAGAGAGAGAGAGATGAATATAGAAAGAAAGAAAGAGAGAGAGAGAGAGAGAATATAGAAAGAAAGAAAGAGAGAGAGAGAGAGAGAGAGAGAGAGATGAATATAGAAAGAAAGAAAGAGAGAGAGAGAGAGAGAGAGAGAGAGAGAGAGAAGGATTAGAAGAAAGAAAGAGAGAAGAAGGAGAGAGAGGAGAGAATAGGGGGATAAAAGAAAGAAAGAAAGAAAAGAAGAGAGAGAGAGAGAGAGAGAGAGAGATGAATATAGAGAAGAGAGAGAGAAGAGATAGAAAAGAGAAAAG
>NC_051389.1:40701799-40704299 GCF_015228065.2 Penaeus monodon
ATATATATATATATATATATATATATATATATATATATATATATATATATATATATATATATATATATATATATATATATATATATATATATATATATATATATATTATATTATATATTTATACAATATATTATATATATTTATATATATATATATATTATATATATATATTATATAATATATTATTATAATATATATTATATAATAATCATATCATATTAATTCAGTCTATTACAGCATATATCATTCAGTATCATTTGAGTTATGATATACGTGGTATAGTTCCTTTCCAGAGATTAATACTATTACGTTGACATATATATCACTCATATAAACATTCGTGCCGTCGTGAACGAGAGCTCTACTCGACCGGGTATGGACATCACGGAGAGCCAGTACTACACCAACCACACAGCACCACAACCACAACCACAAAAAGAGTGTGCAACTAGCGAGGTTTTACACACACTCCCCTTGGGCAGTCGGAAATTGATTTATACATATATAACATCCTCCCTGACCAGGCCTCGAACCTAGGTCACTCCGGGTATGAAACATACTCCCCGTGGGCACTTGGTGGTGTGTGATATAGATATTGTTATATATCTATATCAATGCGGCATTGCATTATTCCATTTTTCGTATACGTATATGTATATATATATATATATTATATATATATATATATATATATATATATATATATATATATAATATATATATATATATGTATATATATATATATTTTTTTTTTTTTTTTTTTTTTTTTTTAAACGGTATAGGCTCATGTTTGAGCGACCGTGGTCACAGCATGATACTTAATCGTAGTTTTCATGTGATGCTCTTGGAGTGAGTACGTGGTAGGGCCCCCAGTTCCTTTCCACGGAGAGTGCCGGTTTTTACCTTTTAGGTAATCATTCTTTCTATTTTATCCGGGTTTGGGACCAGCACTGACTTGGGCTGGCTTGGCCACCCAGTGGCTAGGTAGGCAATCGAGGTGAAGTTCCTTGCCCAAGGGAACAACGCGCTGGCCGGTGTGTGTGAGAGAGAGAGAGAGAGAGAGAGAGAGAGAGAGAGAGAGAGAGAGAGAGAGAGAGAGAGAGAAGAGACAGAGCGACAAAAAGAGACAGGGAGAGAAAGTGATAAGGGAAGAGAGGCCAGCATTCTGTTCCATATTTCCGTCAGATATACAAGGATAATATATAAAACAGTGCAAATCAGAGATACCTCCATTTTTACGGCTGAATGGGCGTGTGCTATATTTTTCCGTAACACTAAAAGCCTTCTTTTGCTTGAACAGTTAAAATATATATATATATAGATTATATATTATAATATATATAATATATATATATATATATATATATGTATATATATATATTATATATATATATATGTTGTGTGTGTGTGTGTGTTATATATATATATATATATATATATATATATATATATATATATATATATATATATATATATATATACATATATAATATAATATATATATATATATATATAATATTATATATATATATTATATATATATATATATATAAACTACAGCAATAACAGCAAATATATATAATACTAATATATATATATATATATATATATTGCTGTTATTGACTGTATATCAATCGTTTTACAACTGTTCTTGCATTATCTTGTTGATTGTTACCATAATCATTACTGATGTTGTTATATCCAGAACTGTTGTGGTAATATCAATGATCATAACATTCCTGAACTTCGAGAGTCACAGCAGCAATTGAGAATTTTTACCTCCCATTCAGTGGCATTATAAATCCATACTTACTATGGTGCAGCTTTCCGTGAAAGATCCTGTCGATGAACAACTCACACCTACTAATTTTTTTTTTATGTAAGAGCCATCGCCATGATTCCGTTTTCATTGAAGTCGTTCGTCTTTGTAATGGAATGTTGTTCAATGATGTAATACCTTCACAGGGTAGAGACGTAGCTTATTGGGGTACTAAACTAGCCATGAGACTAGTTACTTGCCATACGCTCATTCTCGGTATTCAAATATAATCTTATGGTCTTAGAAAACTTTGCACGACTAAATTCCACGTGTTTGTCTTAGAGGTCAGTCACTTGGCAACGCTGCTGGTGGCCAAGAACTTTTCTCGTGCATTTTGGAAAGCATAACAGTCAAAGCCATTTCGGACGGCGGTCTAGTGGAAGGGAAAGGTGATCTCTCTCTAAAAGTAAGGTCGCGTGAACAGAGCGACTGAGAAGAATTTGAACGAGACAAAAGAGCGATCTTAAAGGATCTCAGATACTAGCCTGACATTTGCCTGTCGCTCGCTTGGCACACTGGCGACCAGACCTCGATATGGCATCATGCTAAATATTTTGAGATTAACTTTGCTTAACTTCTCAAAATCGTCAGGGCTGCCAGTACTTGCAGGATTCAAGATTTATCATTCTAAAAGGTACCATTGCCTCTTCTTAAAAGAAAGAAAGAGAGAAAAATAAAACA
>NC_051389.1:40709299-40714299 GCF_015228065.2 Penaeus monodon
CTTTTTTTTGGTCATTTCTCAACATTCTCCAGTTATTTTAGATTTTTTTTTTTTGTTGCCAACCATTTCTACGTTGATATTAGTATTTACTCTTCTACCACGATGTTGTTCTTCTCCTTTTCCTCTTTCAGCTTTCGTGCTCCACTGACGTCTTCTGCTGCTTTTGTAAAAACTCTTTTTGTTCCTTCGCTTCCCCGCTTCCATTTCTTCGGCCTCTCGTTTTTTCCTCTCTCTTACTGATTTTCGCGTTGCCTAAGATCCTCCTAGAAATGATCATTTATGTTCCAGTTCCCTCGTTAACCTTCTTTACCGCCCACCCAAAACCTCCTAGAGTCTCGGCATACCCGCTGTCCTCATGACTAAATCTGTCCCGAGTGTAAGCACCTCCGTTTCGAACACTTCTTTGGTCGTCTCTCGCAGATCGCCCTCCCTCTCCCCTCCCTTGAGTCTCCCTGCCCCTCCTCAGCCTTGCTTCACCTTCACCATCTCTCAGTCTTAATCCACTTTCCTCCTCCCCTCCTTCCTTTGTCCTTCTGTCCCCACACAAGGGGTCCTACCCTCACACTCACCCTATCCGACCTTATTTCACCCCTTATCTTTTTTCGACCCAACTCAATTTACGATTCATCATCTTGCTTTATCATTATCGCCCTTTACTTCTCCCTCCTCTCTCGCTCCCTCCGTTGACTTGCATTTACGGGAAATCGGGCTGCCGGCGCGAGTCCCCGATCTATGCTGAACCAGTTTGGGAAAAGTGCGATTCGGAGTCGGCGTAGTTCATTAGCGAAAACTTCAGCGAGCGGAGGTAAGTGCTGCGGGTATTGCCTTTTTTTAAAGAGCGCCTGTAACCAGCGTGTTTGGATTTATTGTCGATAATATGTTAAATCGTTAATAGTTAAAGTAAAGCTCACAAGCAATTTAGATATTATGTATATTGTGTAAATTTACGCTTGCAAACAAGACTTTGTTACTCTGCACAGTATGAAATCGGTCAGGCATAAACGATTTTAAGTTATTTTACCTCACGAAGGTGCAATTATGCTCTAGTCTTCAGCGAAAGACCCGAAAACACACATCTCACTGAACACATGAGGGGACAGCCTTGGAGACGAACAGCAGGTGTTGAGCTTCCAACTTGTCAGCTTCTCCGCAAAGGTTAGCCGGACTCCTGGAAAAGGGCGAGAGGCACTAAGATTTATTCAGGTGCTCGGAGAGGAGTCCGAGATAGCGACGGAGCAGCTTGCCATTAGCGGCTCTGCGAATGGCGTCAGTAAGATCAGGGGAGGCAAGAATTCCGAGGAGTACGCTGTGTTACCGAGAATCACTCGTTCCATGACATCCCGATTCCTAAGTCCCGATTCTCAACACGATACCAAACATCTGGTGGTTTCTCGACAATGATTTCTTTTTACAGCAAATCATTAATATACTGAAACCTGTAGACAAAATCATAATTCTGCATACACTACTATTAAGAAAACACGAATACATTTTCCACAGATCTGTCTCACTGATTATGTTAGAAAGAAGACGTTAGACTTTTTACCAGTCCCAAACCACAAACTAACCTCCTTTTCTCTAACGACTCGCGACTGTGTACAAACCGTCTCCGTGGAACGGTTGTCCCTGAATGCTACTTCTGCAAATGCCCTTCAACCTCCCAAGAAGGTACGCTTGATCTCACTATACCAAATTTTCTTATCACTCGTTTTCAGTGTCGCGACTCACCTCAAGTCTGGACGTCTGTAAGCGGCGCTCTTCCGTTGAGGGACCATATCTCGGGAACCCGAATCCCGATCTTCGTGATGTGATCTTTGAATCCCTAGTCCTTTCGCGCGACAAGGCTTCGCGCGCTATAAATGCGTAGACCCTATGTATTGCTGGAACTTCTGGCCGAAAGTTTCGGGTGCAATACTCATCCCGAAACTTGCCTTGTGATGGCAATAATTATCAGTTTATTTTATGAAAGTCCTTCCACCCCTTTGTTGGGTATGTCTAAGTTTAGTGCTATTATTTCTAATTAATATCAAACATGAAAAAAATGATAACCTTCTAAAGACCGTTATTAACGTTGAAAATTATTGATGTTTACTGCAATCTTTATCCCCGAGACATATCTTGCCTTATCACTTTCGCCTCTTTTATTCAAGGAGCTCATATTCATATTTTTATCAACAGAAACATAATTTTTGTTGGTGAATAATAAAAAATACATATCCTGAATATCAAAATTCGCCATATCTTCCACAATAAAACAAGACAAATATGCGTATCCAGCGATGTGTTTACATCCGGGGCTTGCAAAACCCGAGCCTTCGGAAGTGACTCGAGATGCGTGTTCGGCTTCGTGCTGCTGCTTTGTGAACCCGAATCCGAACACCATCCCAAATGTTCGGGTTCAGGTTCCCGACGGACTAGGAATATGGCCCAAGGTCCCCCCCCCCCCCCCCGCCCTCCCACGACAGGGCGGAGGAGGTGACCTTGCCAGACGAATCCGCTCGACACCCTGTCCTTGCGCTGAAGGCCGCCATTTCCTCTCCTTTCATCGCTCGGGAAACACAACGAGTCCATCATGTCAATCGACAAGTAATAGATTCGCTGTTGTGTTTCTGGTGGTATTGGCAGCAGTTCTGTGTTAAAGTAAACACCGGCGTCTGCATGCGCTGTTGACTGAACCTGTGGATTCCGAGATATCATAGGATCCGCATCGAGGCTGAAGGAGATATTGCAACTTTGGGAGACGAAAATACTATCGACAGACAATCGTTCATACGTGTGGGAACACCTATTTTATCGAAAATCTAATAATTCTAGTTCCCTGAATCTAATTAGTTACTCATTAGCTTATTTATTCATTTTGTGAATATAACCGAAACAGGAAAATGTAATCAAGACACTAGTTTATTACCTTCAAACTGGAGTAACTTCCATTGTGTATCTAACGTTGCATTCCTCCTCTTCAACCGTCAGATGCCTTTCTCCGGGAGCGCCGTGAGAGTACGCCAAATTTCCTCCTTGGACCCTCGCATGTTCAGGAGGACGACGTGGCCATTTCTGAGCGGGAAACAAATTTCCTGACACCACCGAAGGGACTCGATATCATTTGCCACTTAATTTCGTCAGCTGCTCATTTTCTCCGAGCTGTTTGGTGTTTTGAGCGCCGCCTCGGCCGCTTCTTATATCGACCTTGCAGAACTCTTTCCCTGGACCAGAACTTTGTCATCAGGCCTGTCACTCAAGACGCCCCCCCCCCGCCGGCCCCTCTCCCCGTTCTCCGGCTGCCCCCCCCCCCTTGCTGCTGCTGACGACGCTGACCTCGTCTCATCATAATAATGAGAGTAAAAGAGAAAAGAGTAATAATAAAAATGATCATAATAATGTCAATTGTAATAATAATGGTACAAATAACGTTAATGATAATGATAATAATAACAATAATGATAATTATAATAATAATAATGATAATTATAATAACAGTAAAGATGATAATTATCATCATTATTAGTATTGTTATCAATATCAGAGGTCGCAATATTAATATTAGTGTTAGAATTATCGTTGTCATTATTATCATCTTTATCACCATTTTTTTTTTCACCATCACTAGCATCGATGTCATTATCATCTATCAACTTAGAGGTTGTAGTGTTAGGAAATAACGGTCCTCGTGATTTAGCAACGAGCCCTTCAACAAATCAACGAACAAAGAGCCTGTTTATCTGGCCGACTCAGCTAATTTTTCAGCTGACTGCTTAAGTGATCAATATTATTCTCAAACGCACCAGCAAAATGGCTAATAACGAATAATAAGGTTAGTAATAGGTGAACTAAGTAAATGTCGAACTCAGTGACTATTCATTCAAGAAAAATAATAATCAGCTGAATTGGTCAACCAATCACCCAAACATTCAACCAACTAACACTTGATAAACTAGGTAGCCAATAAACCAACTGTTTATCTAACTAACCATCTTAGTAATTATTCAACTAACGAGCAAACTATTCAACCTACTGACTACCAAAGTTAACCGACTATCCATTCAACTAACAACCTGTAAAGTAAACTAACGAATCAGCTAACTACTGCAATAGTTAACTAACTAACTACCAATCCAGCTAACAATCTATTCAACCAATATACTAACCACATAAACATCACTCCCGCCGCCATGCACGAAAAAATAAGAGGGGGAGGGGGTACTTTCTGCGCCATATATCTTCATTATCAGCTTCGTATATCATGCAGCATGAATATTTCGCAGGTTCAATTCATTAAAGTTTTAAAGGAGACTGACGCGGGACTCTCTTGGGTCCACGACGCGCTTCCTTGGCCGTGATCATTAAAGCCGAGATCATAAGCGTTGCCTGTTATTGTCACCTGACGCCCTTGGAATAGGCTGGAGCGAATCTTTATACTGCAGTTGCTGTTACTATTGTTATTATTGTTATTATTATTATTATCATTATTATTATTATCATTATTATTATTATTTTTATTATCATTATTATTATTATTATTATTATTATTATTATTATTATTATTATTATTATTATTATTATTATTATTATTATTATTATTATTATCATTATTATTATTATCATTATTATTATCATTATTATTATTATTATTATTATTATTATATTATTTATCTATATATGTTTATATATATATGTGTATTTTAATTATCATTTTTATTACTGTATTATCATGGTAATTTTAATTCTAATCATCATTTTTACTATCATCATTACTGATGTTATCTTTATTATCATTATTGTTATTATTAGTATTATCAGCATCATCATCATTATTATCATCAATATTATCATCATCATCATCATCAATCATGATCATCATTCATCATCATCATCATCATCATCATCATATTTATTATTATCATCACCATCATTATTATTAATTATTATTACTATTACTATTATTATTATCATCATTACTATTATTATTGTTATCATTATCATTATAATTATCATTATCATTA
>NC_051389.1:40719299-40729299 GCF_015228065.2 Penaeus monodon
TTATTATTGTTACTGTTATTATTGTTTTCATTATCATGATTTTGATTATGATATATTTTTATTATTTTTATATATTATTATTATTAGTATTATTATTATTATTGTTATCATTATTATTATTGTCATAATTACCTTTATTGTCATTATCATTGTTGTTGTTATTAACGTTACTATTTATTATTATTATTGATATATTTATCATTACTATCATCATTATCATTATATTATTGCTGTTAATATTAATATCATGATTATCATCATCACTATTATTATTGTTTTGATTATAGATTATTAGTATCACTATTATTATTATTATTATTATCATTTTCCTTATTGATATCACTACCAACATCATTATTAATACTATTATTATATTTAACATTATATTTATCATTGCAGCTATCATCATTCTTATTTTTATTACCATTATTACCATTATTATTATTATTATTATTATTATTTTTATTATTATTATTATTATTATTATTATTATTATTATTACCATTACCAGTAACACTATTATCATTGTTGTTATTATCATAATTATTCAGTTATTACTATTTTGTTGCTGCTGTTCATGTTATTTTGTTATTGTCCTTAGTGTTATCAATGTTATTATTAGTGTAGTAATATTACGTAACCATCATCATCATTATTATCGTCCTCATCACCATCCTTCTCGACAGGCAAATCATTCCCACTGCTTGTCAACGTCCCGCTCTGCCTTTCCGTCCGCGGCCTCCCTCCTCCCCCCACTTTGATTCCCTTAAACTTTCTCCATCATTATCATTCCCTGCTTAGTCTTCTTCGGGAGTTGCCGGACTTCCCTTCCTCTCCTCCCGCCGAGCCTTTGCATTTAAGTGGCCTGCAACGACGCCGCACCGCCCTCGCTCCCGCCGCTGCTGCCTCTAGCACTGGCACTGCCTGGCCCTGGCACCTCGGTTCTGTCATATCGTTGTGCAAAAGAAGTCGCTCGGTGTGCCATGGGACATATTTGCACTGAAGGCTGCATGTGAGCACTCTCTGTTTCGGTCTCTCTCTTTCTCTCTCTCTTCCCTTATCCTTTACACTCCCTACATTCCCCTCGTCTGCCTATCAACATGTGCCTCAGGAGAATGGCCGAAGTGAGACAATCGATAATTCCCCGAGATTTATTTTAACGAGAGTTGCCAAAAAAAGAGGGATTAACAGTGCTAACGAACCGACTTTCTTTTGAAGAATGCGGATGGCGATGATGCGCTGGCCGGTGATTGTGGCTCTTGTATGGGCAATGTTTTGTCAAAAGATATATATATATTTATTTGGAGCGAGAGAGAGGAGAGGAGCGTCCCCTCCCCCTTCCGAATCCTAGCGCCCCCTCCCCCCCCCTTAGGGCCAGCGCCCCCCCCCTTCCGAATCCTAGTGTCCCCTCCCCCCTTCCGAATCCTAGCGTCCCCTCCCCTCCGAATCCAGGTCCCCCCCCCCTTCCGAATCCCTTCCGATCTAGCGTCCCCTCCCCCTTCCGAATCCTAGCGTCCCCCCCCCCTTCCGAATCCTAGCGTCCCCTCCCCCCTTCCGAATCCTAGCGTCCCCTCCCCCCTTCCGAATCCTAGCGTCCCCTCCCCCTTCCGAATCCTAGCGTCCCCTCCCCCCTTCCGAATCCTAGCGTCCCCTCCCCCTTCCGAATCCTAGCGTCCCCTCCCCCCTTCCGAATCCTAGCGTCCCCCCCCCCCTTCCGAATCCTAGCGTCCCCTCCCCCCTTCCGATCCTAGCGTCCCCTCCCCCCTTCCGAATCCTAGCGTCCCCTCCCCCCTTCCGAATCCTAGCGTCCCCTCCCCCCTTCCGAATCCTAGCGTCCCCTCCCCCCTTCCGAATCCTAGCGTCCCCTCCCCCCTTCCGATCCTAGCGTCCCCTCCCCCCTTCCGAATCCTAGCGTCCCCTCCCCCCTTCCGAATCCTAGCGTCCCCTCCCCCTTCCGAATCCTAGCGTCCCCTCCCCCCTTCCGAATCCTAGCGTCCCCTCCCCCCTTCCGAATCCTAGCGTCCCCTCCCCCCTTCCGAATCCTAGTGTCCCCCTCCCCCCTTCCGAATCCTAGCGTCCCCTCCCCCCTTCCGAATCCTAGCGTCCCCTCCCCCCTTCCGATTCCTAGCGTCCCCTCTCCCCTTCCGAATCCTAGCGTCCCCTCTCCCCTTCCGAATCCTAGCGTCCCCTCCCCCCTTCCGAATCCTAGCGTCCCCTCTCCCCTTCCGAATCCTAGCGTCCCCTCCCCCCTTCCGAATCCTAGCGTCCCCTCTCCCCTTCCGAATCCTAGCGTCCCCCCCCCTTCCGAATCCTAGCGTCCCCTCCCCCTTCCGAATCCTAGCGTCCCCTCCCCCCTTCCGAATCCTAGTGTCCCCTCCCCCCTTCGGAATTCTAGCGTCCCCCCCCTTCCGAATCCTAGCGTCCCCTCTCCCCTTCCGAATCCTAGCGTCCCCCTCCCTCTTCCGAATCCTAGCGTCCCCTCTCCCCTTCCGAATCCTAGCGTCCCCTCCCCTTCCGAATCCTAGCGCCCCCTCCCCTTCCGAATCCTAGCGTCCCCTCCCCCCTTCCGAATCCTAGCGTCACCTCCCCCCTTCAGAATCCTAGCGTCCCCTCCCCCCTTCCGAATCCTAGCGTCCCCTCCCCTCTTCCGAATCCTAGTGTCCCCTCCCCCCTTCCGAATCCTAGCGTCCCTTCCCCCCTTCCGAATCCTAGTGTCCCCCCCCCCTTCCGAATCCTAGCGTCCCCCCCCCTTCCGAATCCTAGCGTCCCCCCCCCCCTTCCGAATCCTAGCGTCCCCCCCCCCTTCCGAATCCTAGCGTCCCTCTCCCCCCTTCCGAATCCTAGTGTCCCCCCCCTTCCGAATCCTAGTGTCCCCTCTCCCCTTCCGAATCCTAGCGTCCCCCTCCCCTTCCGAATCCTAGCGTCCCCTCCCCCCTTCCGAATCCTAGCGTCCCCCCCCTTCCGAATCCTAGCGTCCCCTCCCCCCTTCCGAATCCTAGCGTCCCCTCCCCCCTTCCGAATCCTAGCGTCCCCCTCCCCTTCCGAATCCTAGCGCCCCCCCCCTCCCCCAAAAACAAGAGAGGAGCGACTGTGGTCCGGCCGTAACTCGAACAAAGTGTTTAATTGTCCTCGAGCGCCATGCAGCCCAGTCAGCCACTCGCGCTAATGAACTAAACTTGTGCCATTAAGTTAACACTCGGCCGTTCCGTTCTGACCGGCGCTCACGCGTGGCTGCGTCCTCGGCCTCACTCGCCCGGATTTCGCTCCGACGCGTCCGCTTGGCCGCGGCGCCCTGCGCTGAGGTCGGGGGGGGGGGGACGTCTGTCTGTCTGTCTTTCCACCTGTGAGAATGTCAGTGTTTGTCTGACTGTGTACATATACACACATACAGGCATACACACACACGCGCGCGCATATATATATATATATATATATATATATATATATATATATATATATATATATATATATATATATATATATATATATATATATGCATATATACATAAATATATACATACATACAGAGTATGTCAGAGTCAGTTCGTTACCAATACATACATTTACGAAACGAGGAATCACGAAGTAATATAAAAGACATCACTTTCATTTCGCACGATGCTATCAAGGGGTTTGGACTGAAACAGATAGCGATTGAGAGCCAGCATTGATTGATACAGAATAACTTTCTTAGTAATAAAACCAATCCTCACCTTCCCCTTTCCGTCTTCCTGTCTCCCTATTTACCCTACCTCTCCTTTTCCTCTCGCATTCCTCTTTCTTTATCACGTTATTCCACTGTCTCTTCCCCTCTTTTCCACGTCCTTTACCTCTTCGATCCTTCACTCCTCCGTCTCTCCCTTACGTATATATGATTATCAAAACAAACAACGAGTTCTAGAGAATGCATAGCACCGATATCAGCTGCTGATAAGTAACGACTGTAGATTACTCTCAGAGCGCGCGGCTGCGATCTGAGATGGCGTCCTGCGATTCCCAACGAGCTCCCTTGCCTTTAATGTTATTGCCGAGCACACTCATGCTCCTCTCGCGCTCGCCATCGAATGGTGCTTAGTGGGAGAATCTTCACTGGAAAGTAAATGTTAAGGAGCGAGTGTGGTGTTCAGCGTGTGTTCATCACAAAACCCAAACACCGAAGTGCGGGAGGAAAGGTGAGTAAATCACCAAAGTTCGAAACGAAACGCAAATTCAACGCCGTTTCGCGGTGGAAACACCAAGAGAATACCACGTCACTCAACAACCTCTCCTGATGAAAGCTCAGCCTAGTCTTCGTGCTGTGTTGCATGAAGGAAAGTTATGAATGCTAACGAATAACTTCACAGAACAAGATGTATATATATATGTGACGTTTTATCTTCTGGTCTGTGAAGCTATTAGTTCTTACTCATAGCTCATTTATATTTGTCACAATGACCATTACTCGTCGTCCTGAGGTCAGCGTCCTTGCATTCGTGTGTACATGACCCTCGTTTTGATGGAATGACCTCGCTCTGATGAACACTCGCTCTTTGTCACACGTCGTGCAGGAAGGGACAATAAACAACGGAGATGAGAGAAGCGTACCGGTGACGGAAATGTGTCAGGGGGTTAGTTTTCTGTGTTTACGCTCTTGATTGATCTTTGTTGGAAGGGAAGTAGGAGTGACAAACACTTTAGGAATATATGACTTTCATGTTTTCTCCGTCTTAGTTTTCCTGTATCTCGAACTCCTTTGCCCTAGACCAGGGCTATCAAGCTCATTCACCCCAGGGGGACATATTTCACCTTAGTATACAGTATGCGTGCCAGATACTCATGAATAGATCAAAACCACATCTTATTAAGGCAGTTTGGTGATAACGATGAAAACATGCATTGCAAAATCACAATAATAGAAAAAAAAACACCGTAAGAGTGTCAGTGATAATCTTAAAAGACGAAGAACTGCCTTAATTAGACATGTAAAACAGCCGATTGTAAGACTCCCTCACCGTCCCCGCTCTCTCTCTCTCTCTCTCTCTCTCTCTCTCTCTCTCTCTCTCTCTCTCTCTCTCTCTCTCTCTCTCTCTCTCTCCCCTCTCTCTCCTCTCTCTCTCTCTCTCTCTCTCTCTCTCTCCTTCCCAGGCCTTGTTGTGGCTCCCGAACACGAGGTTATTCGGTTCTTTGAAAAGCAAAGCAGGGCAGGGGAGGCTGAAGCGCGTCGCCTGTTTATGGATCTGATACGACGGCGCGCCGTTCGGAATCCCGCGGCGGCGGCATCGAATTCCTGCTACGCTTCTATAGAACGCGGCCTTTTACGAGAACAGCGAAATAGCGGCTGTCAGGACCTGGCGGCAAGTGCAGGGGACACGCACCCGTAGAGGTGCACACTAACATACTCACATGCAAGCACGTATACACTTGTGAGTGCCTGAGAGAGAGAGAGAGAGAGAGAGAGAGAGAGAGAGAGAGAGAGAGAGAGAGAGAGAAAGAGAGAGAGAGAAGAGAGAGAAAAAGAGAAAGAGAGAGAGAGAGAAAGGGGTATTTTTATTTTTATTATTATTATTATTTTTTTTTATTATTTTATTATTATTATTATTATTTTATTATTTTATTATCATTTTTTCTTTTTGTTATCATCTTATTATTTTACCTTTATTTCTATTATTTTTATTATTTTTATTTTTATTATTATTATTATTTTTATTATTATCATTTTATTATTATATCCTTTTCTTATTATTATTATTATTTTTATTTTCATTATTATTTTACATCATCTCATCTCACTCATCATTTTATAAATTTTCATTTGATTGCTATTAATTTTATATTATCTTACTATTCATTTCATTATTGCATTATTATTATTATCATTTTAATGTTTTTTCATTATTATCATCTCATTTATTACCAGTTTTTTTATTTTTACTGTTATTATTGTTTTCTTATCATTTTTGATTATGATATTAATTTTTTTTTTTTTAATTTTTATTTTTATTATATTATATTATTATTGTTATCATTTTATTTTGTCATAATTACCTTTATTGTCATTACTTGTTGTTTTTTATTAACTTACTATTTATTATTATTTTGATATTTTATCATTTCTATCATCTTATCATTTTCATTATTGCTGTTAATATTAAAATTTATGTTACTATCACTATTATTATTGTTTTATTATAGATTATTATATCTTACATTTTATTTTTATAATTATCATTTTCCTTATTGATATCACTACCAAATCATTATTAAATACATTATTATATTTCATTTTATTTATCATTGCAGCTATCATCATTCTTATTTTTTTTACCATTATTTCCTTTTTTTATTATTATTATTATTATTATTATTTTATTTTTTATTATTATTTTATTTTACCTTCCAGTACACTATTATCATTGTTTTTATTATCATAATTATTTAGTTATTACTATTTTGTTGCTGCTGTTCAGTTATTTTTTTTTGCCTTGTGTTTCAATGTTTTTTTTAGTATAATATTCGTAACCCTCATCATCATTTTTCGCCCATCAAACCCTCCTTTTCGAAGGGAAATATTCCCCCTTTTCTTGTCAAAAGTCCCCTCTGGGCCTTTTTCCCTCCCCGGGCCCCCTCCTCCCCCCCCCCTTTGATTCCTTAAAATTTTTCCATCATTATCATTCCTCTTAGTCTTTTTCGGGAGTTGCCGGATTCCCTTCCTCTCCCCCCCGAGCCTTTGCATTTGTGGGCCCGCAACGACGCCGCACCCCCCTCGTCCCGCCCCTGGGGTGCCTCTAACACTGCACTGCCTGGCCCTTCACCTCGTTTTTTGTCTATCGTTTGGGAAAAAGGTCCGGTGTGCCATGGGACATATTTGCCTGAAGGTCATGTGACCTCTCGTTTCGGTCTCTCCTTTCTTCTCTCTTCCCTTATCCTTTACACCCCTACTTCCCCTCGTCTGCCTATCAACTTTGCCTCAGAGAATGCCGAAAATGAGAAAACGATAATTCCCCGAAATTTATTTTAACGAGAGTTGCCAAAAAAAAGAGGGATTAACAGTGCTAACGAACCGACTTTCTTTTGAAAATGGGATGGCGATGATGCCTGGGCCGGTGTTGTGGCTCTTGTATGGGCAAATTTTTTTCAAAAAATATTATTATTTTTTTTGGGGCGGGGAAAAGGGGGAGGAGCGTCCCCCCCCCCCTTCCAACCTAGCGCCCCCCCCCCTTCCGAAACCTAGCGTCCCCTCCCCCCCTTTCCCAAACCTAGGTCCCCCCCCTTCCGACCTAGCGTCCCCCCCCTTCCGAATCCCCGTCCCCCCCCCTTCCAAAACCTCTCCCCCCCCCCGAATCCCCCCCCCCCCTTCCCCCCGCCCCCCCCCCCAACCCCCCCCCGAAACCTTCCCCCCCCCCCCCCCCCCCCCCCCCCCCTTCCCCCCCCCCCCCCCCCCTTCCCCCCCCCCTTTCCCAATCCTAGGTCCCCCCCCCCCCGAATCCTACGTCCCCCCCCCCCTTCCAATCCTAGCGTCCCCCCCCCCTTCCGAATCCTAGCGTTCCCCCCCCCTTCCGAAACCCGGCCCCCCCCCCCTTCCCCAATCCCATGTCCCCCCCCCTTCCGATCCCAGCGCCCCCCCTTTCCCAAACCTAGCGTCCCCCCCCTTCCAAACCTAGGCCCCCCCCTTTGAAACCTAGGGCCCCCCCCCTTCCGAAACCTGGGGCCCCCCCCCCCCTTCCGAATCCAGCTCCCCTCCCCCCTTCCATCCTAGCGCCCCCCCCCCTTCCCAATCTAGCTTTCCCCCCCCCTTCCGAATCCTAGGGTCCCCCCCCCTTCCGAATCCTAAGCGTCCCCTCCCCTTCGAATCCTAGTTCCCCCCCCTTCCGAAACCTGGTCCCCTCCCCCCCCCCCTTCCGAATCCCACGCCCCCCCCTTTTCCGATCCCAGCGTCCCCTCCCCCTTCCGAAACCCGGTTTTCCCCCCCCCTTCCGAATCCTAGGTCCCCCCCCCCCTTCCCAAAACCTAGCGTCCCCCCCCCTTCCGAATCCTAGCTCCCCCCCCCCTTCAATCCTAGGTCCCCCCCCCTTCCAATCCTGCGTCCCCCCCCCCCTTTCCCAAACCTAGCGTCCCCCCCCCTTCCGAAACTAGCGTCCCCCCCCCCCTTTCCCAAAACCTAGGTCCCCCCCCCTTCCAATCCTGCGTCCCCCCCCCTTCCGAACCTGGTCCCCCCCCCCCCTTCCGAATCCTAGCGTCCCCCCCCCCTTTCCAATCCCAGTGTCCCCTCCCCCTTCCCCTCCTAGGTCCCCCCCCCCCGAATCCTGGGGTCCCCTCCCCCTTCCGAAACCTAGCGTCCCCCCCCCTTCCGATCCTAGCGTCCCCCCCCCCCTTCCAAACCTACGTCCCCCCCCTTCCAAACCTGCGTCCCCTCCCCCCTTCCGAAACCTAGCGTCCCCCTCCCCCCCCCCGATCCCACGTCCCCCTCCCCCCCCCCGAATCCTAGGTCCCCCCCCTTCCGAACCTAGCGGGCCCCCCCCCCTTCCGAAACCTAGCGTCCCCCCCCCCTTCCGAACCAGCGCCCCCCCCCCTTTCCCAAATCCTAGCGTCCCCTCCCCCCTTCCGAAACCTCGCGCCCCCCCCCCTTCCGAAAAACCTAGCGTCCCCCCCCCTTCCGAATCCCAGGGTCCCCCTCCCCCCCTTTCCCAAAACCCAGCGTCCCCTCCCCCCTTCCGAACCTAGCGTCTGCCCCCCCCCTTCCCCAAACCTGGTCCCCCCCCCTTTTCCCCCCCCCCCTTTTTGATCCAGCGTCCCCCCCCCCTTCCCAAACCTAGGTCCCCCCCCCCCTTTCCCAATCCTAGGTCCCCCCCCTTCCGAATCCTAGGGGCCCCCCCCCCTTTTCCCAATCCTAGGTCCCCCCCCCTTCCGATCCCATCCCCCCCCCTTCCCAAACCTAGGTCCCCCCCCCTTCCGAATCCTAGTTCCCCCCCCTTCCACCTAGCCCCCCCCCTTCCGAACCGCGTCCCCCCCCCCTTCCGAAACTAGTTCCCCCCCCTTCCAATCCTAGGGCCCCCCCCTTTCCCAATCCTATGCCCCCCCCCCTTCCCAAAACCCAGGTCCCCTCCCCCCTTTCCCAATCCCAGGTCCCCCCCTTCCCAATCCTAGGGGCCCCCCCCCTCCTTCCCCCCCCCTTTCCCATCCCAGGTCCCCCCCCCCTTCCCAATCCTGCGTCCCCCCCCCTTCCGATCTACGTCGCCCCTCCCCCCCTTTCCCAAACCTAGGTCCCCCCCCCCTTCCGAAACCTGGTCCCCCCCCCCTTCCGAATCCTGCGTCCCCCCCCCCTTCCATCCTACGTTCCCCCCTTTCCCAAACCTAGGTCCCCCCCCCCTTCCGATCCTAGGTTTTCCCCCCCCCCTTTCCCAAACCTAGCGTCCCCCCCCCTTTTCCCAATCCCCTCCCCCCCCTTCCGATCCTACGTCCCCCCCCTTCCGAATCCTAGCGTCCCCCCCCCCTTCCGAATCCCAGCGTCCCCCCCTTTTTCCAATCCTAGCGTCCCCCCCCTTCCAAAACCTAGCGTCCCCCCCCCCTGGGTCCCCCCCCCTTTCCCAATCCTAGCGTCCCCCCCCCCTTCCCCAATCCCAGCGTCCCCCCCCCCCTCCCCCCCCCTTCCGAATCCCAGCGTCCCCCCCCCTTCCCGAATCCTGCGTCCCCTCCCCCCCTTTCCCATCCTAGGGGCCCCCCTTCGAACCTAGCGTCCCCTTTTCCCCCTTCCCAAACCAGCGTCCCCTCCCCCTTTCCCATCCTAGCGTCCCCCCCCCCCCCGATCCTAGGTCCCCTCCCCCCCTTCCGAAACCAGCGTCCCCTCCCCCCTTCCCCAATCCCAGCGTCCCCCCCCCTTCCAATCCTATGTCCCCCCCCCCCCTTCCGAATCCTAGCGTCCCCTCCCCCCTTCCAATCCTAGCGTCCCCCTCCCCTTCCGAAACCTAGCGTCCCCCCCCCTTCCATCCTAGCGCCCCCCCCCCTTCCGAATCCTACGTCCCCC
>NC_051389.1:40749695-40752195 GCF_015228065.2 Penaeus monodon
AATAATATAATAATAATAATAATACTAATAAATATATGATATAATAATAATAATACAATAATAAATAATATCTAACAGTAATATTACACTAATAATATTAAAAATCATAATAAGATTAGCAACAATAATGACAATGATGGTAAAGATTAAATTATGATATAATTATAATAATGATGAAAATTATGATGATGAATGGGATGATGATGATTGTTATTTGATTATTATCATTATTATCATTTCAATTATTATTATTATTATTATTATTAGTATTATTATTATTAGTATTATTATTATTCTTATTATTATTATTATTGTTATTATTGCTATATATTGTTTATCATTATATTGTTATTATATAAATAATCTATATAATTAATAATAAAAATAATATAATAAAATAATAATACAATATTAAGGATAATAATAATAATAATGATAATAATAATAACGCTATCAATGATAATGATAATATTAACAATGATATTAAGAATCGAATGTTGTACTAGATATGAAATCATCAATGTGGAAAACAACAATCAACATACTGGGAAGGAGTATAATGCTTATCTTGTGATACTAATAACAAAATTAAAACTGACAGTGACGATGATTACATAAACGGTAACAATCATGGTGACTGAATATAATGATATAGATAATGATAATCATCACAATTGATGATCATGATAACAATACTTTGATACAAACAATCATAATGCTGAAAATGATAATGAGGATCATGATAACGGCAGTAATAGTAATGTTACTAACAATAACAACAGCAACAAAGCAACAACAACGGTAGCAACCACAACATTGCTCTTGGTTCTCTTATTTGGGGCGTGCCTTCTCCAGTAGGGTTTCGTGCCGGAGTGCGTCCGTGGCTGCGACTGGATGCCTGCCATTCTTCATCTCGGACCCTTGGGCGGGGCTCGAACTCGCGCGCTGGGGGCCCACCCTCGTTGCCGTTGCGCAGTGGCGGCCACAGCAACAACTACAGTGATGATGACAATGATGATGACAACAGAAATAACAATAACGGCAAAAGCGATGGTGATGGTTTGTTTCATCATTATCATTAAAAATATGATGTAATATTACCAATATCACGATCATTATTATCTCCTTCTCATCATCATCACCTGAACATCAGTACCGTCTAATCTTTACCCATATTATTTTTCATCATCATCATCATCATCATCATCTTCAACATCACCAACATCAACATCATCAACATCTTCAACATCAGCATCATCATCACCACAGCAGCATCACTCCCACATCAATACGTCCTTTCCCATCCCCCACGCAGCACCAATTCTCTTTCGTCGCCGAGCGTCCGAGTGTCCGAGTGTCCGAGCGTCCGAGTGTCCGAGCGTCCGAGTGTCCGAGTGTCCGAGTGTCCGAGCGTCCGAGCGTCCGAGCGTCCGAGTGTCCGAGCGTCCGAGCGTCCGAGCGTCCGAGTGTCCGAGCGTCCGAGGTCCGAGTGTCCGAGCGTCCGAGGTCCGAGCGTCCGAGTGTCCGAGTGTCCGAGCGTCCGAGTGTCCGAGTGTCCGAGTGTCCGAGTGTCCGAGTGTCCGAGCGTCCGAGCGTCCGAGTGTCCGAGTGTCCGAGTGTCCGAGTGTCCGAGTGTCCGAGTGTCCGAGCGTCCGAGTGTCCGAGTGCCTTCCTCTCAGGGCGCGATGCTATTTATCTTGCTCTGCCGCCGAGTGCGCGGCGCCGGCTATGATGTATATTCTGCCTGTTGTAAACGCTCGGTGTGAATATTTCCTGGTGTGGGATGGTGTATTGTCCCGAAATCATTTGTTATTGCGGTTATCGTTGTTGTTATTGTTGATGTATTATCATTATTACTGTTATTATCATCGTTATTGTTATTAGTGGTCATGATAATCATCAACATTATCATCACCACCGTCAATTTATTGTTTTATAATCATTTTTCATTTTCTTTGCTCTCATAACATGCCTTTATTATCGTTTTCATGATAGCATTGATATCATCATCATCATCATCATTATTTATTATTACTATTATTATTATTATTATTATTATTATTATCATTATTATTATCATCACCATCATTATAACTATTACTATTGTTTTTTTATCATTGTTATTATTAGTAGTAGTAGTAGTAGCAGTATTACTATTACTTAGAGCGCTTTTATTATCTTTATCCATTATCTTATCACTACCATTATTACCATTATTATCAGCATCATTATAAATTATTAAACGTCGTGATAAAAAATACTTGAGAAATTCCTCCATCTGCCGGAAACACGAAACAAAATGTTGATTTGTAATACCTCTGCACAAAGTTTTACTAAAAAAAAAGAAATCTGTCACACACATTATGAATAAAATAGTTACCCGGAAGTGGCATCTCTTCTTCAAATAAAAAATCAAAAACAAAAAAATATTATTCGATATTTAGAAGACAGACAACGAAAGGTTATCGTGTCCGTCCTAGATAATATCAGTGTGATTAAT
>NC_051389.1:40758019-40765330 GCF_015228065.2 Penaeus monodon
CTCGACCTCACGGACGCTCGGACTGGGAAACCTCGGGAACCCCGGGACGCTCGCGCTCGACCCGGACACTCGGACCTCGACACTCGGACACTCGGACACTCGGACACTCGGACACTCGGACACTCGGACACTCGGACGCTCGGACGCTCGGACACTCGGACACTCGGACGCTCGGACGCTCGGACACTCGGACACTCGGACACTCGGACGCTCGGCGACGAAAGAGAGTTGGTGCTGCGTGGGGGATGGGAAAGGACGTATTGATGTGGGAATGATGCTGCTGTGGTGATGCTGATGCTGATGTTGTAGATGTTGATGATGTTGATGTTGGTGATGTTGGTGATTATGATGATGATAAAGATGATGATGATAATGTTGAGGATAATGATATTGATATTGTTGATGATGATGATGATGATGTGGTTGATGTTTTGAGGATGAGGATGTTGGTGATGATGAAGATGATGATAATGTTGGTGATGAAGATGAGGATAATGTTAGTGATGATGATGATGATGATGATGATGATGATGAAAAATAATATGGGTAAAGTTAATTATGGTAATGCTGTTCATGGTGATGATGATGAGAAGGAGTATAATAATGATCGTGATATTGGTAATATTACATCATATTTTTAATGATAATGATGAAACATACCATCACCATCGCTTTTGCCGTTATTGTTATTTCTGTTGTCATCATCATTGTCATCATCACTGTAGTTGTTGCTGTGGCCGCCACTGCGCAACGGCAACGAGGGTGGGCCCCCAGCGCGCGAGTTCGAGCCCCGCCCAAGGGTCCGAGATGAAGAGGCAGGCATCCAGTCGCAGCCACGGACGCCTCCAGTCGCAGCCACGGACGCCTCCAGTCGCAGCCACGGACGCCTCTAGTCGCAGCCACGGACGCCTCCAGTCGCAGCCACGGACGCCTCCTGCCGAAACCCTCTGGAGAAGGCACGCCCCAAGAGAACAAGAGCAATGTTGTTGTTGCTACCGTTGTTGTTGTTGCTTTTGTTGCTGTTGTTATTTTGTTGAACATTCTATTATGCCGTTACTGATCCTATTTCTTTTTTCGCATTTATGTTGTTAGTATAAAATATTTTTACATGTCACCCAAATTGTGATGATTATCTTTCTTTCTTTTTTCAGTCACCTGATTGTTACCTTTTTATGTAATCACGTCACTTCGTGTTAATTTGTTATAGTATCCACCCAAACCCATTATACTTCCATTCCAGTATTGTTGCATTGTTGTTTTTCCATCATTGATGATTTCATTATCAGTATCAACATTTCGATTCTTAATATCATTGTAATATTACATTATCTTTGAAGGGTTTTTTTATTTTTATCATTAAATTTTTTTATTATTTTTTAATATTATTTTTATTTTTATTATTATTTTATTATTATTAGTATTTTTATTATTAAAATTTTTTATTTTATAATAATAACAAAATAAGAAATAAAAAATAGAAATAATAATAATAATAATAAAAAAAAATTAATAATAAAAATTAAAAAAAATAATAAAAATGATAATTTTGTAAAATTCAAAATATCATCATCATCATTTATTTCACTTATTATCATTTTATTTTTTTATTGTTGTTGTTCGATTGTTTTTGGTTTTTTTATTATCTTTACATTATAATCATTAATACTGTTAATCCATTATTGTTTTTATCATTATTATTTTTATTATTACCTTATTTATTTCATTATCCTCCTAATATTAGTATCTACTTTAAATTTATATCATAATTTAATCTTTACCATCATTGTCATTATTGTTGCTAATCTTATTATAATTTTTAATATTATTAGTGTAATATTATAATTATTATGGATGTCATTATTATTTTTATCGCTATCATTATTAATGTATTATCATTATCATTGTTGTTATTATTATTTTTATTATCATTATCATTATTATTATTAATTATTATTTTTTTTTATTATTATTTTTATTATTTTTTTTATTATTATTATTATTACTTTTATTATTGCTACTTTTATTATCACTACCATTATTATTGTTATTATCATTATTGTCGTCATTATTTTTTTTTATTATTGTCATCATTAAGGTTTTCATGATCATTCTTATTGTTTTATTTTCAGTATTTTCATTTTTTCTTTTTATTTACATTTTTATTATTATTATTATTATCATTATTAGTATTATTATAATTTTTACCATTGTTATCATTATAATCATCATCATCATTATCATTATCATTATTACTATTATTATTATTACTATTATTATTATTATTATTACCATCACTATCATTATTATTATCATCATTAACATTAACATTAGCTTAATAGTAACAACATCATTAGTATCATTATTATGACTACTCTTATCATTATCATCATTGCCATTATTATTATTATTATTATTGTTATCATTATTATCATTATTGTTATTATTATCATTATTATTACTATGATTATTATTGCTATTATGGTTATTATTTTCTTATTATCATTTCCATTATTATTATTATTATTATCATTATTATTATTATCATTATTACCATTCTGATTGTTGCTTTTGTTATTATCACATATCAGTTACCATTGTTACCATTTCCATTACCAGTGCTACGATATTCACCACAAGTATCATTATCAGCTACTATCATTAAGTCACTTAATTCGTGCTTCTCCTCTTTGTATATTTCGCCTTCCACGTCATCTTTCGTTTCTCTCTCCCTCTCCCTCTACGTTTCCGTTTCACTCTCACTCTTATAAGTATTTCCTTGTATTCACTCTTCCCTTCCTTAAGCTCTCATCTGCCGCCTTCCACTTCCCTTCTCTTCCTCCTCCGTTTCCCTCCCTCTCCCTCTTTTTTCTCTGAGCCCAGTCCACTATATCCCTCCCTTTCCCTTCACCCACCCCCTTTTCCTCTTTAAGTCCCTCCCTTTCCCCTCACCCACCCCCTTTTCCTCTTTAAGTCCCTTCCGTTTCCCTTCTGTTTTCCCTTCCCAGTTCTCCCTTTTATCTTTAAGCCCCGATCCCCTCTCTTTCCTCCCCCCCCTTCTTCTCCCCTTTGCTTCCATCGTGTAAATATTAAACGTGCATAAACTGAAGTACCAAATGCTGCAGTTCACTGTACTTGCCTCGGAGAGGAAGAATGATGATAATAAAAATGATATTGATATTGTTAACAGTGATGGTAAAGAAAATATAAGAAATGAGGATGATAATGATGATAAAAGAATTAGAATAGGATTCTCATAGTAATATGATACGCGCGCGCGCATATGTGCGCATGTGTGTCATTCTAAAATCTAATTTTTATGTTGTCTTATCCCCCAAATTTTTACCCAAAATGAACTGACACGTCCCACTTACATGAATTGTAAAGGCATAAGACCATCATACATAAAAATTAAGAAATGTCAATCTCACTCGCAGGAATAATTTTCAGGCGTAAGAATGTGAGTGAAAGGACGGACGGACAAAAACAAGCAGAAGCATAATATAGACGATTTTTTAAGACGTCTTCGCCAATATTTTTTCAATGATCTATAATATTATATCAACCCTTGTCATTATAATTATATACATGTCTTTCCCCATCTCCTTCATGACGTCATGGAAATATTCGGAAAGAAAAAAGTCTAGATTTTCAATGAACATCTTTTTTTCCGATAAAAACCTGTTCCTCCCGGGGTCCCAAAGTAAAAAATAAAGGGGATGAAACCCGACAAAATTTCCAACCGAAAAATTTAGGAAGGGTTTAAAATACCTTTTATGGGATTACTCGTTTCCTGCTACTTTGTTCTCTTTTTTTTCGCCGTTTTGGTGTCTATAGTTTTTGCTGGATCGTTTTTTAAAAAATAATGTTTTAAAGAAGGCGCGGTAACGGGATTTGGGAGAAATGGAGCCTTTTAGGAGAGGTTTAATACTCTTCTGAGACGCCCCATTGAAAGGTCGCACTGTTCCGGAATAAGCGGTTTTTCAGGCGAAAAAGTCCTGTATTAAAAGTTTCAAAAATTCTCTATTTTATATATATATAAATATGTGTGTGTGGTGTGTGTGTGTGTGTGTGGGGTGTGTGTGTGTGTGTGTTTTGTGTGTAGTAAATGCATACATGCAATATATATATATATATATTATATAATAAATATATATATTATATAATATTATAATAATATATACATATATACTATATATGTGATTATATATATATTATATATATATTTTTTTATATATAAAATTTATATATACATATATGTATATTATATATTAATAATATTATATATAATATAATATATATATATATATATTGTGTGTGGGTGTGTGTGGTGTGTGGGTGTGGTGTGTGTTGTGGTGGTTTGTGTGGTTTTGTGCGTGTTGTTGGTGTCTGTGTGTGGTGATGTTGTGGTGTGTGTCTGTGGTATGTGGGTGTGTGTGTTTGTTTTGTGGGGTTTTGTTTTTGGGTGTTAATTTGGTTTTATGCGCTCCCGCAATAAAATTAATATATATATTATATATATATATATAAATATATATATATATATAATTTATATATATAAAATTAATATATATATATGTTATGTGTGTGGTGGTTGTGTGTGTTGTGGTGAAAAATATATATATATATATATAATATAATATATATAAATATATTATATTATATATAACATAAAAACAAAAACAATATTTATATATATATATAATATTAATATTATATATTTTAATATATATAATAATATATATATATATTTACATAAATTTATACACATAATAATTATATTCATATATATATATATTTTTTAATATATATATATAATTAAATTATATATATATAATATTAAAATATATATATTTATATACATATATGAAAAAAAGTTTTAAAATATTTTTACAGACACACACCAAAAAAAAATTTTTTTAAATATTACGAATTTAATATATTTTAAAATAATATATATATAATATTTTAACATATATTATTTTATATATATAATATATATATATATATATATATATGTATATTTTAATATATGTGTGGGGGTTTGGTGTGTGTTGTGTGTGGTGTGTGTGTGTGTGTGTGGTGTGTGGTGTGTGATGTGTGTGTGTGTGTGTGTTGTGCATGAGTGTATGTATTTAAAATTTTTATATAAACATTATTATAAAAATTAATATGTGTAATATATATTATATTATATATATAATATATATATATAATAAAATATAATTATTATATATACATAATATGTATGTAAAATTTTTTGTAATTTATAAATGAAAAATGTTTTTTTTTGGTACATTATTATATAAAACATATATAATATATATCAATATTTAACACACAACACACAACACACACACACCCACACCACACACACACACCACATAACACACACACGCAATAAATTATATAATATATTTAAAATATATAAATAATATATAATAATATATGTATTATATAATATGCATTTTGGTATGTATATAAATAATATATATAATATATTTTAATATATATATATAAATTTTTATATACACATAATATGGTAATAATTATATATATATATAATTATATATAATATATATATATATAATATATACATATATAATATATTATTTTAAAATATAAATAACTTATATGTATTATATTTTAAAATATATTTATTATATTAAAATATTATATATATATATATATATATAACCCCAACACATAAAGTGGTGTTTTTTTGGCATTTATACAACACACATCTAAATGCATATTTATATTAGTACGCAGTAGTAAATATAATAATATATAAAATACAATATTAAATATATATTATAAAATTATATATATTAAAAAGATATTATAATATATATTTTAATATATAAAAAAATTTTATATATATTATATATATATTTATATATAATATATATATATATATATTATATAAGCAAATTCAGTGCCTATGTGGGTGTGAAAATTTAATTCATATTTTTACATTGAAACTTTTTTAGATAGGCCTTGTACGGAAGTAAAAGTTTTTGTTTGTGTGTGATGAAAAACACATGAAAACGACCATTGCAGGCACTGGTCTGAGAACAATCAGGTTACGAGCAACTTTGCTAGAAACAGCAAAGGCATCTCCCCCAATTGCCCCCCCCCGGCCCCTAAAACTCTCCCTGGCACCCCTCCACTCCCCCCATTTCCCCCCCCTTTACCCAGTACACCCCTGTCCTGTCGTCTCCCCTATGGCCATTCCATGCTCGCCCCTTCCCTTCCCGCCCCGGTCGTTACTGTTTCCATCCTTTTCTCCCATATACCTCCTTGCCCCTCCCCCTGCCCCTCGGGGCCCCCCTACCCTCTCCTCGGGCCTTTGCGCCACCGCCCCCCCCCGACCACGCAGCCGTCCCCCCCCGCTGCCGGCTGCACGCTGAGCCGCTGCGGCTCTTCATGCATGGGCTGCAGTCGAAGAAATAATATTTTTCTGATGCAGTTTTTATGCAAAAATAAAGCCAGTGAAAAGGAGATTTTCAGTCATTCAGGTCTATATTCTATTTTCCAAACTCCCATTACATCTTTATTTTAAAAAAATATTTAGGATACTATACCTTTCCCATTCGGAGAGTATACATGCATGCGTACATACATACAAACATACGCAAAACATACACCACAGTATATCATAATAAATAAACTAAATATATATATATATATATATATATATATATATATATATTATATAATTATATATATTTATATATATTATATATATATAATCATTATTTTGTATATATTTATATATATAATAATATAATATAAATATATATATAATAATATATACATATTTTTTTTTTTTATATGTGTCTGTATAATATGTTATATTTCCTACAAAAAAATAAACACAACAACACACCCACACACACCCACCAACACACACAAACACACACACAAACAACACAAACACCAAAACACATAAAATATATATATATATATATTATTTTATATATATATAGATTTTACTAATATATATTTATATATATATATTATTATAATATAATTATATATATATATATATTTATAATATAATTAAAATATAATTATAATTATTAAAATTTAAAATATATATATATATTATATATATTATAATATATTATATTATATAATATATTTTAAAATAATATATATATATATTATAAAAATATATTATTAAATTTTTTATATAATATATATTATATGTTTTATATATATATAATATAATATACATATATATATTATATATTATAATATATATTTAAAATATATTATATATATATTTTTTTTTGGTTGTGTGTGTGT
>NC_051389.1:40779044-40791544 GCF_015228065.2 Penaeus monodon
ATATATTATCATATATATATATATATATATATATATATATATATTATTATATATAATTATAATTATTATATATATCAATATATATTATATATATATTTATATATATAATTTAAATATTTATGTATATATATTATATACATATATACATATAGTAGAAGAACCCACAATGCCCAAAAACTAGATTTATTGAAATCTACCATGGGCATTGTGGGTTTTTCCCCCATTGTATCAACACATTTTGTGGCTTTATCATTCATTTATCTATCTATCTATTTGTTTTAAAATGATGTATATATATACATATATATATATATAGTATGAATGAATGTATGTATGTATGTATATATGAATATCCCATTGAGAGAGAGAAAGGAGAGGAAGGAAGAGCGAGAGAGAGAACGAGGGGGGGAGAGAGATAAAGAGAGGGCGGGAAGGAGAGTGAAAGAGAGAAAGAGGAAGATAAAGAAGAGACCAAGGAGGAGAAAGAGAGGATATGAGAGGCGCGAGAGGAAAAAAAGGTCCCAAGATATGCATAGAGTGCAGCCGCCCCCCCCCCCTCCCCCCGTCCCCCTTCAGAAAAAAAAGTTTAAATCATATAAGACCGTAACAAGATGTAAAATTAAGAAAGTTAGAAATTTGGAAACCCCCCTGATTAAAAAATTTTTCTGTAGTTACCTTTGCCGGAGAGAAATTACTCTGATCGTACAGTGACATTCCTCAAGCAGGGTTTTTTCCCGGTCGACAGAAGAGAATGGGTGAGGGGGGGAGGGGGGAGGGGTGAAAGGGGGGAGGGAATGGGGAAGTGGGAGTAGAGGGGGGGGGGGCATTGGGAGGGAGGGGAGGTCGGGGGGGGAAGCGGGGAGGGGGGGGCCACTTTATGGGCCTGCTCTGGAAACCCCGGACCCGGGCCCTTCATATATGCATGGCCCCGCTTGCTGCTTTCGTGGGGGCCGGGGAGGGAAGGGCTTGCCCTTTTGAGTCTGGTTTGGGGGAGGGATAGGGGCGTTGTGTGTGTGTGTGGTGTTTTTGGTGTGTGTGGTGGTGTTTTATGTATATTAGTTGTTTTGTATGTGTTTGAGGTGTTTCTTGGAGCGGATTTTTTCTTTTTTCTTGCTGGGTTTGGGGCTGTTTTTTTTTTGCGTGTGAATGTTTTTGCTCTCTTTGGATGACTTTTTTCTGTGTGCTTGTTTTCGCAGTGTGTGTGTTGTGTTCTTGGTGTGGCATGTTGTTGTATGTGAATTCGTGTTGCGTGGCGAACCCCTGCGTGCATTACGAGGACAATGTCGACACGAAGGACTGTTTCTCGGTAGAGCTAATGATTGGGTTTTATACATACTCGCTATGATTGCTCTTGCATACACTCTTGCACGCACGCTAAGGGGTGACAGCTCTTGCGTTTGACACCAGCCATCATGCAAGGAGCGCCGCTAGTTTTGTTTTTTATTTTTCCAAATTGAATTCTGATTTTCGTGAACTGTTCAGACGAAAAGAAGTAGCGTGTCTGTATCATACGATTTTGCATCAATGAAATGTTTAATGGAATTTTTTTATCAACTCGAAGCGTTTTGATACCAAATTATCATGTCTAATGGCATTTGGCGAAGCTATTGTTTGAAGGGATTCTATAAGGTTAAACCTAATTTTAACGTAAATGGCAGAATTTATTTTCCTCGAAAAAAAGATAAACGTGTATGGATTCAATGAGAATTACATATAAATTTTATTAATAAATATCGTTATTTTACATGAATGTTTATACATATATGAATGCACCTTTTTGTGTATGTATGTGAGTTGAGAAATACTGAAAAACGGAGCATTTCCTCGCCCTTCGTCGAGATGCTTCTGCTGCTCCCGGAGCCTCGACGGGATGTGCAGCGTCCTCCGCGGCTGTTCCGGGGGCTGCGATTTCCCCCGCGGCGGTCGGGGGGGAAACTGCCAACGGCTCCCGGGGGGCCTTCGCGTGGATAATCCGGAGCGAAGGAGGGCAGGATAGCGAAGACGAAGAGGCGCGATAGGAATCAGGGTCCACGACGGGTTTTCCCTCCGTTGATGGCGGCGGGAACTTATCTCTTTCTCCGAGCCGCGTCGATTCTGAGGGCGGCCCTGGGGGCGGCGGCGAAGGGGCCGGGGAGCAGCTGGCCGGCGGCGGCAAAGGGGGCCGGGGAGCAGCTGGCGGCGGGCGGCAAAGGGGCCGGGGAGCAACTGGCGGCGGCGGGCCCGCTGATTGCGGCCCAACCGAGGAGAGGATCACACTTGCAGCTCCGATTTTATTCCATGTCTTCAACTCCGGAATGTTTTTATCGGTGGAAGGGTCTTGTCAGCTGAAGGCATTTCAACTTTCTCCAATGAATTTTTTTTGAAGAAAGTAATATACAGGAGGTTTAAATTCAAAATAAAGGGTTTTTTATTGAAAGAAAATTTTTCCTTTGGTGCTATGGTTATATACACATACAAGAAAGACAAAGCAAACATAAGGCGAAATCTCACGCTTTTATTAGCTGCTGTTCGTTTTCCAAAAAGCACCCACGACACAAAAAAAGTTTGTCCATAAACTGCATCAAAAAGGAGGTGCATTATGTAAAATAAAACTTTCTCGCCTTCGCCTCAAAAGATTTTCCCCTGCGACCTTAACTCACGATGTGGGGTCCTGGGGGGGGGGGGAGGCGGGGGGAGGGAGGGCGCATCACGGGCGTGTGGGAGTGGGCGCGTCGCGACACAGAGCGGATAAATATATGCAATAGCACACACCACACACACACAAAAAATATATAATTATATATATATATATTTTATATATATATAATATTTTTTTTTTTTTTTTTTTTTTTTTTTTTTTTATGTATGTTGTATCTGTGTGTGTGTCTGTGTGTTTGTATGTGTGTGTATTTGTTGTTTGTGTGTGTGTGTGTGTGGTCCTGTGTGTGTTTGTTGTGTATACATGACGTACACACATACATACATACATACTACATACTACTACATACATCATACATACAAGACATAAAACAGACATACATACATTCATACTACATACACCATCATACTTATATATATGTATATATATATATATATATATATATATATATATATATATATTTATATATATATATTATAATATATATATAATATATTATATATTTATATGTGTGTGTGTGTGGTGTGTGTGTGTGTGTGTGTGTGTGTTGTGTGTGGTGTTGTAGTGTGTGTATGTGTGTGTGTGTTGTGTGTGTGTGATAGGTGGTGTGTGTGTGGTGTGTTGTGTGTGGTGTGTGTGTTGTGTGTGGTGTGTGTGTGGTGTGTGTGTGTGTGTTGTGTGTGTGTGTGTGTGTGTGTGTGTGTGTGTGTGTTGTCTGTGTATGTTTGTATGTAACATACATACATACATTTACTTTTTTACGGTAGGTTCATGGTTTGAGCTCGCCGTGGTCACGCAGATACTTATGTAGTTTTTCATGGTTGTGAGGCTCTCTTTGAGTTATACGTGGTAGGGTCCCCAGTTCCTTTCCACGTGGAGAGTGGCCGGTGTTTATCTTTTAGGTAATCATTCTCTCTATTTTATCCGGCTTGGGACCAGCACTGACTTGGGCTGGCTTGGGCCACCCAGTGGCTAGGTAGCAATCGAGTGAAGTTCCTTGCCAAGGGAAACCGTAGCCGGCCGGGGACTCGACTCTATTGCCGTCGTGCCAGTCTTGAGACCGATGCTCTAACTCACTCGGTCGACCGCGGCCTTACTACATACTTACATACTATACTACATACATACATACTACTTACATACTACAGTACATACTACTACATACATACATACATACATATATATATATGTATATGTAGTATATATATATAATATATATATGTATATATTACTTTATATTATATGTATATATACTTTATATTATATATATATATATCATATATAACACTCCTTCCGTCTGATACCATGGATAGAAAAAGCCCACGAATACAAACTAGATTTATTGAAAGTAACTACAGTTTCGAAAATCCCTCGTAAACTCCCCTGGATTCCATCTCCCAGGTCTGAAGAACCTGAAGATGTGATACCACCTCACACACACACACACCACCACACACACACAGCACACAAAACACACACACACATATATATGTATATTGTATATATATTATATATATATAATTATAATATATATTATATATTATAGACACACCCACACACACACACACAGGTATACTACAATATGTATATACTACTATATATATATGGATTATATATACTTATAATATATATATTTATATATATATATTTATAATATATACTATCATATATTATATATTATATATAATATCTATATGTATATATGTATATATAAATGTATGTATATATCATCTGTATATATATACATTATATCTATAATATCGATATAGTATATTATATATACTATACACATACACTACCTCATCCATATATTTATATCTGATATTATATTATATTTACATTATATATTATATTCTCTTATAATTCTACTATATCATCATATATTCTTCTATCTCTATCTTATTTTTGTGTTTATGTCTGTACGTGTCTGTGTATATGTATATCTATATATCTACTCTCTCTAAACTCTATATCGATCTATACTTACTCATCTCCATCTGTCATATAGCCCTACATCTCTTCTCGCCTATACTATCCCTATCTATCTATATATTATCTCCTGATATTATTTATGTCTCTATATCTGCTTATAGTATAGCTATATATATATCTAATATATATCTATATATCTATCTCTCTATATCTATATTAGATGTATTATCTACATGTTGTGCTGTGTGTTGTGTGGTGATATATTCATTATTTTTATCACGTTAGGTATATATATGATATATTATATTATATTATACCTATACATACTATATTGTTGTGTGTGTTTGTTGTGTGTTGTGTGTGTGTGTTGTGTGTGGTGGTGGTGTGTGGCGCCTGGATTCCCTCTTCACGCGTCTTCAGACCTAAATGGAATCCAGGTCTGATTAAGGTGGATGCTTCGAAACTGTAGTCTCACTTTCATATAAATCTAGTTTTTGTATTGTGGGGCTTTTTCTTCCATTGTACAGCACGGAAGAGTGTTTTATATATATTATATATTATATATATATATATAATCCTATATCTATCTATATATATAATGATAACTACTATTATATCATATCTCTATACTATATATATATAATATATATCCTCATGTCTGTATGTATGTCATGTATGTAGTGTAGTATTTCTGTTGTACGTAGTATGTATGTATGTATGTATGTATGTAAGTATGTATGTAAGGCCGCGGTGACCGAGTGGTTAGAGCATCGGTCTCAAGACTGGCACGACGGCAATCTGAGTTCGAGTCCCCGGCCGGCGCGTTTTTCCCTTGGGCAAGACTTCACTTCGTTGCCTACTACCATGGGTGGCCCAATTCCAGCCAGTCCGTGCTGGTCCAACCCGGATAAAATAGAGAGATGATTACCTAAAAGATAACACCGGCACTCTCCGTGGAAAGGAACTGGGGACCCTACCACGTACTCACTCCAAGAGCATCACAACATGAAAAACTACAATTAAGTATCATGCTGTGACCACGGCGGCTCAAACATGAACCTACCGTTAAAAAGAATGTATGTATGTATGTATACATACAAACATACACAGACACACACACACACACACACACACACACACACACACAACACACACACACACACACACACACACATACACACACACACACACACCCACACACACACACACACCACCACACACAACACACACACACAACCACACACAACACACACACACACACCACAACACACACACACACACACACATATAATATATATTATATATAGTATATATATATATATATATATATATATATATATATATATATATAAGTATGTATGTGTGTATGTATGTATGAATGTATGTATGTATGTATGTATGTATGTATGTATGTATGTATGTATGTATGTATGTATGTATGTATGTATGTATGTATGTATGTATGTATACACACAAACACACACAGACACACACAGACACACATACACACATACACACACATACAAACACACAGACACACACACACATACACATACATAAAAAAAAAAAAAAAAAAAAAAAAAAAAATATATATATATATATATATATATATATATATATATATATATATATATATATATGTTTGTGTGTGTGTGTGTGTGTGCTATTCGCATATATTATTATCTCGCTCTGTGTCGCGACGCAGCCTTACTCCCACACGTCCTGTGATGCTGCCCTCCCCTCCCTCCGCCTCCCCCTCCCCCAGGACCCCCACCATCGTGATGTTAAGGTCGCAGGAAAGTCTTTTGAGGCGAAGGCGAGAAAGTTACATATTTTACATAATGCACCTCCTTTTGAATGCAGTTATGGACAAACTTTTTTTGTGTCTGTGGATGCTTTTGGTAAATCGAACAGCCAGCTATATCACAGCGTTGAGATTTCGCCTTATAGTTTTGCTTGTCTTCTCTTGTATGTGTATATATGTATACCATAGCACCAACGGAAGAATGATTTTCTCTTCTAATAAACACTCTTGATTTTGAATTTAAACGCTCCTGTATATTACTTTCTTCATAAAATTCATTGGAGAAAGTTGAAATGCCTTCCAGCTGCACAATGACCGTTCCACCGATAATACATTCCGGAGTTGAAGACATGGAATAACTCGGAGCTGCAAGTGTGATCTCTCCTCGGTTGGGCCGCAATCAGCGCCCGCCGCCGCCAGCTGCTCCCCGGCCCCTTCGCCGCCGCCGCCAGCTGCTCCCCGGCCCCTTCGCCGCCGCCGCCAGCTGCTCCCCGGCCCCTTCGCCGCCGCCTCAGGGCCGCCCTCAAGATCGACGCGGCTCGGAGCAAGAGATAAGTTCCCGCCGCCATTCACGGAGGGAAAATCCCGTCGTGGACGTGATCCTATCGCGCCTCTTCGTCTTCGCTATCCTGCCTCCTTCGCTCCGGATTATTCCACGCGAAGGCCCTCGGGAGCCGTTGGCAGTACCCCTGACGCCCTGCGGGGGAATCGCAGCCCCGGAACAGCCGCGGAGGACGCTGCACATCCCGTCGAGGCTCCGGGAGCAGCAGAAGCATCTCGACGAAGGGCGAGGAAATGCTCCGTTTTTTCAGTATTTCTCAACTCACATACATACACAAGTGCATTCATATATGTATAAACATTCATGTAGATAACGATATTTATTAATAAAATTTATATGTAATTCTCATTGAATCCATACACGTTTATCTTTTTTCGAGGAAAATAAATCTGCTCATTTACGTTAAAATTAGTTTAACCTTATAGAATCCCTTCAAACAATATTGCTTCGCCAAATGCCATTAGACAATGATAATTTGGTATCAAACGCTTCGAGTTGATAATTAATTTCCATTGAACAATTTCATTGATGCAAAATCGTATGATTACATGACACGCTACTTCTGTCGTCTGAACAGTTCACGAAAATCAGAATTCAATTTGGGAAAATACAAACAAACTATGCGGCGCTCCTTGCATGATGGCTGTAGTCTACGCAAGAGCTGTCAGCCTTAGCGTTGCGTGCAAGAGTGTATGCAAGAGCAATCATAGCGAGTATGTATAAAACCCAATCATTAGCTCTACCGAGAACAGTCCTTCGTGTCGACATTGTCTCGTAATGCACGCAGTGTCTCGCACGCAACACGAATTCACATACAACAACATGCACACACCAAGAACACATACACACACACTGCGAAACAAGCACACAAGCAAAAGTCATGCACAAGAGAGCATAAACATTCACACGCAAAAACAAACACATGCACCAACCAGCAAGCAAAAAGAAAAAAAAATCACGCTCCAAGAAACACTCAAACACATACATACAACTACATATACATAAACACACACACACACACACACACACACACACACACACACAACGCCCCTATCCCCTCCCCCCAAACAGACTCAAAAGGGCAAGCTCCCTTCCTCCTCCCCGGCCCCCACGCAAGCAGCAAGCAGGTGGCCATGCATATATGAAGGCCAGGGTCTCGTGGGTCCAGAGGCAGGGACATTAAAGTGGCCCCCTCCCCGCTTCCCCGCTACCCCCAGACCTCTCCCTCCCTCCCAATGCCCCTCCTCCTCTCCTCCCACTTCCCCATTATCCCCTCCCCCTTTCACCCCTCCCCCCTCCCCCCCTCACCCATTCTCTTTCTGTCGACCTGGAAACCCTGCTTGAGGAATGTCACTGTACGATCAGAGTAATTTTCTCTCCGGCGAGGTAACTACAGAAACTTTTTTAATCAGGACCTTTCCAAATTTCGTAACTTTCTTAATTCACATCTTGTTACGGTCTTATATGATTAAGCTTTTTTTTCTGAAGTGGGACGGGGGGAGGGGGGGGGGCGGCTGCACTCTATAGCATATACTTGGGACCTTTTTTTTTCCTCTCGCGCCTCTCATATCCTCTCTTTCTCTCTCCTTGGTCTCTCTCTTTATCTTCCTCTTTCTCTCTTTCACTCTCCTTCCCGCCCTCTCTTTATCTCTCTCCCACTCGTTCTCTCTCTCGCTCTCTCCTCTCTCTCTTTCTCTCTCTCAATGTATATTCATATATACATACATACATACATTCATTCATACTTATATATATATATATGTATATATATACATACATATAAAATATATATAATAATAATACTATAAATATCATCATAATTGTATATATATATATATGTATATATATACATACATATAAACAAATAGATAGATAGATAAATATGAATGATAAAGCACAACTGTGTTGATACAATGGTGGAAAAACCCACAATGCCCATGTTAGATTTCAATAAATCTAGTTTGTGCATTGTGGGTTCTTCTACTATATGTATATATGTATATATATATATATTATATATATATATATATATATATATATATATATATATATATATATAATATACATATAATTATATTAAATAATATATATAATATATTCATGATATTATTAATGTTATATACACACACAATAATGCATACACACACACACACACACACACACACACACACACACACACACACACACACATATATATATATATATATATATATATATATATATATATATACATATATATTTTTACACTGGGATATAACAAAAGATCTGCATCTCCGCCCCCCACACTTTATCAGCTCTCCCGAGTTAGCTAAGGATCGAGGTGTGCAAAAGCAATGGCGAACCCCTTCTGCATTTTCTACCAAGAAAAGTGAAACGTCCGACCGTCATTTTCTGCAATAATACCGATGCAAAAGACAAGATCGAAACGTTGAGCGTCAGCGGGGAAATGGTGAGCATCCCGCTTGAAATGAAGGAAGTGGGAGTTGGTGTCTTTGTGAAAACTGAAGTTCGTTTGACGAGGCCAGGCGCCATTACGCGAAAAGGGGTCGGCATTTTCCTAGCGGTGGAAATATCAAAGTGTACTGACCAATTTTTGATCGGGTCTTGTTTTGAGGTTGATTGTGAAGCCTTCTGGTACATTGAAGTGTATGTTCCAAAAGCCGAAAGTTCTGCATGGAGACTGGTTTTACGAACAATGAAATGAAGCTAAAAATGTACGGCGTGTAAATTGCAGCTCCTTTCCAGTGGGTGATCAAACTGCAAAATTGGGGAACCGTTTTTTGACAACAGGTCACTTTCGTTTTTTAGGGAGGAGATGGCTGAAGTGGAGCGAAAGCAGATAATTAGCACATGGTTTCAGACAGCCCAAGAAGAAAAGCCTCGGAATGTCATGGAAACCAACTTGGCAATCATATTGACCCCATCACGGCAAAATCTCCAAAGCTCGGCCACATACCACTCTTGGAGCCGACGGCGATAGTGGTCTCCGCTCTGCCATGCCTATCGGTAAGTTTGAGCCGAAAACAAGCAAAAATGACGCGAAGTTTGATCAGGCAGATTAAGTAAAAAAAAAAATCCGTTTGAAGGAAAGACATGCCGTTGGAAGAGGAAAAAAACGATTTCAAACTGTAAGAGAGCAAAAAATTCGAATAAACAGAAAGCGAGGAATTCGTGGGTAAAGTTAGAAAGACAACGATTATAACAAACGGAAATAAAAGAGTTACAGATGAAATCCCCGAAAGACTGGAAGAAATAAAGTTAACAGAAAAGGAAGATCAAATAAACGCTAAAAATAAGAAAGAAAAATAAGAAAGAAATAGAGAGATGACAGAGAGAGAATGGAGATAAAATGAGTGAGAAAATAAACAACACTAAACAAGGAAGTCCAAACATCAGCGTGAAAGAATCATAAACTAACAGGTAGATAAGTACGTGAACCTTCCTCGGATATTAAATGAATAAGTGAACAGAGAGAAAATTAAACAAGCCAAGAAACAAACAAACTGAGGTTTTATGGAGAAGCAAAGGATAAGGAAAAGCCTGAATACGCGGAAGAGCGGTTTTAAAGTGGACGAAATAAAGGAAAAAGCCACAATAAACAGAGTGAAGATCTTCCAATTTTAGAAGTTAATGAAGCGATCAAATATGCAAGTTAACAAAGCGACTGACCTTTGCGAAATGGCAACAAGAGTCATTGAGAAATTTTGGGGTATAGAAACTAACAGACACTATTATGAATGTCACTCCCAACAGCGGATAAATACCTAACGACGTGTATTTAAAATGTAAACCCTAAGAAATAGATTGCGAATTACATCGGGCTACACGTAGAAATATTTTCGCATCCGATAATGAGAGGCAGAAGTAAGGCAGAAAACCGACGATTGGAGAAAGGTTAGAGAAACGGAAAATAAATACACTGAATTTTCGACTTCCAGCAAAGCATCGATCTTGATAAAAACAAAAACAAAAACCAAAAAAAATGCATATAACCCGATATATTAACTGGAAACAAACTGTAGCAACAAAAGAAAATCAAATTAAAGAAACTTTTTAAAGGTAAAAAAAGAAAGGAATGAGCAAGGCTGCGTATAGAAAAAAAAAATAATAATAAATAAAAATCACATCAATATTCAGTACCAGGAATGTAAATTAAGCAGACGACCCTGCTTCCATTGCAGCTCCAAAAAAGACCAACGAAAATAACGCGCAATGTTGTTGAAACTAAAGATCATTTTGACTTTAACACTTAACTACCAAAAACAACGTATTACGCCTTTTAAAGTAAACTAAGTCCGAGATGTTACAAAAGAACTAGGCAGGTTGCGAAATGTATTTGCCGCAGATGCTGGATAACATGAAATAGCTAATGAGATAAAAATAATAGTGCCACAAGCAAAAAAAAAAAAAAAAAAAAAAAAGCGAGAAAAAAAAGAGAGAGAGAAAAAAAGGGATTTTACAACACAAAGTAAGCGATCGTGACGTTGTTATTAGCTGTAAATGTAAAATAATGATAATAATAAGAAGAATTAAGAAATAAAGAAAGAAAGAGATGGGTACCTCACTCAAAATTAACAAGAGGTAAAGAAATTAAGAATAAATAAAGGGTAACAAAGGAGTCTTATTCAGGACAAAAACAAAGTGAGAAGATGACCTGGCCGGACACTCGGACAAGCACGAGCGAGACAACACATGGAAACACAAAAGGGATGATCAAAGGCCGAAGGAGCAGGGAACAGGGAATGAGATCCGCGGGGAACGTGTCTTGGCGAACTTTTGCAAGCTGTTGCCGGGACTTTCATGAACCACACGTGCCCCTGTGTGTGAAGAGATGGTCGACACCCTGACGCGCAGATTTAATTTTGCGTTCTCTTAATCAAAGGAAGAATAAATCCCGACTTGACTGGTATATCTACCAATGTGAAATCACAACATTTTCCTTAAAATGCGACCTATATCCTTGAAACGAGATTATGAGAAAGATGCATTGATATAGATTTGGGAAATTGTTGAACTTATGATGTATCTTGTCAATTTTATACAGGACGTTAAACAAATACGATTAATTTACATATAAACATATAAGATACTGCTACCTTCACGAAAGCATAGCTAAATTTACTAATAACAATGTATGATTGGAAGTAAATCCCCCAAAGTCCCCTGCAAGTAGCAACAGCCATTTTTCTAAAAAAAAATTAACCTGGTTTTGATTCTTTCGTAAAGTGCGCCTGTAATATATAGAAAATGGGAATACCAGTTTTCTATACAGCCCCGGTTTATCGCGACTCTTTCTCGGCAGGTAGTTATGGTATCCTGATTATTTGTCATATATACGTTAGGGATGGTGGAACAATATACTGAACGTAACTGTAATAGTCCCTACTCATGCATGATGAAATAATTAGCGCAAATAGAAGGTAAAATGTAATACGTAGACTCCCAACTCTGACACTGCTACAAATTTCATGTATTTTGCGTCAGTAGTCAAAGTTCGGTTTTTGGTAGTGTAGGATACTGTACGCTAATAAACAATATATATATCAATACGTATGAATTTATGA
>NC_051389.1:40804044-40806544 GCF_015228065.2 Penaeus monodon
AACAGGCCAACAGTCCTGAATCTTGGTCTTGGTCCAGGAGACCTCTAGGCCTAAAGGCTTCGCCTCATTGCTAAATGCATCAAGACCCGCCACCAGTGACTTCAGTGACTCAGATAAAGTCAAGGTCTGAAACCTTGATATTGCCCAGGGTTGCTCCACACTGACTTTGGATAGTAGCTCTGCCCACTATCCATGCAGGTGCTGAAAAATGTTGGTGCAAGGACACAGCCTTGCCTAACCCCTGAATTAACTAGGAAGAAGTTCGACAGGCCCCCACCACACTTCACAAGCACTTTTAGTACCGGTATGTAGGTTTGCTATTAGGCCAATAATCCGTGTCGGAACCCCCATAAATCCCAGAATCTCCCATAACATTTATCAATTCACCGGGTCAAACGCCTTGAGGTCAATGTAGGTTGCAAGCAACCCACAACCGAATTCACGACGGCGTTCCACAATTACTCGAAGCGCTAGGATACGGTGTATTATGGCCTTGATAGGAGTGAATCCAGACTGGTCCGGTCTCTGGTGCCTTAGAAGTTGTTGCGGTTCCGTTTCAGAAGAATGTGTGCGAAAATCTTGCCTGCTATACTGATAAGTGTAATGCCACGGCAGTTCTACATTCCCAACGATCCCCTTTCCCCTTGCAGAAAGGGTTGATCACGCTCCTCAACAGGTCAGGGGGGATGGAACCAGACTGCCAGATGGCAGTCAAGCCTGCATGCAAGCCCCTTGCCATAGGCTCATCCCCAGCCTTCAGCAGTTCAGTAGGGATATCAAATATGTCTGTGGCCTTCCCACAGCTCAGCTTGGAAATTGCCTTCATAACCTCCGTTAGGGTAGGAGGTTCCTCGATGATGTGTGGGTCTGGCACAGGTATTGTGATACCACTTGCATTCAAGCTAACTGTTGGAGGGTCTACCTGGTATAACTGCTCAAAATACTCAGTCCAACGTTCACGAACCCCAACATGATCTGAAATTATCTGTCCATCCACTGAGCAGACTGCAGTCACCTGTGATGAGGGCTTAGAGTTCAGTTTTCTCAGGGCTTGGTAGGCAGGGCGAAGGTCATTTACCAAGAAATGGCCTTCAACCTCTTCAGCAAGATTCCTGATGAATTGTCCCTTGTATGTATGTATACACACGCACACACACACACACATATGTGTATATATATATATATATATATATATATATATATATATATATATATATATATATATATATATATATATGTATATATATATATATATATATATATATATATATATATATATATATTTATATGTACATATATATATATATATATATATATATACATATATATATATATATATATGTAAGTATGTGTGTATATATATATATGTGTGTGTGTGTGTGTGGTTGCGTGTGTCTGCATGCATATATGCATGTATGTCTGCAAAGAATGTGAGGTAAATGAGCGCAAAGGAGGTTGCAAATTCCACCGTGAGAAAGGAGGGCGGCCGCCCCCCCAAGGCGCTGCGACGACGCAGCGATGCCCCCCCCCCCCCGCGAGCGCCCCGAGAGCTCCTCCGCGAGGACTGTCGGTAATCACCGTAAGGCAAGGAAAGGATCGCCCGTTTTATAGGGAGCGAGACAGAGGAGGGAGTTAGATTTCCCGGCGCGACGCAGACAAAACACCCGATAATTCTCGAAGCCTTCCTCGAGCGACGTCTGATGAAGCAGTTGAGCGCGACGCAATTTCCATTTTTAGTGTCTTGTTGCATCATCGAGAACTGATCCCCTTAACTACGTCCAAACAATTAGCCCGGGCGGCCTTATCTTGCAGATCATCATCAGCGCAAGTTTTTCCGGGAGAGCTTCCTCGGCGTCGCGTCTGGTGCCGTTGGCAAGATGACGCTCATTTTCTATACTGATAAACGGGTGCAGCTTAAGGCACATTGCGGCTTATATCACTGTGGTGTATAGCGGCACAGTTTAAGCACATTTTCGTAAATCACTGCGGCAGTTTTGTCACATATATAACATTGGATTCCACTTTCCACACGCTATTTCTCCCCCTCCTTTCGGCTTCCGTTCGGGGAGGCTGTGGGAAGGGGACACGGGGGAGACCACCTGGGGAGGCCATTGGGAGAGGGAGGGACGAGGCGACGCTGGGGAGGGACAGGGGGAAGGCAGGGGATCCCGGGACACAGGGCTGGGATATCAACCGGGGAGGTGAAGGGAGGCGAGGGAGACGACAACTCGGCGGAGATGGAGGGTGTCCGGAGAGCCACCCTGGGGAGGTGGAGGGCGGCCAAGAAGACGACCAGAGGAGACAGCCAGGGGAGTCGAAGGGCGTCACGGAGATAGCATCAAGGAGGAGGCGAGGAAGGGAAGGCTCAGCCAACACGAGATAAAGGATAGGGTGTACAGCTGGTTGATAATGGAAGAGAAAAGTCAAAGATACTTTTCTTCTCGAACGGAAACAGCGCGAGATGAAGGAGGGCGCTACACAGACCGAATAATAAATGATG
>NC_051389.1:40824044-40826544 GCF_015228065.2 Penaeus monodon
AGAAGGAGAGAAAGAAGCAAAGGAAGAAGGCGAAGGAGAGACAGAAGCAAAGGAAGAAGAAGAAGGAGAGAAAGAAGCAAAGGAAGAAGAAGAAGGAGAGAAAGAAGCAAGGAAGAAGGCGAAGGAGAGACAGAGGCAAAGGAAGAAGGAGAAGGAGAGAAAGAAGCAAAGGAAGAGGAGAAGGAGAGAAAGAAGCAGAGAAAGAAGGAGAAGGAGAGAAAGAAGCAAAGGAAGAAGGAGAAGGAGAGAAAGAAGGAAAGGAAGGCGAAGGAGAGACAGAGGCACCGTGTCATGCGGATACAGTTCCCCCGCCCGAGGAGTCGCGAGGCGGTCTCCGATGACGCCGCTGCCTACGGGAGGCAAGGAGGGAAGGCGCGCGCTCGCTGCCCTTCGTGCGTTCACTCGGGTCGTTCTGCTGGCTCTGCGCGGGGGGGGGGGGTCCGTTCGGGCCACGTTCACGAAGGGAAGTTGCATCCTGTGAAGCAGGGAGGGCGAGAGCGCACGGAGAAGGGGGGGGGGGGGCATGGGTGGGAAAGAAAGCGATAAAGAGGGAGAGAGAGATTTTCAGAAAGGTGGATAGACATTAATGAATGCTCTGAAGGATAATGGGGAACGTAGTATGGGTGCATATGTGTGCATATATATATATAATATATATATATATATATATATATATATATATATATATATTTGTATATATATATTTTTTTTTATATATATGTTTTTTTTTTAAAAACCTTATTATAAAGGGGTTTTTTCCCCAATTCATAAAGGGGTTTAAAATTTTGGGGGGGCCCCTTGGGTTTGGGCCCCCTTTAAACCCCCCTTTTTGGAAGGGGGTACTTCCCCCCCACGGGTTCCCCCAAAATTGGGTTTTTCTAGGAGGGCATCAGGTGAATTTTTCCCTTTCCCCAAAAAACAAAGCGCCGGCCGGTGACTCGAACCCCGAACTCAGATTCCGCCGTGACAGTCTTGGGCCGATGCCTTAACCACTCTCCACCGCGGCCTTTTACATTTTAATATATTATATAATAATTTTAAAATTTTATATATATATATATATATATAAAAATATATATATTGTATAAATATATTTTTTTTTTTTGTGGTGTGTGTTGTGTGTTTGTTTTGGTGGTGGGTGTTGTGTGTGTGTGTTGTGTGTGTGTGTGTGTTTGTGGGTTTCGGGTTTCGTGCGTGTGTGGGTGTTGTGTGTGTGTGTGTGTGTGTGTGTGTGTGTGTGTGTGTGTGTGTTTGTGTGTGTGTGTGTGTGTGTGGTTTTGTGAATTGTGGGTGCATAAATATATATATAATATATATTAATATATATTATATATGATAATATATATGTAAATATTTAATATATAATTTTTTTATATTTTTAATATATTATATATATAATATTATATATATATAATTTTAATATTATATATATTATATTTATATATACCGGTATTTATTTTATTTTATTTTTATATATTATAAATAAAATTAAAAAAACCCAAACATATAATTTTTATATATTTATTTAAATTTTTTTATAAAATTTTTATGTATTAAAATTTTATTATAAAAATAATATATTATTATATTATTCATATTTTTTATATATTTATAATATATTATATATATATATTTATATATATAAAATATATTATTTGTTATTTTTAATATTATATTTTTATATAATTTTATTAAAATTTTTTAAATTAAAATAAAATATATATAATATTTATTATTATATATTAAAATTTTTTATATAATTATATATCTATAAAAATTATTCATATATTAATTTTTTATTATTAAATTTTATATATTATTCTATTTTTTGTGTGTTTGTGTGTGTGTGTTGGGGTTTGGGGTGTTTGTTTATAAATCATATTAACACACAAACCCCCCACACATACACTGTATATTTTTTTTGAAAAAGGGGGAAAAATATAGATAGAAAAAAAAGAGAAGAGAGAGAGAGAGAGAGAAGAGAGGAGAGAGGAGAGAGAGAGAGAGAGAGGAGAGAGAGGAGAGAGAGAGGAAAGAAAAGAGGAGAGAGGGAGGGAGAGAGAAAAGAGGAAAAGAGAGAAGAGAGAGAGAAGAGGAGAAGAGAGAGAAGAGAGAGCAGAGGGAGGAGAGAGAGAGAGAAAGAGAGGGAAAGGAGGAAAAGAAAAGGGGAGGAGAGGAAGGGGGGAGAGCGAAAGAAGAGAGAGAGGAAGGAGAAAAGGAGGAGAGGGAGGGAGAAGAGAAAGGAAAGAGAAGGAAGAAAAGAGCCAGGGGAAAAGAAGAAAAAGACGAAAGAGAGAGGGAAAGAAGGAAAGAAGGGAAAAAAGAGAAAGAGTAAAAGAGAGAGAAAGTGAATGCTGGGAGAACAGCCGAGTGCGCGCCGGACGGGGTAGCCAGCGGGACCAGGGAAGCGAGGTCACGCGAGAGACTTCACCCAAGAGGGAAAATGGCGTCAGTCGTCGTCTGAGCCTTTCACCTTGCGAGAGTCATTGTTGGTTTTCCG
>NC_051389.1:40831544-40834044 GCF_015228065.2 Penaeus monodon
CTTCTGAAATTCTGATCAATACGGTTTTCAAAACGAATCTCTTTCGATTTTTTTTTTTATGTTTTTTAATGTTTTTCGGTTTATATAAAATTAGACACATCCACAAGGAATTAAGTAAATAAAATCATGCATAATGTAGATGTATTTTATACTTCATATTTCTATTAAAGTATATATACATATATGTGTGTATGTATATATATATATCAATTGTGTATATATATATATATATATATATATATATATATATATATATATATATATATATACATACACATTACTGTTCATCATTACTGTTATTGTTATTATTATTATCATTATTATTATTGTTGTTTTGTTGTTGTTGTTGTTGTTACTTTCATTAGCAGTATTGTTATAATGATAATAATATCAATCATTATTATCATCATTATTATTATCGTTATTATTATTATTGCTATCATTAATATTAGTATTAGTATCATAGTCATTATTATCATCACCATTATTATTTGCATTTTCATTATTATTACTATCATCATCATCACCATCACATCATCATCATCATCATCATTCTCATTATAATCATTACTATTACTGTCATCGTTATTATCCTCATTATAATCGTCATTGTTTCCATATTTGATTGATGAGACAACTCTAATCACCACAAACCTCATTGCTACCAGATGACTGCCAACGTGACACCAAAATTACTAACCAAAAGTAATATAATAATCAATAAAAGTAAGAAATAATCACTCCGCTTTCCCCTTTTCCTCCTCCTTCCCCCCCCCCCCCCGTCCTTCTTCTCTTGACCTTTGACACGACCTTCCACTCGGAGGGGACTTGAAGCGCTCGACGGACACGAGTCAAAATTTTCGTTCCCGGAATGGAAAATTTGACAACTTCCGTAATGAGATTTCGCCTTTTATGGATTGGGTTTCTGTCGTATGAAAAAAGGCATTTGATTTCGTGTTAAATAGGCGAGAAAAACGCATTCAGTGAAAGCACGTGTGATGATGTCAATAATGTTGAAGATAATGACAATAATGATGAATGATAAGGATGAATATTGATGATGACAATGATGATTAATGATGATAATGATGATCATAACAATAACGATAACTATAACAATAATAATGATAATAATAATGATAATAATGATAATAATAATAATAATAATAATAATAATAATAATAATAATAAATGATATAATAGTAATAGCAACAACAATAAGAATAGTAGTAGCAATAATAACAAACCGTCGAGCACAGCACGTGAGGACCCGCGCCGCCCTTCGGCCTCCCGCGGCCGGGCATAACGAGCTCACAGGAGATCGACGGGACGCTACCCCGACCCCCACCCTCCCCCAGGTCACGGAGCCACGAGGCCAGAGCCGTGCCATGCCGTTAAGACCCGAGATTTAGACGCAGATCCTTCAAAGTTTCCTTCGTGCCGCCGACCCCTTTGTGCTTGTCGCCTCCAAGGACAAAGAGAGAGAGAGACCTCGGTTGCTTTCGTACGTCCTTCTCCGCACTTGCGCTTCCCTCTCCCCTCGCCTCACTTCCGCGCCTTTGCCCTCAGGCGTCCGGGGCTGAGGCCAAGCAAGGGTGCCCTTGGGTGCGACTCGTGTATGTGGGGGGGGGGATTGCTTGTACTTGTGTGTGTCTAAGGGGGTTGTGCGTGTGTGTGTGTGTGTGTGTGTGTGTGTGTGTGTGTGTTTGTGTGTGTGTGTGTGTGTGTGTACGTGTGTGTGCGTGTGATTATTTACATGTGTGTGGTTGTGTGGATATGTGTTTGTTTGTTTCTTTGTTGATTTTTGGGATTATAATTATTGTGTGCGTGCACCTACATCTAAAACAGTGATAGCGAAAGTACTGATTTACAGTGTAGAATTTCTACAAAAATGGTCGCCTCCTGCGCCGGGCCAATGCTCTTTCGGGAGGGAAATGACAGACATTAATGTAAATTGGCGCCAAACGCAATGAACAAAAGTACACGGCTACAATAAACTTACAAATTGGCAATTACGAAGCAAAATTAACAAAGTTGACCAAGAGAGAGATAACAACTTTAAGGGCATGTCCTGGCGTGGGTGTCTGCTTTCCTTTCTTGTTGCCTACCTCTTCTGGGCTATCATTGTTATCATTTTTGGCTGAGCCTTTGTCTGTGCGCGCGTAGTAGCTGCCGCGCCTTTGTTCGTGGATGCGCATATATACAAATTTATGTATCAGTATACCTTTGTGTGTTTCCTTGACATACCAAACCCAGGAGAGGAACCCTACCCCCACCCCCCTACCCCTGACCCCCTCCATCCCTAGAGGCACCCCCGCCCCCCCCTGCCCTACCCCTCCCTTCCCTGGAGACCCCCCCCTCCCCCTCCCGCCACCCATCCTCCGAAGCACAGTCCACAAAAACCGTTCCAATTCCTCGATAAACTGTAAGATTCTTCGAGTAAGTTCCCCCGGGATCGTAGCCTCAGTCCCCATCGCTCTTCCGCCCTTCCCTAGCTCCT
>NC_051389.1:40851216-40858716 GCF_015228065.2 Penaeus monodon
ATATATACATAATATTTTTTTTTAAAATATTTATATAATATTATATATATATATATTATAAAATTAATTTGCCCTGGGAAAGACAATAAACTGCACCCGGGGGTTTCCCCTTTGAACAAGGATAGCACCCTATTAGTCCCTAGCCAGGGTTCGGTGAAGTATCGGCAGCAGGGCAGTGTATATCGGTGGAAACCCCTCGGTTTAAAATTTACTGGTTTCACCAAATAATATGTCGGGGGCGTATTGAGTGTAACTTTTTCAAAGCGGCGGATAGTTCCCCCTATTTATTTGGAGACTGCGAGTGAGAAGGAGCCGGGGGTTTCCACCAACTTTTCTTTCCCGACAAACCTCTACCAATGTTTAAAATACAAAAAAATAAAATTTCATCCCACATCGCCGTCGGTGGGTATAAAGGGGGTGCGTATTCAGGGGAACCAGGCTGACAATTTTAAATATGCATTGGAAGACAAAGAAAACGTCAATTTAAGAAACACTTTAAAAAATTTGGAAGGGAACTAAGGAAAATGAAAAAGGGGGGTAAATCATACTGTCTGTAACGAAATGGATAGAAAAACATAAAATATAGGAAATTTAGCCAATTGGGGAAAAGAAATGGAATTTAAAAACTAAATAAAAAAAGACATTTTTTTTCTGTAAAATAAGAAGGAAATTATAGTCACGGAGTTGCTATTTTTCTCACTAAAAAAAACTGCAAATGCACTAATTGGGTCACCCCAATAAAATGAGCTTTTTTTAAAATCAGAATACAAGCAAAACCTCTAACATTAGTTTTTATACAATGCTACGCCCCCCAACCAAATTGCAATGTGAAGAAATGGAAATTTTATAACACTCTCCAGAAACTTTTGGGACACAACCCCAAAAACAGAGAGAAAAAAGTAATCATGGGGGACTCACGCCAAAGAGGCAAAAATTATCAAAAAAAATGACCCCTGGGGAAAAATTTGGGCCTTGGAGATAAAAATGAAAGAGGTGAATTTTTTATTGAATTTTAGTACAAAAAAATCTAGTTAGCCAAAAATTTTTCCCAAAACCCCCCCCCAAGACATTGAAACGGGGTTTTTTCACCAGACAAAAAAAACCGAAAAACCAAATTATTTAATTTTTTTGAACCAGAAAGGGAAAAAAGTTGATAAAAAATGCCAAGACAAGACCTAGTCCCGGGACTGCAACAGTGACACCAACTGCTAACTATGACTTTAAAATAAGACTAAAAAAGATGGAGGTCCAAACCACCTCAAAAGTTGACTAAAAAAATTTTGAAAACAATACGAATAACATGTCAAACAAATTTGAAATACTCAATCAATGTGAAGAGGAAAAAACCAAATTTTGTGGGAAAAAGGAAAAAAACCCCTGTGAGGCTGCTTTAAAAACTATCGCCAAAAAAAAGACAAATTCCCCTGGATATCTGAAAAAACCTAAGTGAAAATTTAAAAAAGAAAATGCCTAAAATAAAGAGTATCAATAACCAGTTGAAGAAGTAATTTACAAAAAACAAAAACAAAAAATTTAAAAAAATTATTGCGCGAGATAAGGAAAAAATTTAAGTGAACATTGCAGAGAATTTAAAACTGTTTTTCAAAAGACACTAAAGAACTTACCAAGGAGTACGAAAAAATTTCACGAAAATTTAAACCCACAAGGACACTATCAAAAAAAAGATGGGCTGTTTATGTGAGGAAAAAAAGCAAAGATAGATGGAATCAATATTGTTTCAAACCCATACAAAAAGAATAAAAATCTAACAAAACATAATTAGAACAATGACAGCGAAGAGAACCCCCGCAGTGACGAAGTTATAAAAGCCATAAAAGAATTAAAAAATAACAAGAGCCCGGCAAAATAAAATAACAGCGAACTAACAAGAATGCGGGGAAATGTTGAAACTTCTACAAATTGTATGAAAAATTTTGGGAAAGAAAGAGATGGCCCGAAGACGGGGGAAAAACGTCTTACTTTTCCCCTACCTAAAAAAAGGGACGCACCCAAGCAACCCCAAAAGCAGGACAATTGCATAATAAGCACGCAGCAAAATTCTGTGAAAATTATTGCTGAAAGAATGAAGTTAAAGTTAAAAAAAGAAATTGAGACGAAAAGTGGTTTCGACCCGGAAAAGGGACCAGAAAACCCAAAATTTTAAATCAAATTGTCATAGAGAAAAAAGAGAACATCAAAAGACCTATACCTGTGTTTCATCGATTTAAAGCTTTTGATACGTTTATACGATATCCCGGAATAAAAAAACGTATGAAATTTTCCCAAAAACATTTTCATCCAACTAATAAAAGCCATGTAGACCAACAAAAATGCAGCTGTAAGAAAAACCCCTTATGGGTTAAAAAGAATGGTTCGAAACAAAAAAGGAGTAGACAAGGTTGCTTCTGTTCCGCCCTTTTTCAATATTATCTGAAGCAATTTGAGAGGTGCTCTAGGAATTTTGAAAGGAACTGTAAGTTGGAGGAACAAAAAATTTAAATCTAAGATACGCCGTGATATCATTGCCGCGTATCATTGAACTACAACAACTACTAATAAAGTTTGGGCAAAGGTGGTTTGTTTTTTAATGCCAAGAAAACTAAGATCATGAAAATTCGAAGTAAAACCCGGGAATAACGATGATGAACATGTTACAATCAATGGGTGGTTTGGAAAAGTGAAAGGTTCACTATCTTGGAGTGTTTTAACAATCTAGATGTTCACGGAGATAAAAAGAATTTCCCTTTCAAAAACGCCCCCAGTTTCCCAATAACATTTAAAGACCCGAAACATACCTACGACAAAGCTGAGTTATTTAACTCATTTGTTTTTCCCCAAATTTCCCAATATGGTTTTGAGTGTTTGGGGGCTGAAGAAGATAAAAGAAAAAGGTCAATGTTTTTAAATGTGGGTTTAAGACGGGTATAGTATTAAAGGGGCCGGAAGAAAACGAATGATGGGAAATGCTGAGAAAAAATAAAAGTAAAGACCGGCTGTTTTGGGAAACTTTTAACAAAAAGGAAATTTAAAATTTATTGGCAGTGATGAGAAGTAAAAGTATTGGGAAAACTTGCTGACGGGGTGGTGATAGGAAACAGAGGAAGAGGGAAACCAAAGAAAGACTGAGCGACAACATCAAAGATATTTGGGGGGCGATGGTACAAGTGGAAAGAAAAGCGCAAGTCGAGTATGGGAAGATGAGGGAAAAAGGCCAGGGGCCAAAAAGGGGGAACCGTTTTGAGATGAAATTGATATTAAAAATAAAAAAAAAATAATATATAGAATAAAATTTAAAGAAAAAAGGAATATATAAATTAATAATATATATTATATATGGTATATAGATATTTTATAAAATAATAATTAATAAATTAATTTAATATAATATTAATATATATATTAATATATATATATATATATATAAATTTTGAGGGCCACCATTAGTCGATGTCGATACCCAAATCCTGTACGGAAGAGTTGCCTGAGCGAAAAAAATGGAGGAGGGAAGCTGTTGCCCCGCAGCATGTTTCCCCCCACGCAGCGATAGACCAAAGGAACGGCAAAGACGGTTTGGCACCAGCGGCGTTGCAGAATTTGCCAGATCGAAGTCGCAAGTGAAACGTGTAGTGAGTGCCGCTCTTTTACAAATCATCCAAAACCCCTGAAAAGTTCCCGCGACAAATAAAGGTTTGGCAGGGCGCGTGAAAATGATGGAGGGGGGATGGAAATTGCGCGCAGGAAAGGCCGTTTAACTACAGTGACTACCTTTAGGAAAAAGCCTTGTTCTTAGATTTTTCCCTTTTTTTTTTTTTTTTTTTTTTCTGATATTTTTTGTGGTTTTTTTTTAAAACATTGAGTTTTTCTTTTAAAAAATTTTAATTTTTTTTTTTTTTAACCTCCGGTTTATTTAAAAATGCCCCCTTGTTTAGGGGTGTATTTGTGTTGTGTTTTAAATTTTTTTTTGGGAAGGTTTTATTTTTATTTTATTATGTGTTCAGTTAAGATTTCTCCACCCCCCCCCCCCCCACACAAACACACACACACCCCAAAAAACCACACGACACACACCCCCACACCCCCAAACCCCCACACAAAAACACACAAACACCCATATAAATATTTTATATATATATATTTTGTGTGTGTGTGTGTGTGGTTGTGTGTGTGTGTGTGGGGTGTGTGGTGTGTGTGTGTGGTGTGTGTGATACTATGTTCATAAAATTTTTTTTTTTTATTTTTTTTACATTAAATATGTGTCTATCCCTATATATATATATATATATATTTTATATATTTTAAATATATATATATATATATATTATATTATATAAAATATATCCATATGAAATGTATATGTATGTGTGTGTGTATTATAATATATAATATATATTAATATATATATTTTATATAATCCCCCATATGAAAACATATATATGGGGTGTGTGTTTGTGTGGGGTTGTGTGTGTGGTTGTGTGTGTTTTGTGTGGTGTTTTTGTTGTTTTGTGTGTTTTGGTGTGTGTTGGTGCGTGTTGCGTGTGTGCGTGTGTATTGTGTGTGCGTGTTTGTATGAAATGTGTGTATGTATGTGTGTTTGTGACATCCCTTTCCTCGGGGGAATGTGGATATAGAACATTAGGGGGGCCACTAATTTCAACTCCCCCAAAATTTTTAAAATGAGTAAAAAACAAAAACAAAATTAGACAAAAAAGGATTTTTTGTTTTAAAACAACACAAAATTAAATACATGTTTTTTAAACACTAAAGTTCCTATACAAAAAATTGTTTAGCTTTTATTGTTATCAGGTTAAAAAAACCCTTGTGGGCGACGTGTGATCCGTCCTATGACCTTTTAAAAAAATTGCATTCCCCGCGGCGAATGTAAAAAACACTAAAAATAGATTTCGTAAGAGACTACCCTCTACAAACCCTACAATAAATGGGGTTTTTTTTCCCGTCAAAACGTCGGGAAAAAATAAGGAAGTAATAAACCCCCTTTTCCCTCAAAGCCTATGAAGAAAGAGCTTCCCCCAAAAATTTCCACCAGAAGTAAAATTGCAGCGAAGTATGCTTTTAACCCGTATATTTTTAACCGGAAAATAGGGAAATGTAAATTTAAATATGTTTTCCCCCTTTCATGCTTTATCCTCAAAACCCAGAAACCTCCCGGAGGATGTGCAAATCAGCCCATCCCAAATCATTTTTAAACATAAATCACTCTGAAAAAATATGTCCCGTTAAGAGAGGGGGACTTATTTAGAAAAACCCTTTTTTCCTCTTGGGTAACACCTCCTATAACTGACAGGGGGTTTGTATAATAAAAAAACAGTATTTCCTGCTCAAAAATGGGATAAAGGGAAAGAACGTATATTTGGGATCAACATATATTCAGAAAAATAAGTAAAAGAAAAAAGACAAAAATTTAAAACAAATTGGTAAAAAGGGGCATCACAAAAACAACTTTTCCCAGAAATCAGTATTTTTCTTTTTTAATGATTATTCAACATTGGGTTTTCCCCCCACATATAAATGAATAAAAGCCTAGGGAATTCCCGACAAAGAAACCCTGTACCAAATAAAACCCGGAAAAAAAACGGGTTTCTCTCCCAATGCCGTGAGGCCAAAAAGTTTTTTTAAAAGAGGTTTTTAAAGTAACATCCCATGACAAATTACACTTTTCCCCCCAAAAATTTTTTTTTTTAACCTGTAACCCCTAAGAAAAATTCAAGCTACAACAAAATCCCCCTGAAAATCATCTTTTATCTTTAAAAAAAAAGGATCAAAGAGCGCCCGCAAAGGGGGGTCACCCTTCCAAAAACCCCTTTCGCCCCTAGGAAACCTCCCAGAGAGCGTTGTAAACAAAAAAATCCAAAACTTTTCCTTTAAAATTTTTCGACATATTATTTCGTTTTATTTTATTTTAAAATAAAATAATAACCCTTTTTGATCCCCACATTTGTTCAAAAATTAAAAGGGAAAAAAATTTTAAAAAACTTCAAAAACTTTGAATCCTAAAACTAACGACATAGCAGATAAAAAAGAAATCCAATAATTTTTTTTAAAATATAAAATTAAAAATTCATGAAATATAAATTAACTCTGTAATGTTTTCCCAAAAACAAAAAATTTAATACAAATCTAACATTTTTTAAAAAAGCACCAAAAAATATGAATTTGGAAAAAAGGGGGAAAATGTAACAAGTGTAAGCAGGCTATTGTGATATTTTTTATATTTGTGATATTTATGCCAATTCAATTTTTTTTAAAAAAAAAAAAAAAAAAAAAAAAAAAAAAAAAAAAAAAAAATTTTTAAAAAAAAAAAAAAAAAAATTATTTGTTTTAAAAAAATTTCCTTTTTTAGAAATTTTTTGGGGGAATAACCCCCTTGGGAGGAAAATTAAAAATTTTTTATTAAAAACCCCCTTTAAAATTTTTTTGGGCCCCCCCTTTTTCGCGATGGTTTTTTGCCCAAAAACTCCCCCCCCCCCCTTGGCTGAGCAACAATAAAAAATGAGGGAAAGGAAGAGAAACCCCCTCTACAAACCCTACAATAAATGGGTTTATCCAAGACTTCGTGATCCCTACTTTGGCAAACGAGGATGGGAGATAACGAAGCGGATATCTTATGATTACAGGTGAGATATGATGTGATGTTATACTGTTTGGGAGATAGATGTGAACATCCCCAACAAGGAAGGGTATGGAGGCTTTTTTTCTTGATAAAGTAACAAAATATTGATCAGAATATTATTACAACAATGCAATATGAAGGACTTTAATTTCTTTCGAAGATATTTATCACTTTATTATACCATATTATATTATCGTATATACCAAATACGATAAAATAAGCAAGCGTATCTATGTCAGGGGTGTCAAACACGCGGCCCGCGGCACACTTGCCTTCTCAGTCCTAAGTTGGCTGTTCCACTTGATCAATTAATTGTCCTTCCGCTTTTTTGAGGTTATCACTGACACTTTCCTTTTTTTTTCTATCACTGTGTGTTTGTAAAGAATGAAATAGCTTGCTACGTTTTTACGTCGACTGCGTGGCTTTGATCTATACTCATGATTATACGGCTCCCTGGGGTAAAAGAGTTCGACAGCCCTGATCTAAGCGGTGAATATAACACTTTGGGTCTTCAATCCTGAGAAGCAGAAAGATGTTTAAAAAAATCCTTTGCATTTCTTTCTACAGAATACAAATAGAGAAACAATATGAAAATATGATTTTAATCTGTAACATTATTGCAAAATAAACCGCTGTGTGATGACATTTCATTTGAAACGTAAACCCCAAAGAAATTTAAAGAGCTTATTAAAATACGATGAAAATTTATGGGGGGAAGAATTAAAGGGATAAACGAAATAGACAACTCTTATAACTCATTTTTTTAAATCTCATTTCATAGATACGTGACCATGAAGACGATACGAGAAATTGACTTTTTTCTCTCTTTTTTACAGCATATATAACCCAGATTGTATGTTTGAACATATATA
>NC_051389.1:40866216-40867682 GCF_015228065.2 Penaeus monodon
TTGTATTAACTTTTTGATAGAACATTACAGAGTTAATTTATATTTATGAATTATAATTTTATACTTATAAAAATTATTAGGATTTCTTTGTATCTGCTATGTCGTATGTGTATGATTCTAGTGTTTGAAGTTTATAAAATGTTTTTCCTTAATTTTGAACAAATGTGAGGATCAAGAAGTTATTATTTAGTTGAAATGATATACGAAATAATATGTCGATAATTTAGGAAAAGTTTTGGATACGTTTTGTTTACAACGCTCTCTCGATGGTTAGGCCGAAAGGGTTTGGAAGGGTGATCCCTGCTGCGATCTTTGATCTCATTTTTAAAGATGAAAGATGATTTTCATGGATTTTGTTGTAGCTTGAAGTTTTCTTAGGGGTTACAGTGTTAATAAAATTATTGGGGAAAGTGTAATTTGTCATGGGATGTTACATTAAACCTCATTTAAATAACGTGTGGCCTCACGGCATTCGAGAGCACGTGTCCAGGTATGGTACATGTTTCTTTGTCGGAATTACCTAGGCTGTATTCATTTATATGTGTGTGAAAATCAATGCTGAATAATCATTTGAAAGTAATACTGAGTCTAGAGTTGTTATGTGATGAGCTTTACCAATTTGATTTTAATTTTGTCATTTTCTATTTACTTATTATCTGAATATATGTTGATGCCAATATACGTTCTTTGCATTATCCCATCTTTGAGCAGAGAAATACTGTTTTATTATTATACAAACACCTGTCAGTTATCAGGAGATGTTAGCCAGAGGAAAATGGTCTAACATAAGATCTCTCTCTTAACAGACACTATTATTTCAGAGTGATTTATGATATAATGAGTTGATGGGCTGATTTGCACATCCTCCGTGAGGTCTAGGTGAGGATAAAGCATGAAAGGTGTAACATACTTAATACAGTTCCTATTTTCCAGTTCAAATATACAGGTTAGCATACTTCGCTGCAATTTTACTTCTGGTGGACTTTTGTGGAAGCTCTTTCTTCATAGGCTTCTGAGAAAGGTCTTCATTTACTTCCTTATTTTCCTGACGTTTAGACAGGGATAAACCCATTTATTGTAGGGTTTGTAGAGATAGTCTCTTCCGAGTCTATTTTTAGTGTTGTTACATCGCCGCTGGGGAATGCATTTAACGCGTCATAGAGAGCGGATCACACGTCGCTACAAGGGTATAACATGTATAACAATCAACGCTAAACAATTTATGTATAGGAACTTTAGTGTTAATAACATGTATAATTTAGTGTATGTTAATACATAACAATCCTTTTCTGTCTAATTAGTCTGTTCTACTCATAAAATTTGGTCCATGTTGAAATTAGTGCCGCCCTAATGTTCTATATCCACATTCCCCTTGAGAAAGGGTGTCACACACACACATACATACACGCATACACACACACGCACACACATACACAGCCCCAAAACGCACCCCCACACCCCCACAC
>NC_051389.1:40867782-40884147 GCF_015228065.2 Penaeus monodon
GGGAAGTCAAAATCCCCTTGCATCCCAGAAGCAGGGCAATGACCTTTTCTCTTGAACGCTCAGATTTTGCATTCACTGGTCGATTTCCACCCCTGGGCAGCCTCACACACTGTCGTTGATGGCAACAACCTCCATTTGTGGGTTGCTGAATTTTTTGGGGCCATTTTCCCCATAAACTTTTTCCCAGAGCGTCAAGATATCCCTTTTCTCCCAATCGATTTTACATAAATTTTAATTTTTGTGGGGCCTCGATTTTGGGATTCCCCGTTTGAATGGTGCCTGACCCCCAAGGGCGGCGATGCGTTAAAAACCTACTAAGGGTTCATTTTTGGGAACTTTAAAAACAAAATTCAGGTGCCTAAGATAAAAATCTTTCCAATGTTTTTTGTATAAATTTTGGGGGTTTTAATATATATATATATTATATATATATATATATAAAATATATTATAACTACATATATATATATATATATAATAATATATATATATATATTATATATAAATATAAAAATATTTATATTTATATAAATATATATCAGGAAAATTTCGAAACTGTATTTATTTTCTTAAAATCATTTTATGCTGTGGTTTTTTACATAGTCCCACAGGGAATAATTTTTTACCTTCTTATAATATTATATATATATATAATATAATATATAATTATAATAATTTTAAAGCGTGAAACATTATATACATACAATATAAATAAATATAATATATATATATAATATATATTATAATATTTTTTGTCCTGGGAAAGACAATAAACTGCCCCCGGGGGTTCCCTTGAACAAGGATAGCACCCTATAGCCCCCTTGCCGGGGTTTGGGGTGAAGCTTCGGCAGCAGGGCAGTGTATTTTGGGGAAAATTTCGGTTTTTTTAATTATGGTTTCACCAAATAATATGTTTTGGCGTACTGTAGTGAAAAACGTTTCAAAGGGCGGATAGTCCTCTAGTTAGTGGAACTGCGGTGAAAAGGAGCCTGGGGGTTTCCACTAAATTTTTCTTTTTCCTGAAAAAACCTCCACAGATGATTAAAACAGAAATTATATTTACCACATCGCGTCGCTGGGTTATCAAGGGGTGCGTTATTCAGTGGGAAACCAGGCGGACAAGTTAAATATGTTCGGGAAAGACAAAAAAAACATGCCAATTAAGAAAAAATTTAAAAAATCGGAACGGGGAACTTAAGAAAATGAAAGAGAGGGAAAAATTGCATAGTCTGAACAAATGGATAGATACAACATTCAAATACAGGAATCAGTTAGCCCAATTTGGAAAAGTTTTGGAAAATTTAAAAAACTAAGAAAACAAGAATTTTTTTTCGGGAAAAGAAAAGGAAAATTTATGTCCGGAGTTGCTATGTTTTCCACAAAAAGAAATGAAAAGACAATTGGGTACAGCCCAATAAATGATCGCTTTTTTAAAAGTCAGAATACAAAAAAAACCTATAACATTAGTATATAAATGACGCACCAACCAACATTGCAAGTGATAAAGAAAAGGGAAACTTTTTAAAACACCCCCCAAGAATTTGAAAAAATCCCTAACAGGATGTAAAAGTAATCATGGGAGACCCAACGCAAAGTAGGCAAAAATTATCTAAAAAATGACCCCGTGGAAAATTCGGCCTGGAGAATAAATAAAAGAGGGAAGATTTTTTAAATTCTATAGTCAAAAATCTGCTATACCCAAAAAACTTTGTTCCAAACCCCCCAAGACACTTGTACAGGGGTTTTCACCAGAAAAAAGAACACGAAACCAAATGACTCATGTTTTAAACCCCAAAAAAGGGAAAAATTTGCATAAAAAAGAAGAAAGCCCTAGTGCCGACTGAAACAGTGACTCCCAAATGCAATTTTCGATTTTCAAATAGCCAAAAAAAGATGGAGGCCCAAACCCCTCTAAAGCTCGACTACAAAACTCTTGAAAACAATTACGAATAACAGGCAAAAAATTTGAAATACTAATCAATGTGAAATGATAAAAAACCAAATGTTGGGGGAAGAAGGAAAAGAACTCCTGCTGGCGTGTTTTAAGAAACTACGCCAAAAAAGAAAATTTTCCCTGGAATCTGAAAAAAAAACACAAAAGTGAAATTGAAACAAGAAGATCCCAAAAATAAAAGAGTATCAAATCCATTTGAAGAAGTAATTTACAAAAAACAAAATACAAAAATTCAAAGTTATTGCGACGAGAAAAGGGAAAAATATTTAAGGAAACATTCCCAGAAAATTAAAAACTGTTCTATCAATAAGACAATAAAAAAAACTTACCAAGGGACGAAACATTACACAAAAATTTTTAAACCCTAAAGGACACTATCAAAATGAAGAGGGATTTTTTTATGTGATGGAAAAAAAGTCAAAGATAGTGGAATCAATATTTTTTCAACCTATACAAAAAGATAAAGATCAACAACACTTTAAATTTAGAATCAATGCAGCGAAGTAAACCCACCGCCACTGCTAGACGAATTATAAAAGCCATAAAAGAATTAAAAAATAACAAGAGCCCGGGCACAGAAAAAATAACAGCAGAATAATCAAAAATGTGGCGAAAGTGTTGAATACTTCTAAAAATTGTAAAAAATTTTGGAAAAAAGAAGAGGGCCAAAAAGACAGGGAAAAATCAGCTTTATCCCATCCTAAAAAGGTGACGCACTCCAATGCAACAATAGCAAAACAATTGTTTAAAAAGTACAGCAGAAAATTCGTTAAAAATTTTGCGAAAGAAAAAGTAAGTTAAGAAAAAAGAAATTGCAGAGAAAAGTAGGTTTTCGACGGGAAAAAGGTCCAGAAACCGATTCTAAATCTGAAAATGATATAGAGAAAAACAGAGAACATCAAAAAGACCCATACCTGGTTTTTCCCATTAGTGAAAGCTTTTGATACTGTTGATCACGTATCCCGGAATAACATGAAGATAGAAATTTTCAAAAACACATATCCCAAATAAAAAAAAACAAAAAAATAGACCAACAACTGCAGCTTAAGAACCACTTTTGGGTTAACAGAAAGGGGGAAGTCAAACAAAGGGGTCGACAAGGTTGATTCGTCTCGCCCCTTTTTCAATATTATTTTGAAGCAATTATGAGAGGTGCTTAGAGAATTTTTTAAGGAACTGTAGATGTTGGAGGATCAAAATATCAAATCTAAGATACGCCCCATGATATCATTTTCCAGCGTATATTTTAACTACAACAACTACTAGATAAATTAGAGAGCAAAAGGGTGGTTGTTTTTTAATGCCAGAAAAATAAGATCTGAAGATTTGAAGAAACCGGGAAGAACCGAAAACATGTTACAAAACAAGGGGGGTTGTGGAAAAAAGTGAAAGAGTTCATTATCTTGGAGCTGTTTTAACTAATACATATATGATTCACGGAGATAAAAAATTTCCATTGCCAAAACGCCCCAGTTGCTCCAATAACATCGAAAAGACCCGAAGCATTTCCTTACGGACAAAATGAGGTTACTGAAAATCATTTTTTTTCCAAAATTTCGAATAGGGTTGAGTGTTGGGTGCTGAAGAAGATGACAAGAAAAAAAGGCAATAGTTTTTAAATGTTTGGGGACAGACGAGTACTACGTATTACTGGGCGGAAAGAAAACGAAAGATGAAATGCTGAGAAAAAAAAAAATTGTAAAAGACGGGTTGGACATCTTGAAAAAAAGGAAATTTAAAATTTTTTGGTCATGTGAGAGAGTAAAATATTTAGGAAAAACTTGCGAAGGGGGGGGGATAGGGAAAAAAGAGGAAAAGGCAAACCAAAAAAGATGGCGACAACATCAAAGAATTTTTGGGGTGTCGATGAAAGTGGAAAAAAAAGCAAAATCGAGTTTAGTGGCGGGATGGTGGAGAGGTCCCCGGTGTCAAACATGGGCATACCCTTATTTATGAGATAATGATTATATATTTTAATATATATTATATAAATATATATATATATATATATATATATATATAGTATATAATATATAATAATATATATGTATATATTATATATATATATAATATAATATATATATTATATATATATAAAATTACGAGGGCCACCATTAGCGAGTCGTACCAATCCGTATCGGAAAGTCTGCCTGAGCGAAAAAATGTGAGGAGCAAGTGTTTCCCCTGCAGCTGTCCCCCCCCGCGTGAAGACCCAAAAGGGAAAGGCAAAGTACGGTTTTCCCCAGCGGGTTGCAGAAGTTGCAGATCGAAGTCGAAGTGACAACGGTAGTGAGCTGCCGCTTTTCTACAACATCATCCAAAAAACCCCGTAAAAGTTCCGCGACCAAAATAACAGGGTTTTGGGCCCGGGCGGATGATATGATGGAGGAGGGAGGAAAAGCGCGCAGGCAAAGGCTCGTTTAAACAGTCGAATTCCTTTAGATAACCCCCTTGTTCTTAGATTTTTCCTTTTTTTATTTGTTTTTTTTCCCTACATTTTTGGATTTTTACAGTGAGTCTGCAGTTTAACAGGTATTTTTTTTTATCGGTTTATTTTAAGATGACCCATTTTTTATGTGTATTTTTGGTGTGCTTTTTTTTTTGGAGGTTTTATTTTTTTTTATATTGTATAGTGAGATTCTCCACCCCCCCCACCCCACTATTGAAGTAAACAAATAAAAAAAAAATTATATATGAACAATGTAACAAACACCACACACACACACACAACACCACACACAAAACAAATATATATATTATATATAGTTGGTGTGTGTGTTGTTTGTGTGTTGGTTTTGTATACAATGTTTTATATTATATATTTTTTTTTTTTGTTTTAATATAAAATGTGTCTAAAATTATTATATATTATATATATATATAATATAATTTTATATTAATATATATATATTAAATATATTATTATATCCATAATATGTATGTATGTGTGTGTATATATATAATATAATATATAATATATTATTATATATATATTGAACATATGAATATACCAATATGTGTGTGTGTGTGTGGTGTGTGTGTGTGTGTGTGTGTGTGTGTGTGGTGGGTGTGTGGTGTGTGCTGTTGGTGTGGCGTGTGTTGGTGTGTGCGTGTGTGATGTATGGGTATGTATGTGTGTGTGTGACACCCCTTTTTCAAGGGAATGTGGATATAGAACATTAGGGCGGCACTAATTTAACAGGACCCAAAATTTATGAGTAGAAAGTAATTAGACAGAAAAGGTTTTTGTATTAACATACACTAAATTATACATGTTATTAACACTAAAGTTCCTATACATAAATTGTTTAGCGTTGATTGTTATACATGTTATACCCTTGTAGCGACGTGTGATCCGCTCTCTATGACGCGTTAAATGCATTCCCCAGCGGCGATGTAACAACACTAAAAATAGACCCGGAAGAGACTATCTCTACAAATCCTACAATAAATGGGTTTATCCCTGTCTAAACGTCAGGAAAATAAGGAAGTAAATGAAGACCTTTCTCAGAAGCCTATGAAGAAAGAGCTTCCACAAAAGTCCACCAGAAATAAAATTCCAGCGAAGTATGCTAACCTGTATATTTGAACTGGAAAATGGTGACTGTATTAAGTGTTACACCTTTCATGCCTTATCCTCACGGAGGATGTGCAAATCAGCCCATCAACTCATTATATCATAAATCACTCTGAAATAATAGTGTCTGTTAAGAGAGAGATCTTATGTTAGACCATTTTCCTCTGGCTAACATCTCCTGATAACTGACAGGTGTTTGTATAATAATAAAACAGTATTTCTCTGCTCAAAGATGGGATAATGCAAAGAACGTATATAATTTTGGCATCAACATATATTCAGATAATAAGTAAATAAAAGAAAATGACAAAATTAATATCAAATTGATAAGGCTCATCACATAACAACTCTAGACTCAGTATTACTTTCAAATGATTATTCAGCATTGATTTTCACACACATATAAATGAATACAGCCTAGGTAATTCCGACAAAGAAACATGTACCATACCTGGACACGTGCTCTCGAATGCCGTGAGGCCACACGTTATTCAAATGAGGTGTAATGTAACATCCCATGACAAATTACACTTTCCCCAATAATTTTATTAACACTGTAACCCCTAAGAAAACTTCAAGCTACAACAAATCCATGAAAATCATCTTTCATCTTTAAAAATTAAATCAAAGATCGCAGCAGGGATCACTCTTCCAAACCCTTTCGGCCTAACCATCGAGAGAGCGTTGTAAACAAAACGTATCCAAAAACTTTTCCCTAAATTATCGACATATTATTTCGTATATCATTTCAACTAAATAATAACTTCTTGATCCTCACATTTGTTCAAAGTTAAGGAAAAACATTCTATAAACTTCAAACACTAGAATCATACACATACGACATAGCAGATACAAAGAAATCCTAATAATTTTTATAAGTATAAAATTATAATTCATTAATATAAATTTACTCTGTAATGTTCTATAGAAAAGTTAATACAATCTACATATATAATAGCACCAAAAAATATAGAAGTGGAGAGGGTAAGTGTAACAAGTGTAAGCAGGCTATTGTGATATTGTGATATTTGTGATATTATGCACTTAATTCATTTGCTTTTATGATTCTCATTATTAGTATTAGTATAAGGGGGAAGGAAGTGTTATGTATGAACATACACTAAATTATATATGTTATTAACACTAAATTTCTTATGCAGAAATTGTTTGGCGATACCCTTGTAGCGACGTGTGATCCATTTTCTATGACCCCTTAAATATATGCCCTAGCGGCGAGGTAAGCAATCCTCTCTTGGCTGAGCAACAATAAAAAAATAGGCACGGAAGAGACCATCTCTACAAACCCTACAATAAATGGGTTTATCCAAGACTTCGTGATCCCTACTTTGGCAAACGAGGATGGGAGATAACGAAGCGGATATTTATGATTACAGGTGAGATATGATGTGATTTTATAGTTTGGAGATAGATTGAACACCCCCAACAAGGAAGGGCAGGGAGCTTTTTTTCTTGTAAGTAAAAAATTTGATCAAATATTTAAAAAATGAATATGAAGGACTTAATTCTTTGAAGATATTTATACTTTATTATACCATATCATTTTATTAATCCCAAATACGAAAAAAAATCAAGGTTCAGGCAGGGGTGTCAAACACGCGGCCCCCGCGGCACATTTGCCTTCCCAGTTAATTTGGGACCCATTTGATTAATTAATTGCCTTCGTTTTTGAGGTTTATCACTGACATTTCAATTTTTTTTTTTTCACTGTGTGTTGTAAAGAATAAAAATAGCTTGCTACGTTTTTACGTCGACTGGGGGCTTTGATCTTACTCATATTATACGGCCCCTGGGAAAAAGGTTCGACACCCCTGATCTAAGCGGTGAATATAAAAATTTTGGGGTCTCAATTGAGAAGAAAAAGATTTTAAAAAAAAATCCTTTGCATTTCTTTTACAGAAACAAATAGAGAAACAATATGAAAAATGATTTTAATCTGTAAATTATGAAAAATAAACCGTGGTGAGCAGTCTTTTTGAAAACGTGCCCCAAAGAAAATTTAAAGGTTATTAAATACGATAAAATTCAGGGGCGGAAAAAATTAAAAGGGATAAACAAAAGGGACAAATCTTATAACTTTTTTTTTAAAATTTCCTTTTCATAGAAAAAACGTGACCATGAAGACGATAACGAAGAATTTTTTCTCAAAAAAACTCCATGATAATGAATACAATAATGTATTAACATTTTTCCTCACCCTCCTTTGTTTAACAATATTTTGTCTTTTATTTTACAGTTTAATTATATGGAAAAAAATGCTCCTCACCATTAAGAATTGACTTTTTTCTCTCTTTTTACAGCAAAAACCCCGATTGTAGTGTGAAAAATATATAATATAATATATTGTTACAATACAAACTGGGTTTTATATGTGTAAAAGAGGAAAAAAGTCAATTCTTAATGGTGTGGAGCATTTTTTTCCATATAATTAAACTGTAAAATAAAAGACAAAATTGTTTAAACAGGAGGGTGAGGGAAAAAAGTTAAAAAAATTATTGATCATTATCAGGATTTTTTTTGGAAAAATTTTTCGTTACGCTTCAGGTCCCTTATTAGAAAAGAGATTTAAAAAAGGAAGTTTAAGAGTTTTCATTTGTTTTTTCCCTTAATTTTCCCCCCATGAAATTTTCGATATTTAAAAAGCTTAAATTTTCTTTGGGGGCACGTTCAAATGATGTATACACAGCGGTTTATTTTTCAATAATGTTTACAGATTAAAATCATATTTTCATATGTTTCTTATTTGTTTCTGTAGAAAGAAATGCAAAGGATTTTTTTTAACATCTTTCTGCTTTCAGGTTTGAAGCCCCAAATTGTTATATTCACCGCTTAGATCGGGGCTGTCGAACTCTTTTACCCAGGGGAGCCGTAAATCATGAGTATAGATCAAAGCCACGCAGTCGACGTAAAAACGTAGCAAGCTATTTCATTCTTTACAAACACACAGTGATAGAAAAAAAAATTGAAAGTGTCAGTGATAACCTCAAAAAGCGAAGGACAATTAATTAATCAAGTGGATCAGCCAACTTAAGACTGGGAAGGCAAGTGTGCCGCGGGCCGCGTGTTTGACACCCCTGACCTAGATACGCTTGATTATTTTATACGTATTTGGTATATACGATAATATGATATGGTATAATAAAGTGATAAATATCTTCGAAAGAAATTAAAGTCCTTCATATTGCATTGTTGTAATAATATTCTGATCAATATTTTGTTACTTTATCAAGAAAAAAAGCCTCCATGCCCTTCCTTGTTGGGGATGTTCACATCTATCTCCCAAACAGTATAACATCACATCATATCTCACCTGTAATCATAAGATATCCGCTTCGTTATCTCCCATCCTCGTTTGCCAAAGTAGGGATCACGAAGTCTTGGATAAACCCATTTATTGTAGGGTTTGTAGAGATGGTCTCTTCCGTGCCTATTTTTTTATTGTTGCTCAGCCAAGAGAGGATTGCTTACCTCGCCGCTAGGGCATATATTTAAGGGGTCATAGAAAATGGATCACACGTCGCTACAAGGGTATCGCCAAACAATTTCTGCATAAGAAATTTAGTGTTAATAACATATATAATTTAGTGTATGTTCATACATAACACTTCCTTCCCCCTTATACTAATACTAATAATGAGAATCATAAAAGCAAATGAATTAAGTGCATAATATCACAAATATCACAATATCACAATAGCCTGCTTACACTTGTTACACTTACCCTCTCCACTTCTATATTTTTTGGTGCTATTATATATGTAGATTGTATTAACTTTTCTATAGAACATTACAGAGTAAATTTATATTAATGAATTATAATTTTATACTTATAAAAATTATTAGGATTTCTTTGTATCTGCTATGTCGTATGTGTATGATTCTAGTGTTTGAAGTTTATAGAATGTTTTTCCTTAACTTTGAACAAATGTGAGGATCAAGAAGTTATTATTTAGTTGAAATGATATACGAAATAATATGTCGATAATTTAGGAAAAGTTTTGGATACGTTTTGTTTACAACGCTCTCTCGATGGTTAGGCCGAAAGGGTTTGGAAGAGTGATCCCTGCTGCGATCTTTGATTTAATTTTTAAAGATGAAAGATGATTTTCATGGATTTGTTGTAGCTTGAAGTTTTCTTAGGGGTTACAGTGTTAATAAAATTATTGGGGAAAGTGTAATTTGTCATGGGATGTTACATTACACCTCATTTGAATAACGTGTGGCCTCACGGCATTCGAGAGCACGTGTCCAGGTATGGTACATGTTTCTTTGTCGGAATTACCTAGGCTGTATTCATTTATATGTGTGTGAAAATCAATGCTGAATAATCATTTGAAGTTATACTGAGTCTAGAGTTGTTATTGATGAGCTACAATTTGATATTAATTTTGTCATTTTCTTTTATTTACTTATTATTGAATATATGTTGATGCCAAAATTAATACGTTCTTTGCATTATCCATTTTGAGCAGAGAAATACTGTTTTATTATTATACAAACACCTGTCAGTTATCAGGAGATGTTAGCCAGAGGAAAATGGTCTAACATAAGATCTCTCTTTAACAGACACTATTATTTCAGAGTGATTTATGATATAATGAGTTGAGGGGCTGATTTGCACATCCTCCGTGAGGAATAAGGCATGAAAGGTGTAACATTTAATACAGTCCACCATTTTCCAGTTCCAAATATACAGGTTAGCATACTTCGCTGGAATTTTATTTGGTGGACTTTTGTGGAAGCTCTTTCTTCATAGGCTTCTGAGAAAGGTCTTCATTTATTTTCCTTTATTTTCCTGACGTTTAGACGGGGAAAAACCCCATTATTGTAGGATTTGTAGAGATAGTCTTTTCCCGGGTCTATTTTTAGTGTTGTTACATCGCCGCTGGGGAATGCATTTAACGCGTCATAGAGAGCGGATCCCCACGTCGCTACAAGGGTATAAACATGTATAACAATCAACGCTAAACATTTATGTATAGGAACTTAGTGTTAATAACATGTATAATTTAGTGTATGTTAATACATAACAATCCTTTTCTGTCTAATTAGTCTGTTCTACTCATAAAATTTGGTCCATGTTGAAATTAGTGCCGCCCTAATGTTCTATATCCACATTCCCCTTGAGAAAGGGGTGTCACACACACACATACATACACGCATACATACACCACACGCCCCACACAAAATAAAACACGGGAAAACCCCGCACACCACGCACACACACCACACACAAAAACACACACACCACACACACACAAAACACACACACACACACAAACACACACACATATAGTATATTCATATGTTCATATATAATATATATATATATATATATATATATATAATATTATATATATATATATATATATATATATATGTATAGACACATATTGATATGTAAACAAAAAAAAAAAAAATATAATATAGAACATATGTATACACACACAACACACACACAACACACAACACCCCCACACACATATATATTTTATATATATATATATGTGTGTGTGTGTGTGTGTGGTGTGTGTGTGTGTGTGTGTGTGTGTGTATACATATGTTCATATATATATATATTTTTTATTTGTTTACATATCAATATGTGGTGTGGGGGGGTGGAGAAATCTCAACTAGTAACACATAGTAAAATAAAATAAAACCTCCAAAAAATAAAAGCACAACACAAATACACATAAACAATGGGTCATCTTAAATAAACCGAGTAAAAAACAATACCTGTTAAACTGCAGACTCACTGTAAAAATCCACAAAATGTACGGAAAAAAACAAATAAAAAAAGGCAAAATCTAAGAACAGAGGCGGGTTATCTGAAGGATAGTCGACTGTATTTAAACGAGCCTTTGCCTGCGCGCATTTCCACCCCTCCTCCATCAGTATCATCGCGCCCTGGTCCAAACCTGATTTGGTCGCGGAATTTTTTACAGGGTTTTGGTGAGTTGTAGAAAGAGCGGCAGCCACTACACGTTGTCATTCGTTTTCGATTTTGGCAACTTCTGCACACGCGGGCCCAAACCGTACTTTCCCGTTCCTTTGGGTCATCAGCTGCTGAGGGAACATGCTGCAGGGGCAACAGCTGTCCTCACTTTTTTCGCTCAGGCAGACTTTTCCCGAACAGGAGTGGTAGCGACATCGACTAAGGTGGCCCTCGTAAATAATATATAATTTAAATATTATATATAATAAAATATATATATATACATAATATATAGATATATATAATATATATATATATAAAATAATATATATATTATATAATATATTAATATATATATATATATAATAATTTTAAAATATTAATATATATATATATATTATATATATATATATAACATTATCATCATCAATAACGGTATGCCATGTTTGAGCAGCCGTGACCTTCCACCACCTTCGCCACTAACCGATTTTGCGCTTTTTTCATTGTACCATCGACACCCCAAAAAAATATTTTGTGTTGTCGTCAGTTTGTCTTGGTTTTCCCTCTCCTCTTTTTCCACCCCACCCCTTTCAGCAATTTTTTTTAAATACTTTTACTTCTCATCACAGACCAATAAACTTTAATTTTTTTTTGTCAAGAGTCAAAGCCGGTTTTACAATTTTTTTTTCTCAGATTTCATCTTTCGTTTTTTTTTCCTGTCCAGTTAAATACGTAGTATCTCTTTAAAAACCAAAACTTTTTCAAAACTTTTGCCCCTTTTTTTTGTCTATCTTTTTTAGACCCAACACTAAAACCCAAATTTGAAATTGGAAAAATAATGATTTCAGTAACCTCAGCTTTGTCCGTAAGGTAATGCTTCGTTCTTTTCGGGTTTTTATTGAGAGAAAAACGGGGGTTTTTTGGGGCAATGGAAAATTTTTTTTACTCGGTGAATCTCATATGTATTGTTAAAAACGCTCCAAGTAAGTGAACTCTTTACTTTTTCCACAACCACCATATTGTAACATGTTATCATCGTTCTTTCCCCGGTTATCTTCGAATTTTCCCGATCTAGTTTTTGGCAAAAGAAACAAACCCCCTTTTGCTCTCTAACTTTAAGTAGTTTTTGTATTTTCAATGATACTGCGGGCAATGAATCATGGGCGTATCTTAGATTAAATTTTTTGTACCCTCAACATCTACATTCCCTTAAAAATTCCTAGGCACCTCTAAAATTTGTTTCAGAATATATTTAAAAAAGGGGCGGAGACAGAAGAAACCTTTGTCTTACTCCTTTTTTGATTCAAACCCATTCGTTAAACCCCTAGTGGTTTTACAGTGCATGTTTTTGGTCATAAGGGTTTTTTTATAGTGGATGATGTTTTTTGGAAATTTTCATATGTTAGTATTCAGGGGAAATCGTGACAAAGTAAAAAAGCTTTCAAAAATCGATGAAAACACAGGTATGGTCTTTTTGTGTTCTTGTTTTTCTCTTGATAAATTTAGTTTTAAAAATTTGGGTTTCTGGAATTTTCCAGGTCAAAAACCCTATTTGTTCGTCGCAATTTCTTTTCTTAACTTAAAATTTATTTTTTCAGCAAAATTTTAAAGAATTTTGCTGTGTGACTTATTAAAGCAATTGTTTGCTATTGTTTCATTGGAGTGCGTCAACCCTTTTTTTGGTAGGGAGTAAAGACTATTTCCCTGTCTTTGGCCCTCTTTTTATTCCAAAATTTTTTTACAAAGTTTTAGAAATATCCACTTTCGCACATTCTTATTAGTTCGCTGTTTTTTTTCTGTGCCGGGCTTTGTTATCTTTAATTTTTTATGGCTTTTTTAAATTCGTCTAGCAGTGGGGGTGGTTCATCTTCGCTGTCATTGATTTAATTAATGGTTGTTAGATCTTATTCTTTTGAAGGTTTAAAAATATGATTCCCTCTATCTTTGATTCTTTTCCCTCACATAAAAAAAGTCCCCTTCAGTTTTTATAGTGCCATTTTAGGTTTAAATTTTTTGTGTAATGTTTTGTATCCTTGGGAGAGTTTTTAGTTGTCTTATTGATAGAACAGTTTTCAAATTTTCGGCAATGTTCACTTAAATTTTTTCCTTTTCTGTCGCAATAACTTGAATTTTTTTATTTGTTTTTTTTAAATTACTTCTTTAAGGATTATGTATCTTTTATTTAGGCATCTTTTGTTTTAATTTCACTTGTGTTTTTTTCGATATCCAGGGAAATTTGTCTATTTTTTGGGGTAGTTCTTAACAGCGTCAGCAGGGGTCTTTTCTTTTCCCCAACATTTTGGGGTTTTTTATCTTACATGATTGAGATTTCAAAAATTGTTTGACACTGTTTTTCTGTAATTGTTATCAAGAGTTTTTAGTCGAGTTTAGAGGGGGTTTGGGGCGCTCCATCTTTTGAGTCTTATTTGAAAGTCGATAGTTAGCAGTGGGATCACTGTTGCGTCGGGTAGGGGCGTCTTGGTTTTTTTTTGAATTTCCCTTTCGGTTCAAAAACAATGTAGTCAATTTGGTTGGTGTTCTTTGTTGGTGAAAACCACGTTTACAAGGTCTGGGTGGTGTTGGAACAATGTGTGGCTTAGCTAGATTATTTTATATAGAATTCAATAAAATCTTTACCCCTTTTTATTATATTCCAAGGCCGAATTTTCCCCAGGTGTCATTTTTTAGATAATTTTTTCCTACTTTTGGGGTTTTAGGGTTTCCCCTGATTTCTTTTTCATCTCTGTTAGGGATTGTGTCTAAAGTTTCTTGGAGAGGGTTATAAAAAGTTTTATTTTTCATCACTTGCAATGTTTGGTTGGGGGTAGCTTAAATATAATGTTATGGGTTTTGCTTGTATTCTGACTTTTAAAAGCGATATTTTTTGGGCGTACCAATTAGTGCATTGCGTTCTTTTTGTGGGAATCATAGCAATCCGGACTATAATTTTTTCTTCTTTTCCAGAAAAAAAAAATGTCTTGTTTTTTTAGTTTTTAAATTTCCAATACTTTTCCCAAATTTGGGTTTAAATGATTCCCAGTATTTTAATGTTGATCTTCCATTTCGTTACAGACAGTATGCAATTTTCCCCTCCTTTTATTTTCCTTTAAACCCCGTTCCGATTTTTTAAAGTGTTCTTATTGGAATGTTTTCTTTGTCTTCCCGAGATATTTTAAAATTGTCAGCCCGGTTGCCCACTGAAAACGCCCCCCTGAAAAACCCACGCGGGGGCGATGTGGTATGAATTAAAATTTTCGTTTTTAATCATCTGGTAGGGGTTTGTCAGGAGAAAAAAAAATTTGAGGGGAACCCCCAGGCCCCTTTCTCAACTCGCAGTCCCCAAAACTAACTAGGGGAACTTCTCTGCCGCTTTAAAACAGTTACATACAGTACGCCAGACATTTTTTTGGGTGAAAACCAGAAATTTTTAGTAAAACAAAGGGTGTTCCCCGATATAATGCCCTGCTGCGATAGTTTTCACCGAACCCGGCATGGGGAGAAATGGGGTGTACCCTGTTAAGGAACCCCAGGGTGCGTTTATTGTTTTACCAGGACAAAATATATATATATAATATATTATATATATATATTATAAAATATATATATATTAAAATTGATTATAAATGTAACGCTTATATATATTATTATATATATATAAAATTTTTATAATAATATATTATATTATATAAGAAGGTAAAAACTTATCTGGTACTATAGTAAAAAAACCACAATGAAAAAACTAGATTTAATGAAAAGGACACATTTTCGAAATTTCCCTGTTTATAATTATATATAATATATATTATATATATATATATATATATATATATATTTTAATTATATGATATATATAAATATAATAATATATATAAATTATATATATATATATGTATGTATATTATAATTATATAATATATAATAATATATATATATATAACAAAAAATTTAAACTAAAAATCATATGAAAGTTTTTTATCTTAGTGCCCCTTAACATTCTTGTTAGAACGTGTCCAAACATAAACCCCTAAGTGAGTTATAACGCATCGCCCCCATTTGGGAGTCAGGCACCTTTCAAGAACGGAGAACCCACCAAAATCGAGGCCCGGGCAAACATTAATCATGATGAAACTCGATTGGGAGAATAGGCATTCATTGCGCTGGAACAAATTTATGGGAAAAGGCCCCAAAATTTAGCAAACCCACAAAGGGGGTGTTTCCATAACGACAGTGTGTGAGGGGGCCCAGGGGTGGAAAATGACCCGTGAATGCAAAAAATTGAGGTTCAAGAGAAAAGGTCATTGCCCCTGTCTTTGGGATGCAGGGGTATTTTTACTTTCGAGAGCAAGAAAAAAATCTGTTTTTATGAATGAGTTTGAGAAAAAAGGCACCTCCCCCCCCCCCCCAAAACAAAAAAAAAAAAAAAAAAAACCAAAAAACACAGAAAAAGCCTTTCCAAGCTGCTCAACGGTTCTTTTTTAAAAACAGTGCACCTGCTCACGGCGCTCGGCAGACGAGAGCTGTGCAACGTGAATTTCGATGGGAAATCATCCGACATCCACCTTACAGCCCCGATTTCACCCCATCCGAATTCTTTGCAGAAGTGGAGCAAATGTTGAAAAATAAACATAATTGAAACCGTATTATCATATTGTACTTTTCCCCGAATTTTTAAAACCCTTAGTGTGTGTGTATGTATATATAATATATATATATATTATATATAATATTTTTATATATATATTTATATATTTTATTAATTTTAATATATATATATATATATATATATATAAAAATATATATATAATATATAAATATAAAATTATATTTTTATGTATATATATAGAAAATACTATAATATATACATATACAATATATATAT
>NC_051389.1:40889247-40901617 GCF_015228065.2 Penaeus monodon
GATAGAACAGTTTTCAATTCTCTGGCAATGTTCACTTAAATATTTTTCCTTATCTCGTCGCAATAATCTTTGAATTTTTGTATTTTGTTTTTTGTAAATTACTTCTTCAACTGGATTATTGATACTCTTTGATTTTAGGCATCTTCTTGTTTCAATTTCAAATTAGTTTTTTTCAGATATCCCGGGGAATTTGTCTATTTTTGGCGATAGTTTCTTAAGCAGCGCTCAGCAGGAGTTCTTTTCCTTCTTCCCACAACATTTGGTGTTTTATCATCTTCACATTGATTGAGTATTTCAAATTTGTTTGACACTGTTATTCTGTAATTGTTATCAAGAGTTTTTGTAGTCGAACTTTAGAGGTGGTGTTGGACGCTTTCCATCTTTTTGAGTCTTATTTGAAAGTCGATAGTTAGCAGTTGGTGGTCACTGTTGCAGTCGGCACTAGGTCTTGTCTTGGCATTTTTTATACAACTTTTCCATTTCTGGTTCAAAACAATGTAGTCAATTTGGTTGCGCGTTCTTTTGTCTGGTGAAAACCACGTTTACAAGTGTCTTGGGTGGTGTTGGAACAATGTGTTGGCTATAGCTAGATTATTTGTACTACAGAATTCAATAAAATCTTCACCTCTTTCATTTATATCTCCAAGGCCGAATTTTCCACAGGTGTCATTTTTTAGATTATTTTTGCCTACTTTGGCGTTGAGGTCCCCCATGATTACTTTTACATCTGTGTTAGGGATTGTGTCTAAAGTTTCTTGGAGAGTGTTATAAAAAATTTCCATTTCTTCATCACTTGCAATGTTGGTTGGTGCGTAGCATTGTATAATACTAATGTTATGAGGGTTTTTCTTGTATTCTGACTTTTAAAAAGCATCATTTATTGGGCTGTACCCCAAATTTGTGCATTTGCAGTTTTTTTCGTGAGAATCATAGCAACTCCGTGACTATAATTTCCTTCTTTTTTCCAGAAAAAGAACTGTCTGTTTTCTTTAGTTTTTAAACTTCCCTACTTTTCCAATTGGTCTCATATTCCTGTATTTGAGTGTTGTATCTATCCATTTCGTTACAGACAGTATGTAATTTACCCATCTTTTCATTTTCCTTACGTTCCACGTTCCAATTTTTTTAAAGTGTTTCTTAATTGGACATGTTTCTTGTCTTCCAGATGCATATTTAACATTGTCAGCCTGGTTGCCCACTGAATAACGCACCCCTTGATACCCACGCGACGGGGGATGTGGTATGAATTATCATTTCTGTATTTAATCATTGGTGTAAAGGTTTGTCAGGAGAAAAGAAAAATTGAGTGGAATCCCCCAGGCTCCTTCTCAACTCACAGTCTCCAAATAAATAGGAAGAACTATCTCTGCCGCTTTGAAACAGTTACACTGCAATACGCCAGACATATTATTTGGGGAAACCAGTAATTAGTAAACCGAAGGTGTTTTTCCACCAGATATACACTGCCCTGCTTTCCGATGCTTCACCGCAAACCCTGGCATAGGGAGCTAATAGGGTGTATCCTTGTTCAAGGGAACCCCCGGGTGCAGTTTATTGTCTTACCCAGGACAAATATATATAATATATATATATATATTTTATATATATATATTATATATATATATATATATATAAAGTATATATATATATGCTGTATATAATATGTAGTATATAATGTTCACGCTTATATATATATATATATATATATATATATAATATTATATATTATTTTATATAAAAATTATCTATATATAAATTTAAAATTATATATATTTTGAATGGTAAAACATTATTCGGTGTATATGGTAGAAAAACCACAATGCATAAACTAGTTTATGAAAATGAACTACAGTTTCAAATTTACCTGATATATATATATATATATATATATTTTATTTTATATATATAATATAATATATATATAAAATATATATGTATATTATATATATATATATATATATGTATATTATTATATAATTATTTTATATATATATATATATATATATATATATATAATATTATATAATATTATATCATATATATACCACACACAAAATTCATAACTAAAAATCATATGGAAAGATTTTCATCTTAGTGACCTGAACATTCTTGTTAGAACGTGTCCAAACATGAACCCTTAAGTGCAGGTTATAACGCATCGCTGCCAGTTGGGAGTCAGGCACCATTCAAGCAACGGAGAATCCACCAAAATCGAGGCCCGGACAAACATTAAATGCATGATGAAACTCGATTGGGAAAATAGGCATATCATTGACGCTCTGGAACAAGTTTATGGTGAAAATGGCCCCAAAAATTCAGCAACCTACAAATGGAGGTTGTTGCCATCAACGACAGTGTGTGAGGCTGCCCAGGGGTGGAAGTGGGTCAGTGAATGCAAAATCTGAGCGTTCAAGAGAAAAAGGTCATTCCCACTGTCTTCTGGGATGCAGAGGGGATTTTGACTTCCTCGAGAGCAAGAAAAAATATCTGCTTATTATGAATGAGTTTTGAGAAAAGTCACCCCCCAAAAAAAAAAAAAAAAAAAAAAACCACACACACAGAAAAAAAGCCCTTTCCAAACTGAAACAACCGTTTTTTTTCCACGACAGAGCACCCCGCTCACGGCGCTCGGAGACAGAGTGTGCAAAGTGAATTTTGAGGGGAAAACACCGACACCACCTTTCAGCCCATTTCACCCATCCGAAATTTTTTTGCGAAGTGGAGCAAATGTTGAAAAAAAAACATAATTTAAAACCCTTTATATATTTTTATTTTTTTACGGGCATTTTAAAGCCCCTTTGTGTGTGTGTTGTATAATTATATATAAAAAAAATATATATAATATATAATATATATATATTAATATGTATATAATTATATATATATTAATATATATTATATATAAACATTATTTTTTTTAACATACACAATATTATATATATATATATATATATATATATATATATATATATATATATGTAATTTTAAAATAAGATATTATAAATTTTAACATATTTTAAATAATAAAATATATATAAATATAAAAATTTTAATATAATTTTATATATATATAATTATATATAATATAATTGTATATATTGAATAATATATTATATATATCATACATAATACATATATATATATATTATATAATATATATGTATATATTATATATATACATATATTAAAATATAATATAATTATATATATATATATATATAAATATTATATTAAAAATAATAAACCCATCATTGTTTTTCATTGTTTTCGGGAAAAAATAGATATTCATTAAAAAGATTTCTTTCCGATATTTGGGTGAGTTGATGAAAAAACCCTTTTTTAAAAGAAAAAACGTGGGTTTAAACATTTATATATATTATATATATTATATTATATAATATATATATATATATATATAAATATATATACATACATATAATATATATTAAAATTAATGTATATTATATTTTAAAATTATATATTATATATTTAAAATAATATGGTGGTGTGGGTGTGTGTGGTTGTGTGTGGTGGTGGGGGTTGTTGTGTGTGGGTGTGTGTGTGGTGTGGTGTTTGAGCATATATATTAAAATAAATATATATATATATTTATATATATATAATTATAATATATTATATATATATTATATTTTAAAACCCCACACACACACCAACACAAATATATATATATTATATAAAATATATTTATATATAATTTATTTTATTATATATATTATATATTATATTTTAAAAATGCATGGTGTGTGTTGTGTGGTGTTGTGTGTTAATATATAAATAAAAAACTATACCACAGACACACACACACACACACACACACCACACACACACACACACACACACACCACATATTATAATATAATATATATATTATATAAATTATGTTGTGTGTGTGTGTGTTGTGTGTGTGGTGTGTTTGTGTGTTGTGTGTCTGGTGTATATTTTGTATATTTAATATTTACACAACACACACACACACACACACACAACATGATATATATATAAAATAATATAATATATAAAATAAAATTATTATATATTATTATATATATATTTTTTATATATTTTGTGTGTGTGTTGTGGGGGTTTTTATATATAATATATTATATTAATAATTATATATATAATTATATATATATAATAGTAATGATATTTATGCTCACACACAACCCCCACAACAAAAACACACACACACACACCACCACACACACACAACACCACACCCCACCACACACACATTATATATATTTTAAAATTATATATATATATATATAATATATATATACATATTATATATATATATATATTTTGTTTTTAAATTATATATATATATATATATATTATATATTAATATATATAAATATATTAATATATAAACTGTTTAAACCCACTTTTTTTTGTCGAAAAAAGGGGTTTTATTTCATAAAACTAATCAATACGGGAAAGGAATCGATTAATGAATATCTATTTTTCCCGAAAACAAATAAACAATGATAGGGAAATATATATATTATAATAATAATTTATATATATATATATATTTTAATAATATTTTTAAAATTATATAATTTGGAATATTACATAATATATAATTATATTATATAATATATATTTTAATATAATTTAAATATATATATATTTAATATATTATAATATTATATATATATATTATAATATATATATATATTATTTTTTTATGTTTTTATAAATATTATATAATTTTATATATATATATATAAAAATATAATATAATATATATATATATATATATATATATTTATATATATTTTAATACATAACAACACAAAGGGGGCTTTAAAAATGTCGTGGAAAAAGTAAAATTTAATAATACGGTTTAAATTATTTTTTTTTTCAACATTTCCACTTCTGAAAAGAATTGGGATGGGGTGAAACGGGGCTGAAAGGTGGATTCGGATGATTTCCATCGAAATTCCTTCACAGCTCTGCTGCCGAGCGCCGTGAGCAGGTGCTCTGTCGTGTTGAAAAAAGAACGCGTTGATGCAGCTTGGCAAGGCGTTTTTCTGTGTGTGTGTGTTTTTTTTTTTTTTTTTTTTTTTGGGGGGGTACCATTTTCCAAAAACTCTTCAAAATAAGCAGAATTTTTTCTTGCTCTGGGAAAAGTCAAAATCCCTCTGCATCCCAGAAGACAGTGGGAATGACCTTTTTCTCTTGAACGCTCAGATTTTGCATTCACTGACCCACTTCCACCCCTGGGCAGCCTCACACACTGTCGTTGATGGAAACAACCTCCATTTGTAGGTTGAATTTTTTGGGGCCTTTTCCCCATAAACTTTTTCCGAGCGTAATGATATGCCTATTTTCCAATCAAATTTTCATCATGCTTTAATGTTTGTGGGGCCCTCGATTTTGGGGGATTCTCCGTTGCTTGAATGTGCCTGACCCCCAAAACTGGCACGATGGTTATAACCTCACTTAAGGGTTCAGTTTGGACACGTTTCAAGAATGTTCAGGTCACTAAGATAAAAATCTTCCAAAATTTTTTTAGTTATAAATTTTGTTGTGTATATATTAATAATTAATATATATATAATTATATATATTATAATATATATTTTTAATATATAATATAAAATATATTATATTATATATTTATACATATAAAATTTATAATATATATATATATAATATATATAATTATATAAAATTAATATTATATCGGGTAAATTTCGAAACTGTAGTCTCATTTTCTTTAAATCTAGTTTAGCTTGTGGGTTTTTTACCTAGTACCACACGGAAAATTTGTTTTACCATTCTTTATATATATAATATATTATATATATTATATATATTATATATTTTTTATATATTTTTTATATTTTATATATTATATATATAAGCGTGTATACATTTAACTACATATAATTACATGCTTATTAATACTTTAAAATATAAATAAATATATATATATATATATTAATATAATATATAATATATTTTGTCCGGGTAAGAAAATAAACTGCACCCGGGTTTTTCCCTTGAAAAAGGTAGCCCCTATTAGCTCCCATCCCAGGTTGCGGTGAACTAGGGCGGGCAGGGCAGGTATATCTGGTGGAAACCCCTTCGGTTTACTAATTACTGGTTTCACCAAATAATAGTCTGGCGTTTGCTGTAACTGTTTCAAAGGGGGCCCGGATAGTTCCTCCAGTTATTTGGAACGCGAGTTGGAAGGAGCCTGGGGATTCCCTCAACTTTTTTTTTCTCCTGACAACCTCACACCAGATTAAATACAAAAAGATAATTCATACCACTCGCCCGTCGCGGGGTTATCAAGGGGTGCGTTTTTCAGTGGGCAACCAGGGAAATGTTAAATATCATTGGAAACAAAAAAAACATGTCCAAATTAAGAAAAATTAAAAATTGGAACGTGGAACTAAGGGAAAAATGAAAAAGTGGTAAATTACTACTGTCGAAAACGAAAGGTAATACAACACTAAAATACTGGGAAAATAATGAGCCCAATTGGAAAAGTAAGGGAATTTCAAAACAAAAGAAAACAAACAGTTCTTTTTTCGGAAAAGAAGAAGGAATTATAGTCCGGATTTGCTATGATTTCACAAAAAAAAACTGAAAATGCACAAATTTGGGTACAGCCCAAAAAATGATGCTTTTTAAAAGTCAAATACAAGAAAACCCTACATTAGTATTATCAATGCTACCCACCAACCAACATTGCAAGGGTGAAAAAAATGGAAATTTTTTATAACCTCCCAAAAAATTTTAGACCCAACCCAACAAAGATTAAAATAATAGGGGGGACCTCACGCCAAAGTAGGAAAAAATTTCTAAAAAAGCACCTGGGGGAAAATTCGGCCTTGGAGATATAAAAAAAGAGGTGGATTTTTTGATTTGTTACAAAAATCTCTATACCAACACATTGTTCCAACACCCCCAAGACACTGGTAACGGGGTTTTTCCCCAGACAAAAAACGCCAACCAAATTGACTACATTTTTTTGAACCGAAATGGAAAATTTGTTAAAAAAATCCAAACAAAAATAGTCGACGCAACAGTGACCCCAACTGCTAATTTCGATTTTAAAATAAGACTCAAAAAGGGAGCGCCCAAAACACCTCTAAAGTTCACTAAAAAACTTTGATAAAAAATTAAGAATAACAGTGCAAACAAATTTGAAATACTAAATAAAGTGAAGATGAAAAAACACCAAATGTTGGGGGAAAAAAAAAGAACTCCTGCTAGCGCTCTTAAGAAATATCGCCAAAAATAGACAAATTCCCCCTGATATCTGAAGAAACACTAAGTAAATTGAAACAAGAAGATGCCCAAAAATCAAAGAGTATCAATAATCGTTGAAGAAATAATTTACAAAAAAAAAAAACAAAATTTAAAGATTTTGCACGGATAAGGAAAAAAAATTTTAAGTGAACATTGCCAGAGAAATTTAAAAATGTTTATCAATAGAAACTAAAGAACTCTACCAAAAGTACGAAACTTACACAAAATTTAAACCTAAAAGGACATATCAAAACTGAAGATGGGCTTGTTTTATGTGTGGAAAAGAAGTAAAAAAAAGAGGGGAAACAATTGTTTAACCTTAAAAAAAGAATAAAGATCTAACAACAACATTAAATTTGAATCATGACAGCGAAAATGAACCACCCCCACTGCTAGCGAAGTTATAAAACATAAAAGAAATTTAAAAAAAAAACAAACCCGGGCATAGATAAAATACAGCAGGAACAATCAAAAAGCTGGCGAAATTGTTGAAATACTTTTACAAATTGTATGAAAATTTGGGAAAGAAAAAGATGGCCCCGAAGACAGGGGAAAACATCTTTACTCCCTACCTAAAAAAGGTACGCACTCCCAAAGCAACAATCGGACAATTGCATTAAAAATCACAGCAGCAAAATTCTGTTAAAATTTTTGTGAAAGAAGGTTAAAGTTAGAAAAGAAAATTTCAGACGAACAAAATAGGTTTTCGACCCGGGGAAAAAAGGTACCAAAAACAAATTTTAAATCTAAATTTATCATAGAGAAAAACAAGGGAAAATCAAAAGACCTATACCTGTGTTTTATCGATTACTCAAAAGCTTTTGATACGTTGATCCGAATTCCCCTTGGAATAACATGAACGTAGAAAAATTTTCCCAAAAAACATCTCCAACTAATAAAAACCATGTATGACCAAAACCTCAGCTGAAAAAACCATTATGGGTTAAAAGAATGGTTTTGAAAATCAAACAAGGATACGACAAAGGGTTTCATTCGTTCCGCCCTTTTTCAATATATATTCTGAAGCAATTATAAGGGGCTCTAAAAATTTTGAAGGAAATGTAAATGTTGGAGGTCAAAAAACAATCTAAGAACGCCGATGATATCATTTCCCAGTACATTGAAATCAACAATACTAGATAAAGTTGAGAGCAAAGGGTGGTTTTTTTCTTAAAGCCAAGAAAACTAGATCTAAGATTTGAAGATAACCGGAATGAACGATGTGACAGTTACAATCAATGGATGGGCGTGGAAAAGTAAAGATTCCTTTTTTGGAGCTGTTTTTTAACTAATAATATGATGATTCACCAGATAAAAAAAAATTACCATTGCCAAAAACGCCCAGTTGCTCCAATAACTCTGGGAAAGCCCCAACATTATTTACGACAAAGCTGAGATTATTGAACTCTTTTTTTCCCAATTGCACCTATGGTTTGATGTTGGGTCTGAAAAATAGACAAGAAAAAGGCTAGTTTTTAAATTTTTGGGGGTTCAGACGGGTCTACGTATTACTGGAAAGGAAAAAAAACGAAGATGAAGTTTCTGAGAAAAAATAAATTGAAAGACCCGGGTGTTGGAATCTTGAACAAAAGGAAAATTAATTTTTTGGTTTATTTGAGAAATAAAAAATATTGAAAAAACTTCTGACAGGGATGGTGATAGGAAAAAAGGGAAAGGCAAAACCCAAAAAAAGATGAGCGACAACTCAAAGATATTTTTCGGGGGTGTCGATGGTACAAAAGGAAAAAAAACGCAAGATCGAGTTGATGGCGAAGGATGATGAAAGGGCCATGGGTCTCAAACATGGGCATACCTTATTGATGATGATGATGTGATTATATATATATATATATAATTTTTAAAATATTATATATATAATTATATATATATTATATATATATTAATAATAATATTATTATATATTATTGTTATAATATATATATATATATATATATAATATATACATATAATTTTTATATATAAAATATATATATATTATATTTATATAAAATTTTACGGGGGCCCCCATTAGTCGATGTCGACTCCCAACCCCTGTATGGGAAAGGTCGCCTGAGCAAAAGAAGTGAGGACAAGCTTTGCCCATGGAATTTTTTCCCCCCAGAGCTGTAACCCAAAAGGGAACGGAAAAGATACTTTTTTGGCCCAGGGGGCGTTGCAAAAGGTTGCCAATCGAAGCGAAAGTGACAACGTGTTGAGCTGCCGCTCTTTCTACAACATACCCAAAAACCCCTGAAAAAGTTCCCCGACCAAAGTAACAGGTTTGGCCCAGGGCGGATGATCTGATGGGGAGGGAGGGAATGCCCAGGCAAAGGCTCTTTAACTACAGTCGACTATCCTTCAATAACCGCCTCTGTTCTTAGATTTTGCCTTTTTTTTATTTGGTTTTTTTCCTACATTTTGTGGATTTTTTTCAGTGAGTCTGCAGTTTAACAGTATTGTTTTTTTTTCTCTTTTTTTAAGTACCCATTTTTTACGTGTAATTTTTTTTTGTGCTTTTTTTTTTGGAGGTTTTTTTTTTTATTTTTTTTGTGTTCATTAAATTCTCCCCCCCACCACACACACAACAACACACACACACAAAAACACACCAAAAAACCCCACACACACAACACACACACAACCACACACACACATATATTAAAATATATTTATATATGTGTGTGGTTGTGTGTGTGGGTGTGGTGGTTTTGTGTGTGTGTGTGTGTTTTTGTGTGGATACTATTTCATATATATTTTTTTTTTTTATTTGTTTTCATATCAAAATGTGTCTATACATATATTATATAAAATATATATATATATTATATATATATATATATAATATATATAATATATATATATATATATATCCATATGTTAGTATATGTATGTGTGTGTGTATATATATATATATAATATTATATATATATATATATATATGAACATAGAATATACATATATATGTGTGTGTGTGTGTGTGTGTGTGTGTGTGTGTGTGTGTGTGTGTTTTGTGGTGTGTGTGTGTGTGTGTGTTGTGTGTGGGGGTGTGCTGTATGCGTGTGTGCGTGTGTATGTGTGTGTGCGTTTTGGTATGAAATGTGTGTATGTATGTGTGTGTGTGACATCCCTTTCTCAAGGGGAATGTGGTATTTGACATTAGGGCGGCTAATTTCAACAGGACCCAAATTTTATGAGTAGAACAGACTAATTAGACAGAAAAAGGATTGTTATGTATTAACATACACTAAATTATACATGTTATTAACACTAAATTCCTATACATAAATTGTTTAGCGTTGATTGTTATACATGTTATACCCTTGTAGCGACGTGTGATCCGCTCTCTAGACGCGTAAATGCATTCCCCAGCGGCGATGTAACAACACTAAAAATAGACTCGGAAGAGACTATCTCTACAAACCCTACAAAAATGGGTTTATCCCTGTCTAAACGTCGGGAAAATAAGGAAGTAAATGAAAAACCTTTCTCAGAAGCCTATGAAGAAGAGCTTCCCAAAAGTCCCCCAAAGTAAAATTGCAGCGAAGTATGCTAACCTGTTATTTGAACTGGAAAATGGGAAAACTGTATTAAGTATTTTACACCTTTTCAGCTTTATCCTCACCTAGACCTCACGGGGGAAATGTGCAAATCAGCCCATCAACTCATTATATCATAAATCACTCTGAAATAATAGTGTCTGTTAAGAGAGAATCTTATGTTAGACCATTTCCTCTGGCTAACATCTCCTGATAACTGACGGGTTTGTATAATAAAAAAAACAGTATTTCTCTGCTAAAAGATGGGTAATGCAAAGAACGTATATTGGCATCAACATATATTCAGATAATAAGTAAATAGAAAATGACAAAATTAAATCAAATTGGTAAAGCTCATCACATAAAAAACTCTAGACTCAGTATTACTTTCAAATGATTATTCAGCATTGATTTTCACACACATATAAATGAATACAGCCTAGGTAATTCCGAAAAAGAAACATGTACCTTTACCTGGACACGTGCTCTCGAATGCCGTGAGGCCACACGTATTTAAATGAGGTTTAATGTAACATCCCATGACAAATTACACTTTCCCCAATAAATTTATTAACACTGTAACCCTAAGAAAACTTCAAGCTACAACAAAATCCATGGAAAAACATCTTTTATCTTTAAAAAAGAGATCAAAGATCGCAGGGAGGGATCACCCTTCCAAACCCTTCGGCCTAACCATCGGAGAGAGCGTTGTAAACAAAACGTATCCAAAACTTTTCCTAAATTATCGACATATTATTTCGTATATCATTTCAACTAAATAATAACTTCTTTATCCTCACATTTGTTCAAAATTAAGGAAAAAAATTTTATAAACTTTAAACACTAGAATCATACACATACGACATAGCAGATACAAAGAAATCCTAATAATTTTTATAAGTATAAAATTAATTCATGAATATAAATTAACTCTGTAATGTTTCTATCAAAAAGTTAATACAATTACATATATAATAGCACCAAAAAATATAGAAGTGGAGAGGGTAAGTGTAACAAGTGTAAGCAGGCTATTGTGATATTTGTGATATTTGTGATTTTTTGCACTTAATTCATTTGCTTTTATGATTCTCATTATTAGTATTATCTTCCATAAGGGGGAAGGAAGTGCTATGTATGAACATACACTAAATTATATATGTTATTACACTAAATTTCTTATGCAAAATTGTTGGCGATACCCCCTTGTAGCGGGCGTGTGATCCATTTTCTATGACCCCTTAAATATATGCCCTAGCGGCGATGTAAGCAAAACCTTCTGGCTGAGCAAAAAATAAAAAAATAGGGACGGAAGAGACCAACTCTACAAACCCTACAATAAATGGGTTTATCCAAGACTTCGTGATCCCTACTTTGGCAAACGAGGATGGGAGATAAAGAAGCGGATATCTTATGATTACGGGGGATTATGTGTGATTTACTGTTGGGAGTAGATGTGAACATCCCCAACAAGGAAGGGTATGGAGGCTTTTTTCTGATAAAGTAACAAAATATTTTTTTATCAGAATATTATTCACAATGCA
>NC_051389.1:40901717-40909756 GCF_015228065.2 Penaeus monodon
ATGTATTTAGTATATGTTTTATTTTGTATAAATATTTTTACAGGGGGATGATAACAACACACACAATATTATGTATGTATTTTGCATACATAATAATAATGGGGGTTGGTATATCATGTGTATATATTTATATATATATAATATATATTTATATAATATTAATATTAAATAATGTGTGTTGTGTGTGTGTGTGTGTGTGTGGTGGGGGTGTTGTGGTGTGAAGTATATATGTGAATGTGGTGTGTGTGGTGTGTGTTGTGGTGTGTGTGTGTGTGTGTTGTTATGATATATAAAAATTTTAATTATATTATATATATATATTTTATATATATAATGTATTATATTGTATATATATTTAATATATATAATTTTTATATATATATAATTATAATATATATAGTATATATGTATAATAATATAATATATATATATATATAAATTAATATATATTTTCGTGTGGTGTGTGTATATTAATTATTTCGGGCCCTGCATGTATGTATACACACACACACACACACACCACACACACCACAACAACACACACCACACACACAAAAACACACACAGATATATATATATATATATAAAAAATTATATAATATATATAATATATTGTGTGTGTGGTGTGTGTGTGGTGTTGTGTTTTTGGTGGTGGTGTGTATTCACTTATCTTTGAATTTAGTTGCTTACATTAAACTCACGAGAAAAGGTAAAGAAGAATCCGCACAGGAAATAAGACCTTGGCTTTTTTAATGCGTCAATATAAAACTTTTTAGAGTAAGACCCGAAGAAACAGCCTGGGTGAGTGAACGCCACATTGTCGCCTGAGCCCGGCGCCGCTGGAGGGGGGGGCCCTGGTCACAGTACCCGCCGAATTTTTGGGTTAAATTTTTCGGTTTAGAGCGATTTCAAAAATTAATTTGGGGAAAAATACTTACGACCTTAACACATTTCGAGACGAACCGTAAATCCTTTTTGTTTTTGGCCCCTCGCCGTTTTTCGCCGCCCCCGCAGTTTCCGCCGCCTTGCCGTTTCGCGCCGCCTCCCGCAATTTTTCGCTGTTCCCGCGGTCTTGCAGCCTCCCCCGTCCCCCCGCGAATCGACCAAAAACGTACATAAAACCCCCATCCGATAAGTTTGCCAAATCTAAACAGGCGATGTATTTGCAATAGTGACTTCTCTTGACATAATCGTACGGGTTTGTATTTCTGGGGGCACGAGCACTTGCGGTTCAATTTTGAAGAAAATTTAAGCAACGAGAACGCTGCAAATAGAAGAGCGCCCCGGCATCATTGGACGTGGATGCCCCGGGGGAGGGGGGAACGGAAAGCTTAGCGAGGGGAGTGCACCCCCCCCCCCCACCCTACCCAGCCGCGTGACCCCCCCCCCGCCAGTAGTACGACGGGGACGCTGGGGACGGTACCGGGGACTTTTCCTACCAAGAGGAATCGCCCCCAATAGCCTAATATGAAATTTTTCCGGGAGACTATATTTACCATTACGGCAGGGTCGCCGACCATCGAGGCCTCTGAATTAGAGATCGGGAAAATTCCCCTCGCAGCGGAAAGAAGGGGGAGAATTTGCCTTCCGCGCGGAGATGAGGTGATGCTTGCGCGGGGGAAGCCGGTGGCTCGTCGTTCCCCTCTCTTGACTCTTTCAAAGCTTCGAAACCTCCTCGAAATTCCTCGCCGGTCGACTTTTAGATTACACTATATAACAACCTAAACCTTTCCCTGAAGAATCATTAAAGGAGAAAAATCGCCTCATATTACCCCCCGCCCCCCTCAAGCCGAAAAAAGTAACATCGCTCTTCGTTTAGGGCCCACACTAAAATAAGCCTCACGAGTGTCGGATTTTGGAATCGTGTTTTACTTCGCGCTTCCCCGCCAGCTCTCGGGGCAGTCGGGGTTTCTTTCCCTCGGCTGTCTCCCCCGGCTTTCTCCGTCGGCTCCTTCGGGAACTCCGGCCTCGGGGACAGCAGGCTCCTCGCGAAAATTAGAGGAACGTCTTATTGTCTGCGGCAAAGAATCGTAGAAAGGATGAAAAAGACATTAGATAAAATCAGGAGGGAGAGAGAAGGGGAGGGGGAGGGAGGGGGACGGAGGAAGAGAGAGAGAGAGGGGAAGACAGAGAGGGGGGTGGGAGAGACATATATACATATATATAAACATATATATATATATATATATATATATATATATATATATATATATATATGTATATATATGTTATATATAATATATATATATAATATATATATATATAATATATTTTATATATATTAGGAAAACCCTCTATCCCTTACAAATTGCAGCCTATGGCCTCTTTACCTCCATTTCTGAGTGCCAAATCGCAGAAAAAAAATGCTCTTCAGTGTAACCAGTTGCCCGCCTAATGCCTTTAACCACAATCAATTCACTGTCCTCGACCATGTTGCAATATGCATGGTTTTGTGTGTGTGTGTGTGTGTGTGTGTGTGTGTGTGTGTGTGTGTGTGTGTGTGTGTGTGTGTGTGTGTGTGTGACAGAAGTAGACAGTAGACGTAAACACACGTACACACAGATAAAGAGTCAGAGAGAGAAAGTGAGAGAGAGTGAGAGAAAGACACAGCCAGAGAACGGACCGAGGGCAGAAGTCGAATACAGACAGACACACAGACATCACTGAATCGCAACCGAACCTCAAGAAGCGAGCAACCCTTAGGCCCTGTCTTCGAATCCTCTAGACATGATAAATATTCAAAGTTCTTCGTTTAATTCTCAGATATTTTAAGAATTACGATCCCATTTGAACTTCATATCTCCGAGAGCGAAACTTTTAATTGATCTAAGAGTATGAGTGATTCTGAGTCAAGAGGCCTGAAGCTCCGCACAAACTCCCTCCCTCCCTACCCCCTCTCCAGTAACTACCCCCCTCCCCCCTTTTACTACCCCTCCCCCCATCCCTCCCTCTCCCGGTCTCCTTCTTATTATCATTTCTTTCCCTTTTCTCTCATGCTTTCTCTCCTCTTCGCTCCGCTTCTGAATTCTTCTGATAAGATGCTATTATCATTTTCGTTGTCATTGTTCTTGTTACTATCATTAGTGTCATCATCATTATTATTGCTATTATTATTGTTGTTGTCATTACTGTAATTGTTTTTATCATTATTATTATTGTTGTTATTATCATTATAGTTATGCTATTATCATTATTGTTATTGTTATCTTATTGTTATTGTTGTTATTGTTATTTTTATTATTGTTATTGTTATTATCATTATTGCTATCATTATTTTTTTTTTTTTTTTTCAATTTGACTTTTATCATTACTATTACCATTGCTATCTTCATTATTTGATCATGACTATCATTATTCATCCAATGATAACGATAGATATAGCGATGATTTAAATAGATCATCTGTATCAACTTCAGCATCATTTATTAGAAACTTTTAATCACTATTTCAAAATACCAAGCTGGTCACCATTATCATATAGAAAAAAAATACAGAAATCAATCAATCATGACACGTCGGCCCCGAAAACTTTTTAAATTTCCTGCAACATTCGTCAGAAAACTATCCTTGCAAGCGAATTTAGTTTGGGCAACAGCGCATAACTCGCGGCGCAGTGCAAGCCGTGTCGCCGTGTTGATGTCAGGCCCAATGATGTTGCGTGTTGCAGATTTTTTTTTTTTTTTTTTTTTTTTTTTTTTTTTTTTTTTTACTTGCTCTCGTTTAGTTTGTTTTTGACCTGTTTTTTTTTTCTCTCTCTCTCTCTCTCTTTCTTTCTTTTCCCTTTCCTTCTTTGCTTTTGCTTCTGTTTTTTTTTTTTATTATTGATTCTATACTTTTGTTTCTTTCTCTATTTTTTTTTTTTTTTTACTCTTGTTTTCGTTTTTTGATGTCTTTTTTGTTTTTATTCGTTTTTGCCTTTGATTCTTTTAATCTTCGCATTTGTTTTTGTTTTCATCTCGTTGATGATACAGGGTTGGGTTGAGTGGAAGGCGCTCTTTAGCGATGGTGGCGGGGGGGGGGGGTGCTGAATGGAAAGGGGGGGAGGACGAGTGTGGCAGAGGAAGGGGGAGGGGGGAGTGGGCGAGGGGTGTGGCAGAGGGCGGAGGGGGGAGAAGGGAGAGGGAGGAGGGGAGTGGGCGAGGGGTGAGGCAGAGGGGGGAGGGGGTCGCGGTGATGATGGTGATGCAGTTTAGGAATAAGGAGCAGGAAGAGAGAGAGTCAGAGACAGAGAGAGAGTCAGAGACAGAGAGAGAGTCAGAGACAGAGAGAGAGTCAGAGACAGAGAGAGAGTTCAGAGACAGAGAGAGAGTCAGAGACAGAGAGAGAGTCAGAGACAGAGAGAGAGTCAGAGACAGAGAGAGAGTCAGAGACAGAGAGAGAGACAGAGACAGAGAGAGAGTCAGAAACAGAGAGAGAGTCAGAGATAGAGAGAGAGTCAGAGACAGAGAGAGAGTCAGAGACAGAGAGAGAGTCAGAGACAGAGAGAGAGTCAGAGACAGAGAGAGAGTCAGAGACAGAGAGAGAGTCAGAGACAGAGAGAGAGTCAGAGACAGAGAGAGAGTCAGAGACAGAGAGAGAGTCAGAGACAGAGAGAGAGACAGAGACAGAGAGAGAGTCAGAGACAGAGAGAGAGACAGAGACAGAGAGAGAGTCAGAGACAGAGAGAGAGTCAGAGACAGAGAGAGAGTCAGAGACAGAGAGAGAGTCAGAGACAGAGAGAGAGTCAGAGACAAAGAGAGAGTCAGAGACAAAGAGAGAGTCAGAGACAGAGAGAGAGTCAGAGACAAAGAGAGAGTCAGAGACAAAGAGAGAGTCAGAGACAGGGAGAGAGTCAGAGACAGAGAGAGAGTCAGAGACAGAGAGAGAGTCAGAGACAGAGAGAGAGTCAGAGACAGAGAGAGAGTCAGAGACAGAGAGAGAGTCAGAGACAGAGAGAGAGTCAGAGACAGAGAGAGAGTCAGAGACAGAGAGAGAGTCAGAGACAGAGAGAGAGTCAGAGACAGAGAGAGTGCGTCGCTGATACAAGTGGTATATTCAAAGGTATATTAGGGAGGGAGGGGGAGGTGTCGAGATATAATCTGTGTAGATATAGTTATCGAGAAGAGGGGCAAGGGGGAAGAGGGGGGGTATCGAATGGTGCTCGTTATGGTGCGGTCTGTACCATAATGGCAGCATCGCTATAGGAGACGAAGTTATGACAGAAGCCAATTAACGAGCTTGCGGTTAATGTCAATAAATACAGAGTCGCGCCCATTTCGTTGTAAAATTCAATCATCGTAATGTGCGGTTCAGTGATTAACAAAGCGTTATGATGAGCATAACGCTGTGACTCGATCATTTCGTATTTTGATAACACGATAGATCTCCACTAAATAATTCCGTTCTGTAAAATAAACAAATATGTTCGCAATGTATCATGATGCATTTTTATGAATGTCATAAGATTATATTTTCCATGATAAATAATAGTTGATATGAGAGGTTAAAGAGGTTAAAGAGAGGGAGAGAGGGAGGGAGGGAGCAAGAGAGATAGAGGCAGAGGCTGACAGACAGAAACATAGAAGACGAAACGCACAGAAGTCGACGCAGAAAAGGGAACAAGGCTTGAGAGCTAATAGCCTCCGACGCCTAGCCCCGGAGCGGCCGAGCGGGGAGCCTGGCCGGGCCTTGATTGGCTCCGACTGCAGCCGAGAGAGTGGCAGGTCAGCCGAGCGAGCGACGCGTCCCGCCTGGCGTCTCTGCGTCTTAGGCCGATCTCATGCGCACCGGTGCCTGGGACCCGAAGTAAGCCCCTCCTGATGATGATCTGGTGAGACAGCACTAAACAGCTGAATTAGGTAAGGCAGATCGTATCGAACTCAACTGAACTGCTCTCGTGAGTCGTGGCGTCTCCTTCTAACCAGCGAAGAAGGAGAGGAGCGGAGGTAGCGAAGGGGAGATAAGAGAGGAGGAGGAGAGAATACCCGAAGGAGAAACGGCGCTCGTGTGGGCGATGGTAGTGCTGGTGTGTGTGGCGTTCTTTGTCTGAGCCTACAAAGAGGAGGAGGGATAGAGACAGATAGATTGATAGAGAGAGAGAGAGAGAGAGAGAGAGAGAGAGAGAGAGAGAAAGACAGAGACAGAGACAGAGACAGAGACGAGACAGAGGAGAGAGAGGAGAGAGAGAAGAGAGAGAGAGAGAGAGAGAGAGAGAGAGAGTGAGAAGAGAGAGAGAGAGAGAGAGAGGGAGAGAGAGAGAGAGAGAGAGAGAGAGAGAGAGAGAGAGAGAGAGAAAGAGAAACAGAAAAGGAAAAGAAGAGAAAACAAAGAGAGACAGAATATCCAAAACTATACCTACATCTTATTGGACATAGCTGTGTGTGTACGTGTCCTTGTGTGCGCGTGTGTGTGTGCTTGTCAGTGTGTGTGTGTGTGTGTGTGTGTGTGTGTGTGTGTGTGTGTGTGTGCATATGGGTAAGCGTGCGTGCATGTGTGTGTGTGTGTGTGTGTGTGTGTGTGTGTGTGTGTTGTGTGTGTGTGTGTGTGTGTGTATATGTGTGTGTGCGTGTGTGTGTATGTGTGTATGTGCGTGTGTGTGTGGACGGACCAATGCATTCGTAAGTTAATTCACGTGCCTGGATATCGACATTTGACATCAAACGCCAGCCGCGGAGATCAGAGTCGGGCCGCGACCTAAAAGCGCAATTCTTCATTGACGCGAAGAAAAGAAGGAGACAAAAAATACTCGTCGACATTTTTTTATCTGCTTTTCTGCCTTTTCTTTAATCTCCGCCGAAAAAAAATGTATATCAAATGAAGACAAAAACACGCGCAAAAAATACAGAAATGCAACAAGAAAAGAGGATAGGAAAAGAGAAAAACACACGGACACACAAAAGAAAGGACATACAAAGAATAGAGAAAGAAAGAGAAACAGAAAAAGATAGAAAAAAAAATCAAAACAATAAAAAGGAAAAACTGAAGAAAGAGAGAGAAAATAATCGTTATTCTCCTGTTGTTCCAGAAACCGAAGCCCGGGCTCTGTGGTGTTCCTGCGGCGGGGACGCGGCCGGAGCCTCGTATATTGCCACTTCTGGGATCCGACATTCGCCATAACGATTACAGATGGGGGTCGCCGTGCCCTCCGCTGATTCGTTCATTGGGCGCCGGGACTTGGGTGCAGCCGGGGGGGAGGGGGGGGGGCACATGGGGGATATGCAGAGGGAGAGAGAGGGGGGGAGAGGGTAAAGAAAGAAAGGAGAGAGAGAGAGAGAGAGAGAGAGAGAGAGAGTGAAACAGAAAGAGAGAGCGAGATAGAGAGAGAGAGAGAGAAACAAATGGACAGACAGACAGAGAATGAGAGGGAGAAAGAGACAGAGACGGAGAAAATAAAAAGTGACACGTAGAGAATAAGAGAAAGCAAGAGAGAAAGAGAGAGTAAGAGAGTGTAAAGGAAAGAGATTAAGAGAGAGTCAAAAAGAGATAGTAAGCGAGTAAAAGAGGGTATGAGCAAGTAAAAGACAGAGCAAGACAGAGTAAGAGAGAAAGAGTAAGATCCAAGAAAGACAAAAAAGGAATGAAAACAAAGAAAGTGGAGAGCGAACAATCCGCCAAGAGTTCGTAGTACAGCTAATCAAGAACTTCGTACATTTCATCGTCGCCAAGTTTCATCTTTTTCACGCAAGGGAGAACAGACACGGCGCCCGAACAATGGGACATCGAAAGCCGAAGTCATCAGTGTTGGTGAGTCCCAGTTAGCTGATGATGAAGTACTGACAGCTGAGCAACTCTGTGTGTGTATGTGTGAGGAATCCATTTGCTATGCCTCATTAGTCGCTCTCACGCACGGACATAGGCAAAGGGAAACGCATTTGCGAAATATATGCTCTTAAAGACAAACAGACAGAGACACAAAGACAGAGAGAGAGAGAGGCAGGGAGAAAGAGAAAGAAAGAAGAGAACCAGAGAGAAAGAGAGAGAGTATTCACCTGCAGAGACCGAGCGCCTATTGGTCAGTCAATTTCCCCAACCCGGCGAACCGGTCGCATAAGTGTCCCCAG
>NC_051389.1:40909856-40915063 GCF_015228065.2 Penaeus monodon
TTTTGGTAATTTTTTGAAACAATTTTTAAAATAAGATTAATTAAAATTGGAAAAAGTAATAAAAATAAATAAAAAAAATTGTTTAAATTATTAAAAAAAAAAAAAAAAAAAAAAAAAAAAAAATTTTGGGGAATAAAAATGAAAAGAAAAATTAAAAAGATAATTTTTAAAAAAAATAAGTGATAAAAGGAACAGCAAAAGTAATGATGATTATAATGATAATAATAAAAATAATAATAATAATAATAATAATAATAATAACAATAATAATAATGTTAAAATGTGATAATGAAAATAGTATTAAAATATATTAATATTATAATAATGGTAGTAAAATAATAATAACAAAAATGTTAGCGATGATAAAAAAAATAATAGTAATAATAAAAAATAATAATAATAATAATAATAAATAGTAATAAAAATATAATAATATAATAATAATAAAAAAGATAAAAATTTAATAATAATAATAAAAAAAAAAAAAACCCGAATAATTAAAATAAAAAAAATATTTTTTATTATGATAAAATAATAAGATAAAAACCCCCAATAACAGCAATAATAAAAATGATAATAATGAAAAAAAACGAAACAATATTATTATTTTTAAAATAAAAACAAAAATGAAAATAACAATAATCTAATGTAAATATAACAATATAATAATATTTGTGATAATAAAAAAGTAATATAAAAAATTTTTTCCCTTATATTTCCTCAGTAAGATAATACTACTGCTCCTATGAAAAATAATATCATCATTACGACTTTTATTATTAACATTATTTATTTTATAATAATAATATGTGACAATTACGCCCCAATTCTGTGAAAACGACCGTTTAGGGGAAAAAATATAAACTTGAAGGAAAACAAAAGAATAAAACTATTTTATCATTTCCCCTTCCTTTCCGGGCGTTCCCCCAATTTTTTCTAGGAAAAAAGGGCGGGATGTTACTTAGCTCACGCTATGTACCTTTTTGGTTAGAGCGCACGTTTCACTCGATGACGTCATTAGTTTTTTCGGGCCCTTTAGAGAAAGAAAAACGTGGTTGACATTTCTATGCGACACAGTGCGGCAAGCAACAAAAACTGGAAATAAGTTTCGTTATCATTATCTTTAAAAATATGAGACACACAGAAAAGTTAGACCACTTATACCCCCCAAAACAAAACCAAACACACACACAGATATAAAACATAATATATATATAATATATAATATAATATAATATATATATATATATATATATATAATAAAATTTATATATTATTTTTAAATATATATATGAATGAAAAAACACTTTTCCGGGGATAAAATGAAAAAAACCAACAAAAAACAAAAAAAAATTTTTAGAAGGGGAGATACAATTTCGAAATCCGCCTATTTTTCGAAACTTAGTCCCCTTTTCAAAAAATCTAGTTTTTGTTTTGTGGGTTTTTTTTTTAAATATTATTATAAAATATATATAATAATATATATATATATTAATATATATTTTATTTTATTTATTATATGTAATTAATTTATAAAAAATTTTTAAAATATAGTAAAAATAATATATTATTTATAATGTAAATTGTATATATACATAATATATATATATATAATATTATATTATATATTATATATATTATAATATTATATATATATATATATATATAAAATATGTTATATTACATATAAAATTATTATAAAAGATATTTTATATATATTTATATTTTTTAAAAAATTTATATTATAATATATAATTTTATATATTATTATATATATTATATATAAAAATTTTGTATCTATGAAAAATAAAAAAATAAAAAAAATTTTAATAAATAAAATTATATTATATTATATATTAATATTTTTTATATTATAAAATATATTTATATATGCATATAATATGTTATATTAAAAATTTTTAATAATATATTATATAAATATATATATATTTAATATGATATATAATATAATATATATATATTTTTAAAAAATACTAATTTTTAAAATATTATAAATATAATATTTTTTAATATAAAATACCCCACACACAACCAACAACCACACCCACACAAAAACCCCACACACAACCCCAACCACAACACACACACACACACACAATATATAATTTTTATATATATATTTTATATATATATTTTATAAAATAATATTTATATATTATATTTTATATATATGTAATACAAAAAATTTATATATATATTATATATTATTTATATAAAATTATTTTTAAAATATTATTTTAATTTTTAAAAATATATATATATATAATTTTAAAATATATAAAAATTAAAATTTAAATATAATATTTATATATATTATTTTATATTATATATAAAATTTTAAAATTATTTAATATGTTACCACAACACACAGCACACACACACACAAAACCCCCAAAAAACCACACCACCCCCATACACACACCCACCCCACACACACACCACACACACACAAACACACATATTAATATATATATATATATATATAAAAAAAATATTTTATATAAAAATTTAATATATATTATTTTAAAACAAATATAATATATTTTAATATATATTATATAAAAAAAAAACCCCTTTTGTATGAAATATATAAAAATATATATAAAATAAATATATAAAATATACAAATTATATTATTAAAACAATTTATATATAAAAATTTATTTAAAATATATGTAATTTTTTATATATGCTTAAAAGGCATTATATTTATATATATTATAAAAAATTATTATTATTTTATTAAAATTTTTAAAAATATATATTTTTATATATATTATAATATTGTATATTACAAAAAAATATTTTATAAAATTTATTAATATATTTTATAATATATTATTTATATATTTTTAATATATTATATTATTTTTATATGAAACCCTTTAATATGCAAAATTTCCCATATTATTAAGATATATAATTTTTAAAATTATTTTAAAAATATTATATATATATTTTAATAATATATATATATATTTTAATATATATTTATAATTATATATATAAAAGGTATGAATGGAATAAATATTTTCACAATCCCAAGAGATATTTCTTGTTTTTTTTTGTATTGGGGAAGATATTCTTTCTCTTAAATTACTTTATACATTTGTCAATTTTAAATTTTAGGGGCTTTAAAACATATTTTAATGCCCCCCTTTCACCCGGATTTTTCTGCAGTGCCTCCTTGGGGCCCACCCATGGAAACTAGGTCCCTTTTGGCGGCCCTGGGCTGAACTGGGGGGGGTTTCCTTAGAGCGCAGGTGGCCCAAAAGGGAATGGAGTCAGGGGCACTGGCGGGGGGAAAGCGCCCTGGCTTCGTACAAACCCTCCTGTTTCCCGTGCCCCTGGGATTAATGGCTGGCTTTGGGGAGGCAGGCCTTGCCAGTCTACCTTCCCAAGATAACCAAACTGGCATCAAACAGTTATGTCCCTCTTACCCAGCAAGTAAGGCAGGCTGTGGGTCCCACTGGTTTGGCGACCGCGGCGGTTTCCCGTCGTCCCGTCTGCGTCTCGGCTGTTACCAACCTGGCGTGAGGCTTGTAGGCCAAAGCCAACGACAGGTGGATTATGGGGCCTGCAGCCAGCCAACTCTCACTATATCAGGCAGCGTTGATGGGGTGGCAGAGGTGGCGTCCACCTGGAGTGACTGCCCGAGGTTAAACTCGGGAGCTTGGAACGTCCGCTCTTTGCGACAGGACGATCGGTTACCACTGCTGTCCAGGGAGCTGAAGCAGCTGAGAGTTAAGGTGGCTGCTCTCTCGGAGGTGGGAAGACCTGGCAGCAGCATGATTAGTGTGGTGGCTACACTTATTACTGGTCGGGCCACAGCGATGGCCACCACCTCCAGGAAGTAGCCACAGCCATCTTCGGCAAACTTCAATCCTCGGTAATAGAGGTCACTCCAGTTGATGGGCGTATAATGGTTATGAGACTGAAGCTTACATTTGGCTTCATGTTTCTTATTGCTGTATACGCTCCTACTGAAGTATATGAACTTGATGTGATAAAAATGATTTACGCTAAACTTGCATCAGTGACAGATAGCTGTCCTTGGCAAGATATTTGTATTGTTCTGGGTGACTTCAATACGGTATCTGGCTGTGACCGAGCTGGCTATGTGATGTCTGTCGGTCCTCATGTCTCAAGAGTTGATGCTAGCAGTGAGAATAGCTTTCTTTTCCCAAGACTTTGCTTGGTCCCAGAAATTGAGGATTTCTGGCTCCTGGTATCAGCGTTCTGACCTACATTGTTGGACTTATACAGTGATGCAGGTAATGTGGCCAAGAAGATCGAGTACATCCTTGTTAGTACTCACTGGATGATTCTCCAGAACTGCAGGGTGTATCAGAACTGATCATAGATTAGTTGTGGCTACTCTCTGCTCCTTAGACGCCTTAGAGTGTTTATTGTGGACTGATTGACACACATATGTGTGTGTGTGTGTGTGTGTGTGTGTGTGTGTGTGTGTGTGTGTGTGTGTGTGTGTGTGTGGGGTGTTGTGTGTGTGTTTCAATCATAAACTATATATATATATTAATACATATATATATTTGTATATATGTATGTATATGTATATATACATACATATATATACAAATATAAATCATATATACATATAATATACTATATTATAATATGGATATATAATATGTATCATATATATGTATATGTATATATATGAATATATATGTGGTCATACATATGTATCATATGTTGCTATATATACGTATATATGTATTTTAAATTATATGTATATATACATTATATATACATATATACATACATATAGATGATATGTATATTATAATGCACATACGTACATACATACATACACTATATAATATATGTATATATATATGTATAATAAATTATATATATAGGCATATATAAATATATATATATATATATACACACATCTATATAATATATATATCATATTATATATAACACATATACATACATACATAACATATGCAATTCATATACAATATATAGACACACATCAATACATATGCACTATAATATATATATATATATATTATATATATATATAATATATATATATAGCATTATATATATAATATAATATATACACACACCCACATATATATAATAATATATATATATATATAATATATATATAAATATATATATATATATTAATATATATGCGTATATAATTA
>NC_051389.1:40915163-40917663 GCF_015228065.2 Penaeus monodon
GACGGTTTACTACTCTGCAGATCAGCTTACTCTGGTCCTCTGACATTCATGATAACGTCTATCATCTCAGTCTCCTCGCAGCACTGTCACTGGCTTTTTTCTTTTTTTTTGCTCAATTTTCTCTCATCTCTCTACTCTCATCGCCTCCTTCTCTATCTCTTAACTCTCTTCTCTCTCTCTCTCCTCTCTCTCTCTCTCTCTCTAATCTCTCTCTCAACTCTCACTCTCAACTCGCACTCTCATCACTCTCTCTTTCTCTCTCTTCTCCCTCTCTCCCTCCACTCTCACTCTGCTCTCTCTCTCTCTCTCTCTCTCTCTCTCTCCTCTCTCTCTCTCTCTCTCTACCTGATATTGCAAGTGCAACGAAGATCATACTTGACTAATAGATCACAATTCGTACATTATAGTGGCACTCTCTCATCTCCCCTGCCACTATGTACGGCGTTCCCCAATACTTGATTCTAGCACCCTTTCTCTTTCTCCTTTTTACTAATAATCTAAGAGTAGTACGAAATGTAAGTTCACCTTATTTGCAGACGATTACAAACTCTTTTTTCAAGGCCCCAAACTTGAACCCCTGATCAATGAGGTTAACAAAGAATTAGCTCTTGTCGATAAATGGAATAAGTTAACATTTAATATTAACAAACCCTGCTATATGATTTTCAACAGAATGAAAATAAATTTCCAGCAAGTATTCCACATATTTCAATTAACGATAAAAGGGTCAAAAGATTTTTTTTTGTCATACTAGACAGTAAACTCACGTGGAACAATCCAAGCACTTCCACACAAAAGGACTTTAGTAAATAGTGTGGCATTTTACATCTTTTTCGAAAATTTCTCACAAATAAATGTCTAAAACGTTATATTCCTCCTGATTTATCCACACCTCACATACTGTCCCATTGTCTGTGGAGGAGTGCCACAAAACTGTGGGGTGCTACAAAACAGAGCCAAATGCATGCTTAAAGGACAAAAGAAAATCATCTGATCAAGAGCACACCTACAGCCGTATGACCACACAAACGATTATACATATATATTATATATATATATATATATATGTATTATATATATAATATATTATATATATATATATATATATATATATATATATATATATATTATATATATATATGTGTGTGTGTGTATATATATATATATATATATATATTATATATATATATATATATATATATATATATATAATATATATATGCGAGTGTGTGTATATATCTATATTTATATTTATATACATGCCTATATATACATATATATACATATATATACATATATATACTTATATATGTATGTATTTATGTATGTGTATGTATATATACATATATATGTATACATATGTGCGTATATATGCATATATATGTATATATGTATGAGCATGTATGCATATATATATATATATATATATATATATATATATATATATATATATAATATACGTATGCATGCACACACACACACACACACACACACACACACACACACACACACACACACACACACACACACACACATGTGTGTGTGTGTGTCAATCAGTCCACAATAAACACTCTAAGGCGTCTAAGGAGCAGAGAGTAGCCACAACTAATCTATGATCAGCTCTGATACACCCTGCAGTTCTGGAGGATCATCCAGTGAGTACTAACAAGGATGTGGTCGATCTCCTTGGCCACATTACCTGCATCACTGTATCAAGTCCAACAATGTAGGTCAGAACGCTGATACCAGGAGCCAGAAATCCTCAATTTCTGGGACCTAGCAAAGTCTTGGAAAAGAAAGCTATTCTCACTGCTAGCATCAACTCTTGAGACATGAGGACCGACAGACGTCACATAGCCAGCTCGGTCACAGCCAGATACTGTATTGAAGTCACCCAGAACAATACGAATATCTTGCCAAGGACAGCTATCTGTCACTGATGCAAGTTTAGCGTAAATCGTTTTTTTCACATCAAGTTCATATACTTCAGTAGGAGCGTATACAGCAATAAGAAACATGAAGCCAAATGTAAGCTTCAGTCTCATAACCATTATACGCCCATCAACTGGAGTGACCTCTATTACCGAGGATTGAAGTTTGCCGAAGATGGCTGTGGCTACTTCTGGAGGGGTGGCCATCGCTGTGGCCCGACCAGTAATAAGTGTAGCCACCACACTAATCATGCTGCTGCCAGGTCTTCCCACCTCCGAGAGAGCAGCCACCTTAACTCTCAGCTGCTTCAGCTCCCTCGACAGCAGTGGTAACCGATCGTCCTGTCGCAAAGAGCGGACGTTCCAAACTCCCGAGTTTAACCTCGGGCAGTCACTCCAGGTGGACGCCACCTCTGCCACCCCATCGACGCTGCCTGATATAGTGAGAGTTGGCTGGCTGCAGGCCCCATAATCCACCTGTCGTGGGCTTTGGCCTACAAGCCTCACGCCAGGTTGGTAACCGCCGAGACGCAGACGGGACGACGGGAAACCGCCGCGGTCGCCAAACC
>NC_051389.1:40920163-40922663 GCF_015228065.2 Penaeus monodon
TCTCATCATCATTTTCATTATTATTGTCATAATTATTAGTATAATCTTTATCACTGAGATTGTTATCATTATTATCATTATCACTATTATCATACATACCGTTACCATCATTATTATTATTATTATCATTATTATTATCATCATCATCATCATCATCATCATCATCATCATCATCATCATCATCATCATCATCATCATCATCATCATCATCATCATCATTATCTTCAGTAGTTGCAGTAGTAGTGCTGGTGGTAGTTTCATTATCCCTCCATTCTCTTAGTGAGATTCATCAGAGTGAAAGGTCTACCTCAAGAAAAACGAAAACAGCAGAAGAGAATTCGAAGAAGCAAAATTAGAAATGGAAAATCTTTAATATCAAGTCTGCACGGCCTAATGTACCAGGTTTTTTCTACACAGTGTGCTATTATACTACTTTGGATAAATACAAAAGACGCAGATACGGCATGACGGGTCACTGGCAAAGAAGATGAGAAAATAGATGATTGCGTAGGAGGAGAAAATCAACGTGATGAAGGAATGAGAGGGAAAGAGGATTTGATAAATGAAGTGTGAAAAGAGGTACAAGGATTTGGTGAAATGAGAAGGTAAAGAAAAGAATATCAATTTAGGAAGGTTAGACACAGGAAGGATAAGGAATTGTTAAAACGTGAAAGAAAGACAAAAAGAAACTGAAAGATGAAAAAATAAATGACGAGTGAATCGAGTAGGAAGAGAAGATTAGCGTGATAAATAGAGGAGAGGGAGCGAGGACGTGATGAGGAAATAGAAGAAGAGGGACAGAGACAGAGAAAACACAAGGAACAGTTAAAGAGACTGAAAAGCAAGAAAAACGATTGGCAGCACGAATCGCGGAAGCTTAGGATCCAAGTATAAAGAGAGAGAGAGAGAGAGAGAGAGAGAGAAAGAAAGAAAGAGAGAGAGGAGAGAGAGAGAGAGAGAGAGAGAAAGAAAGAAAGAGAGAGAGAAAGAAAAAGAGAGAGAGAGAGAGAGAGAGAGAGAGAAAGAGAGAGGAGAGAGAGAGAAGGAAGGAGGAGAAAAGAGAAGAGAGAGAGAGAGGAGAGAGAGAGAGAGAGAAGGAATGGGGAGAGAGAGAGAGAGAGAGAGAGAGAGAGAGAGAGAGAGAGAGATGAGAGAGAGGAGAGAGGAGGAGAGGAGAGAGAGAGAAGAGAAGTGAGAGAAGAGAGAGAGGAGAGAAGGATGGAGAGAAGAGAGAGAGAGAGGCGAGAGAGAAGAGAGAGAGAGGAGAGAGAGAGAGAGAGAGAGAGAGAGAGAGAGAGAGAGACGAGAGAGAGAGAGAGAGAATGGAGAGAGAGAGAGAGAGAGGAAGAGAGAGAGAGGACGAGAGAGAGAGAGAGAGAGGAATGGAGAGAGACGAGAGAGAAGAGAGAGAGAGAGAGAGAGAGAGGGAGAGAAGGAATGGGAGAGAGAGAGAGAGAGAGAGAGAGAGAGAGAGAGAGAGACAAGGAATGGAGAGAGAGGAGGGACAGACAGAGATAGAGACTGGAGAAGGCAGGGAAAGAAAAGAAGGAAATTCCAAATGCCTAGTAATAAATATTCTTTCATCTTCTCGTTTCTCTCACTTTCACCCCCCCCCCACTCCTGACGTCTACCCCAATCCTCTTCCCTTTTTTATCTTGAATTTTCCTTCCAACATTGTCTCTACTTTTTCGTTTTCTCTTTATCTTCCCGTGTGCCTTCCTCCTCCTCCTCCTCCCCATTCCATAGCACTGCCTCTTACGCCGACTGACAATCAATGAACAATAGCCATAACCCAGAGAGTCTCTGTTCCAAGGACCGAGTAATTAACAAAGTCAGTCAAGAGGAAGATTTAAAAAAAAAGTCGAAGAAAAGAAAAGACAAGGGGAAAGATGGAAAAAGAGAGAGAGAGAGAGAGAGAGAGAGAGAGAGAGAGAGAGAGAGAGAGAGAGGGAGAGAGAGAGAGAGAGAGAGAGAGAGAGAGAGAGAGAAATAATAACGATAAAAAAAAACTGAAGGCTGATCGTGTTGGGGAAACGATTTGGGGAAAGAGAATGTCCCGCGAATGTGTCTTGGGATCATTTCTCGTGGATGCTGCGCGGTCGGGGGGGGGGGCTCTCTCTGTATTTCTTGGTCATTTTCTTTTTGGTGCATTTGCTCCAATCCGCTTCTAGTGGAGAGTTTCACTAATAACCCAGCTTTGTTCATCTTGATAATTTTCATTAGTTTCGGGGGAAAATTGCCAGTATGGCTGGCAGAGGTTAGCATGAACAAAATAAAAGTTCTACATTTATTAAATAAAACTGAACATAAAAAAAATAAAAATGCTAAAAACAGTCCAGTATAATATTTTAAATTACTAATAAAACAAAGCATTCTTTTTCAAATTAAAAAAAAAACGCCCGTTTGCCTTGTAGTCCATAACACGCTACTTAACTTTTGAAAACAATCGAAGGAAAAAGGTGGGTCTTGCAGTATAATCCAGAGGCTAAGGCACCAGCAG
>NC_051389.1:40942663-40947663 GCF_015228065.2 Penaeus monodon
TTGACCTGCCAGGGATTCCGTTCCTCCCTCTTGTCTCTTCGGCATTAATTGCATTGGCATTTTTCTGTTTTTACTTAAGCCAGTTATGGACAGACTTCTTTATCTTCGCTTTAGTTTATCCCCCGCTGCTCAAGTACAGGAGGATGTCAGAGCAAGACATAGTGCTGAATTTTCCCTTTGTGTTTATTTTTTCTTTCTTTCTTTCTTTTTTAGCTCTTCCCCCATGAGAGACTGCTTCCTTGTCCATGAGTCCCTGACCAGCAACTTGATATAGTTGCTTTGGATACCCTCTTTTATTATTGCTGATCACTCAAGTAAAAACTGAGAAAGTCAATGAATACTGAAAGGAGAAGAGGAGAATCCCTGACAGTTAAGTCACAGGAAGTTGATCGTGGTCCTCTTTGTTCTTTCAAGAGACTATGTATGGCCTACAATAAATATCTGCGCTGGCTTTAATACACAGCATGACTGCAGCCCATTACACAATCAGACAGGGGAACTTTTGTCATATTAACTATCTTCTTTAATAGGCTGGACAATTTCCTCACAAGCGTATAAGTTGGAAGTCCCTGGTGCGCCTTTTGCAGGCTCCACCAGCAACTGCAGGGGATGCCTTAGAGGAGGACAGGGAAAGAGGGTCTTCCATTAATCTACGAAGTGAAAGTCCTCCAATTGCTCCTTTTCGTAAGACATAGCCTTGGAGAGCAGATATTCTCAGACGGTGCCCTTATCCTCATACCCTTTCAAACTATGCATTGATGAATGCAAACTTTAGTATTTTCTCATTTCATTTGAACTTCATTTTTGTTTGTTTGTTTGTACGTTTATTTTTCATACTGTGAGTCATGGACTATTTTCTGAAGAACCATAAGCGACCAACAATGCCTCATCCCAACTAGTTTGGAAGGTCTTCCGGTGTTTGTATTGCTGTATTCGATAGTTATATTTTATTTATATTGTTCATATACCAGTGGTATTTTGCTTCTTATTTCCCGTCGTGCAACTGCCTCTGTCAGTTTGTGTTTTAGGCCCACCTGGTCACTGCCTGTTCCCAGGTATTTGCCTTTTATTTATTGATTTTGGGTTTTCATTTATCAGATGTTTCCTTCTTTTTTCCTTTCGCAATCTTTCGCAGTTTCCTTCTCCACTTCCTACACCTGCATCTGGGAGCCAGGTGAGGAACATGAGAATCGCTCATATGAAGAATTGAAAATGCTCATTTTCATCTTCCTCAGCTGCCTCTCCCTGCTGGATCCTCCCTTCTCTCTACTTCATAGTTGGACTAATGCATGTGTTGAATGAGGCTCTTGACTTATTGCCAGGGGAGGGTGTTTGTGCATTAGAATAGCGGGTGTTCTGTTTGTTTTCATCTCTCTCTTGCTGTAGAAGGGAGGGTGTTTGCGCATTAGAATAACGGGTGTTCTGTTTGTTTTCATCTCCCTCTTGTTGTAGGGGGAGGATGTTTGGGTATTATAATAGCGGGTGGATCTTCTGTTTGTTTTCATCTCTCTTTTGGTGTCCAGTTGTTGCTTTCAGTAACGATGTCATTACATAGTCCGAGAGCTGGATCCTGTCCAGGGGACGGTGAGGGCTTTGAGGAAGGTTAAAGTAAATATATTCAATCTTTCAAAGACATAGTTATTATTATTATCATTATCATTACTATTATTATTACTAACATTATTATTGAAATTGATGTTATTAATAGTTGTAGCATTAGTATTAGTATTAGTATTAATTATCATCATCATCATCATCATCATCATCATCATCATCATTATCATCATCATCATCGCCATCATCATCATCATTATTGTCACCATTGACTATTATCATTATTATTATCATTATCATTATTGTTGTTTTCATTATTTTGACTCTTGTTATTATTATCATTATTATTAATAATATTATTATCTTAATTTTATCTTTATTACTATTAACACACCATCATCATTATTATTTCATTCATACATCAAATTATATTATATTATCATTATACACACTACTACTACTAATATTAATATATATAATAATATATATAATAACTATAATAATAATAACTAACTATCTATGATGATAATAATAATAATAATAATAATAATAATGATAATATAATTTTATTATTATTATCATTATCATTATTATTTATACTATTACTAACATCACAATTATTTGTATTAATATTATTATTATCATTATTATTGTTGTTATAATTTTCATTATTATTATTACCATTATTATAATTGTTATCATTACCATGTTGTTATTCTTGTTACTGCTCATTGCCATTATTTATTGTGATTATTATCATTGTTACTATGTAATTTTTGTTGTTTTTATTATTGTTATTATTATCATTATTGTTATTGTTAATATTTTACCATCATTATTGTATTATTATTATTATCAATTTTATTATTACTAGCATCATTATCATTAATAATCTTATTGTCAACATTTTGACAATCAGTAGCAGTATCATCAATATCAAAACATTACTGTTTTTTTTAAACAATACTGTTATTATATTATGATTTTTTTTCATATCATATTTTTCAATTCATTCAAACTAGCATTGTCACTATGCTGTAGTTAAAATAAACTTGCGTAATGTAAATGTAGTGTGTGTGTGTGTGTGTGTGTCTATACATATGTATATATATATATATATATATATATATATATATATATATATATATATACTTATTTGTGTATTTCATACACACACACACACACACACCTCTTCCTTCTTCATTTTCTTCCTACTACCAACTTACTGCTGTTCCTCCTCCTCTTTTTCTTCCTTTACCTACTCACCTCTTTTCCTCCACCTCGTCCTCTTCCTGCCCCCCCCCCCCTTTATCATCACGTCTAATCCCCCCCCCCCCTACATATCTTCCCACACCACCCCGTTCCTTCTCCTTTCTTGCCAGACCTTATTTCCTTCCTTCCTTCCTGTCTTCTTGTCTTCCCGTCACGATAAGCAACAGACTAATTTGCATATTAAATGCACGCGGGTCGGATCTTCTCCCGTCTTTTCTTATCGTGGGAGTTAGCTTTAATTGGGTATTACCAGGAGGAAGAAGTATGCCCTGGCTTGAACCTGCCCTCCCGAAGTCAGGTCGAACGGGGCGGAGAGAAAGTAAAATAAGATTGGAAAGGGGGAGGGGGCAGGGGAGGGGGCAGGGGGGTGGTGGGGGGTGCTTGGTTGAGTTGGAAATCGACGATTTTGTTCGACTTTTCAGTGTGATTCGGTTTCTTTCTTGGAGACATCGTGTGTTTTTATGTCGGGTATAGAGGTGCCGCTGGGCACTTTCTCTTTCTCTTTTTTTCTCTTTCTCTCTCTCTCTCTCTCCTCTCTCTCTCTCTCTCTCTCTCTCTCTCTCTCTCTCTCCTCCTCTCTCTCTCTCTCTGTCTCTCGCCCTTCCCTCCCTCTCTCTCCCTCTCTTTCTCTTTCCCGGAACTGGTCCTCCGGCCTGCCACTCCTCATCGCATCGCCCTTCGACGTTAACTCTCCACTTATTTCTTACACCGCTCTGCCCATACTGAGTCTCAGACTGAACATCTAATTTCTGCATCCTTCTTTCTGTTTTTTTTTCCTTCGTTCTTGTGTTTTTTCTTGTTCTTCTCTTTGGTTCTGTGTGTGTCTTTCTTTGCTGCGTGTAGCCTTTGTACTTTGTGTTTTCTATGTGCTTTACCGTTTGTGTTGGTATTTCCGCTTTTGTGTGTGTTTTGCTTTCGTTTTTGTTTCGTGTTACTTTTTGCTCGTTTGTCTTTTGACTGTAAGATGTTGTGCGCAACCCTGTCGTATGGATGTAGTCAATTCGTCCATTTCTTGAAACGATCAATCAAAACACATCTGCAGTTATAGACAACAGGCGACGAGGATTTTTGTCATCAAAGCGGCACTCGACCTTCAACGCACTTCTGATTATTTCCTTTTTTCCCCGAGGCTTTTTCCCTCCCGACTTCTCGTCGTGCTAACTGGAAGGACTTGATAAACTTCATTTCCACAGAGGAAGGCGCCTGTAGAACGTTGGGTCGATTCCGTGCGCGTGGCAGCGTTGATGTGGATCGTATGTGCATAGTTTTGTGCTGTGTGTTACACATATAAAATTTATATCGTATACATATGTTATTATATATGTAGTCTATATATTCATATATCTTGAAGGTATAATAATATAAACATCTGATATAGATAATAAGATTATATATATATACATCGATATATAGATATATGATATATATCCTTATATTATATCCACCTAGTGTGTTTATCCTGATTCCTACTGTCTAAATACAAGCTTGATATAACTAATTTAATTTAAGAGAATACTATAATCTGATATCTCTATGTAGATGATAAATACTATTTACTTTATGCATTTGATATACACAATATTTATATATATGAATATATATAATTTTATATATATATATATGAATATATATACATATATATATAATATATGTACATATACATATGAATATACATATATATATACATAAATCCGTGTGTGTGTGTATGTCTGTGTGTGTGTGTGCGTGGTGTGTGGGTGTGTGGATGTGTGTATGTGTGTGTGTGTGTGTGTGTGTGTATGTGTGTGTGTGTGTGTGTGTGTGTGTGTGGTGTGTGTGTGTGTGTGTGTGTGTGTGTGTGTGTGTGTGTGTGTGTGTACACATCAATATATATATATTATATATATATATATATATATATATATATATATTATATATATATAAATATGTATATTGATAATATATTATATATTATATTATTATTATATATATATATGTATATTTATTATATATATGACTGCCGCAATGGTCCTTGGTTAGAGCTCTTGACTCCGACCCTCATGGTCCCGAGTTCAACTCCCCGTCGCGGCAGTCGTAAAAATGCCTGCTTTCTAACTGCTCGCTCGAGCCTGTAATCGCTTGGTCGCTAGATTGCTCGGTCCCGCAGTAACAAGCGATGATCGCACGAGTGGATG
>NC_051389.1:40952663-40955163 GCF_015228065.2 Penaeus monodon
TTATTATTATTATCATTATCATTATCATTATCATTATCATTATCATTATCATTATCATTATCATTATCATTATTATTGTCATTATCATTATCATTATTATTATTATTATTATTATTATTATTATTATTATCATTATTATTATTATTATTATTACTACTACTACTACAACTATTACTATTAATAATAATAACAATGATAATAACAAAAACAACAACAACAACAACAACAATAATGATAATAATAATAATAATAATAATAATAATAATTATTATTATTATTATTATTATTATTATTATTATTATTATTATTATTATTATTACTATTCATTATTATCATTATTATCATATTATAATTATATTAATATATAAATACTTTATTTATTGTATTTATATTATAATAATAATATATATATAATAATAATAATAAAAAAACATAATAATAATAGATAATAATAATAATAATAATAATAATAATAATAATAAATAATAATAATAATAATATATAATAATAATAATAATGATAATAATAATAATAATAATAATAATAATAAAATAACAATAGTAATAATAATAATAATGGTAATAAAAACGATGATGATGATGATGATAAAAATAATGACATTTATAATAATGATAATAGCAATGGTCATAATGATGATAATAGTAATAACAAATGATAATAAAAATTATAATAATGACAATAACAACAGCAATGATAACAACAACAATGCTAACGGCAATAATAATGCTGAAAATAAAAATATAATGGTAACGATATAAATAATCACAGAAATAACAATAATGATTCCAGAACAAAATCAATCGATAAACAAAAAGGCAAAGGGACGAGGAAAAGCCTGGGATCCGGAGAACAACCGGGCCTGACGAAGGAAAACCAAAGCTTGCAACAACTCACGTTCGCTCAACAAACGGCCGTAAAATATAGCAAAATAAAGCTAAACCATTTCTTACAGCGTGGGGACACGGGCCGCCATGCAGCCCCAGCGCCATGGCCACCCAACGCGTGATATAAACACCGCATGTAATTTCGGTCTCTGCCGTTAGTCGGAGGCAGACAAGAATGGTTTGCCGTTTGCGCCGAGGAAGGTAGCTCATGGGTCTCCGGTCTGGGTTTTTTTTCCTCGTGCTGCCGGGAAGTTCCCTTTTTGTGATCTTTGGCCTTTTTTTTTAATTCGTTTCAGGTTATTCTGGCCGTTCTCTCGCGTCCTCTCCCGCGCCATGCTTCGATACGGGTATTTTGTGTCCACGAAAAGGTTATCTCGAGAGCTGTTGTGGTATCTCGCCTCGTAAGCTTTTTGCGTAGTTGAATGTATCTCCTCATTCTTTTGTCCTTTCTCTCTCTCTCTCTCTCTCTCTCTCTCTCTCTCTCTCTCTCTCTCACTCTCTCTCTCTCTCTCTCTCTCTCTCTCCTCTCTCTCTCTCTCTCTCTCTCTCTCTCTCTCTCTCTCTCTCTCTCTCTCTCTCTCTCCTTTCATTTTTTCAATACTACTTTTTGAAATCGCTCATATTTTTCTTCTCGATTTTCTTAAATGCCGTGTCGCTGTCCAAGTGAGGTGATGCGATGGCTAAAATGTTTCTTTTCGGCAACTTCTGTATTTTTATTGGAATTCTTATATCTCTATCGTAAAATTGGTATCATTATACACCTCGTTAGAATCCGCTGTCGAACACGACGTAGGTGCAACCTTTTCTTGATCCCTCCTGATCTTTTTTAGAGACAGCGGGGGAGAGAGAAGGGGGGGCGGGGGCAGCCTCAGACTGAATGCGAAGGGGAGGAGGCGGACAATACAGCTCACGAGAGAAGATGCAGAATTAAAAATTCCAAAATATCTTCAATATAGCCACCACCACCCGGGGTTTTGGTCTGAAGGATTGATTTGATTTGATTTCCGTTTAGACTCAATATGAGGAGCAGCGCGTCTTTGAGCAATCTTAGTAAGGTTCATGGGTTGATTCTACCCCTCTCTTTGAGTGCGTGCCTGTCGCTGAGGCAGAAACTCCCAGTTTTATCCAAGCCCTTTTATTCTCTAATCATTCAAATATAAACAGGTGACATATTACATTGTGTCCTTTAATTATAAGAAGATTAGTAGGGAATATTTTCTTTTATCAATTTAGGTAAATACTAAGACTACCTCTACACCCTGCTTTTTCCTATTAACCTTAAATCAATTGTTATCACACAAAACTTCATACATACATTCAAATGTGTGTGTGTGTGTGTGTGTGTGTATACATTTAAATATATACATACATAAATATGTATATATACATACATATGTACATACATATATATAAATGTATATATATATGTGTATATATACATATACATACATATATGTATACATGCATATACATACATATATGTATACATGCATATACATTTATATATATGTATATATATGTATGTATGTATATACATATATATACATACATTTATACATGGGTCTATATATGTATATATATATATATATATATAT
>NC_051389.1:40957663-40960163 GCF_015228065.2 Penaeus monodon
GTAATTCTGTTTTTTTTTTCTTTTCTTCTTTGTTTTAGTGTTAATTTCCGTCTATATTTCCCTCAGACTTTACGAAAGAATCAGAAAAAATGCATAAGTAAATAAACCTGCCGTCCTTCGCTTCGTCAAGGCCGAGCTTTTAATTAATGATAAGGAGAAAAAGAAATCATTTTTGACGATCTTTGGAAAGCAAGATGACCGAAAAAAGATTAATGCTAGTTTGCGTTTGGTTATCACATTCTGAGCTAAAAATAATTATGAACTATATTATATATATATATATATATATATATATATATATATATATATATATATATATTTAATGGTGTTCCTATATCCAGTTTCTGGCGTTAAGGCATGCATGTTGGATCATCCTTCTCCTATATTAGCCAATGTCGGGATTTTCTATTTATAATATATTTAATGCATAGGCCGCGGTGGCCGAGTGGTTAGAGCATCGGACTCAAGACTGTCACGACGGCAATCTGAGTTCGAGGGTTCGAGTCACCGGTCGGCACGTTGTTCCCTTGGGCAAGGAACTTCACCTCGATTGCCTGCCTAGCCGCTGGGTGGGCAAGCCAGCCCAAGTCAGTGCCGGTCCCAGACCCGGGTAAATAGAGATGGTGACTCGATAAAAACACCTGGCGGAAGGCAACGGCAAACCACCGATCTAAATTGCCAAGAAAATCATGGAAATCCATGATCGCCAACGTCCTTGCGGGACAGGGCACTTGAAAAAATATATATTTAATGCACTTCAGAGAGGACCGTTTTAATGCTTTATTCGATCAGTAAAATAATTAACAAAGCAAGAATGAGATATTAGAAAATGAAACTCCTGTGGCATTTTGTGTCTCTGATGTTTTTTTTTTCTCTACCCTTCTTCTCTTTTATTTTCCCTTCATTTTTTCGTGTCTATATCTTCTATGTTTTCTAAACACACACACACACACACACACACACACACACACACACACACACACACACACACACACACACACATATATATATATATATATATATATATATATATATATATATATATATATGTGTGTGTGTGTGTGTGTGTGTGTGTGTGTGTGTGTGTGTGTGTGTGTGTGTGGTGTGTGTGTGTGGTGTGTGTGTATAGATATATGATATAGTAGAAAAATATCACTAATGTCTAATAACACTGTTCTACACATATATAACAAACTGTTCATTACATCCGACAGAAATCCCTGCCAACAACAGATGAGCAGAATAAGCTTAAACTGCGTGTTAATTCGGACGGGGAATCCTGGGTACAACCCCTGTGTCAGTCACCCGCGGCCGCCTCGCCCCGGCCACGCCAGCCACTGAAGTCACCCAGGTGGGATCCGTAACAAACGGCACAGTTGCACCTTCGGGGTTTCTGCGCTCTCATTTGTGTGTGTGTGTGTGTGTGTGTGTGTGTGTGTGTGTGTGTGTGTGTGTGTGTGTGTGTGTGTGTGTGTGTGTGTGTGTGTGTGTGTGTGTGTGTGTGTGTGTGTGTGTGTGCACATACACACACACAAATAGATAGATAGAGAGATAGTTGTTCAAAGCGGTATTTCTGTGTAAATATATAAACAAATAAATAAATAAATGAATAAAAATAAGGCTCCAAGAACAAGACTATGCACACTCCCAGTGACCTATAAAGTCACTGATGAAACGTCAAGCAAACCACCAATGTTAAAGGAGCACACACCCCTCACCCTCCCTTGCCTATTACTGATAATACACACAAGTTGAATCTTCTCGTTTTGTAATTCTATTCTCCGACTCCCATTAACCAGCCGAATCCCAGTTCATCCGACGGCCGCTGGTGGAAACTGGCGCTAGTGTACCGTGGTTCAGCTTTTGTTTTCATCGGAGTTCGTAACACTATATGCCATTGACGTTTTTATGGGGCCTTCCATATGAATCCTTTCACTTACGATTAACCCAAAAATATATTGTATTGGCATTTAGAAAGTGTGGAAATGAAGCCCAATAACTTTTTTATATTTAGAAGCCTCATTAGTTGGTATGTCTATGCAACTGACTGATTATTAATTCACTGATTAATCATGCGGTTTCATACGCGTTGATTGTTGTTATCATCATCATAAACATTGTAATGATAATATAAATGATGATAATGATGATGATCATGATAAAAATAATGATGTTGATACATATACTGATAATAATGATAATACAGATCACAATAATAATGATAATGATAATAGTAATAATAATAATAATGATGATAATAGTAATAATAATAATGATAATAATAATAATAATAATAATAATAATAATAATAATAATAATGATGATGATGATAATAGTAACTTTGATAATAAAGTTGATAATGATTATGATAGTGATGGTGATACGAATAGTAATGACGACGATAATGATTACCAATATTACCATTATTATCTTTATTATTATTATTATTATTATTATTATTATTATTATTATTATTCACATAACAATGATAATAATGATG
>NC_051389.1:40965163-40972663 GCF_015228065.2 Penaeus monodon
CTTTCCCTGAAGAATCATTAAAGGAGAAAAAACGCCTCATATTACCCCCCGCCCCCCTCAAGCCGAAAAAAGTAATATCGCTCTTCGTTTTACGGCCACACTAAAATAAGCCTCACGAGTGTCGGATTTTGGAATCGTGTTTTACTTCGCGCTTCCCCGCCAGCTCTCGGGGCAGTCGGCTTTCTCCGTCGGCTGTCTCCGCCGGCTTTCTCCGTCGGCTCCTTCGGGACTCCGGCCTCGGGGACAGCAGGCTCCTCGCGAAAATTAGAGGAACGTCTTATTGTCTGCGGCAAAGAATCGTAGAAAGGATGAAAAAGACATTCAGATAAGATCAGGAGGGAGAGAGAAGGGGAGGGGGAGGGAGGGAGACGGAGGAAGAGAGAGAGAGAGGGAAAGACAGAGAGGGGAGGTGGGAGAGACATATATACATATATATATATACATATATATATATATATATATATATATATATATATATATATATATATAAATATATATATATAACTCTCAGAGTGAATTGAAGAGGCTATGTCCTGCAGTGGAATGAAGGCTGTTAAAAAAAAAAAAAAAAAAAAAATATATATATATATATATATATATAATATATATATATATATATATATATATATATATGTATATATATGGTATATATATATATATATATATATATATATATGTATTAGGAATCCCTCTATCCCTTACCAAATTGCAGCCTATGGCCTCTTTACCTCCATTTCTGAGTGCCAAATCGCAGAAAAAGAAAATGCTCTTCAGTGTAACCAGTTGCAGCCTAATGCCTTGAACCACAACTCAATTCACTGTCCTCGACCATGTTGCAATATGCATGGTTGTGTGTGTGTGTGTGTGTGTGTGTGTGTGTGTGTGTGTGTGTGTGTGTGTGTGTGTGTGTGTGTGTGTGTGTGTGTGTGTGTGTGTGACAGAAGTAGACAGTAGACGTAAACACACGTACACACAGATAAAGAGTCAGAGAGAGAAAGTCAGAGAGAGTGAGAGAAAGACACAGCCAGAGAACGGACCGAGGGCAGAAGTCGAATACAGACAGACACACAGACATCACTGAATCGCAACCGAACCTCAAGAAGCGAGCAACCCTTAGGCCCTGTCTTCGAATCCTCTAGACATGATAAATATTCAAAGTTCTTCGTTTAATTCTCAGATATTTTAAGAATTACGATCCCATTTGAACTTCATATCTCCGAGAGCGAAACTTTTAATTGATCTAAGAGTATGAGTGATTCTGAGTCAAGAGGCCTGAGGCTCCGCACAAACTCCCTCCCTCCCTACCCCCTCTCCACTAACTACCCCCCTCCCCCCTTTTACTACCCCTCCCCCCATCCCTCCCTCTCCCGGTATCCTTCTTTTTATCATTTCTTTCCCTTTTCTCTCCATGCTTTCTCTCCTTCCCTTCGCTCCGCTTCTGAATTCTTCTGATTAGATGCTATTATCATTTTCGTTGTCATTGTTCTTGTTACTATCATTAGTGTCATCATCATTATTATTGCTATTATTATTGTTGTTGTCATTACTGTAATTGTTCTTATCATTATTATTATTGTTGTTATTATCATTATAGTAATTGCTATTATCATTATTGTTATTGTTATCATTATTGTTATTGTTGTTATTGTTATTTTTATTATTGTTATTGTTATTATCATTATTGCTATCATTATTGTTTTTTTTTTTCAATTTGACTTTTATCATTACTATTACCATTGCTATCTTCATTATTTGATCATGACTATCATTATTCATCCAATGATAACGATAGATATAGCGATGATTTAAATAGATCATCTGTATCAACTTCAGCATCATTTATTAGAAACTTTTAATCACTATTTCAAAATACCAAGTTGGTCACCATTATCATATAGAAAAAAAATACAGAAATCAATCAATCATGACGCGTCGGCCCCGAAAACTTTTTAAATTTCCTGCAACATTCGTCAGAAAACTATCCTTGCAAGCGAATTTAGTTTGGGCAACAGCGCATAACTCGCGGCGCAGTGCAAGCCGTGTCGCCGTGTTGATGTCAGGCCCAATGATGTTGCGTGTTGCAGATTTTTTTTTTTTTTTTTTTTCTTTCTTTCTTTCTTTCTCTCTCTTAGTTTGTTTTCGACCTGTTTTCTCTCTCTCTCTCTCTCTCTCTCTCTCTCTCTCTCTCTCTCTCTCTCTCTCTCTCTTTCTTTTCCCTTTCCTTTTTTGCTTTTGCTTTTTTTTTATTATTGATTCTATACTTTTGTTTTTTCTCTGTTTTTTTCTGTTTTTACTCTTGTTTTCGTTTTTTGTTGTCTTTTTTTGTTTTTATTCGTTTTTGCCTTGTTTTGGGTTGAGTGGAAGGCGCTCTTTGGCGATGGTGGCAGGGGGGGGATGCTGAATGGAAGGGGGGGGAGGACGAGTGTGGCAGAGGAAGGGGGAGGGGGGAGTGGGCGAGGGGTGAGGCAGAGGGGGGAGGGGGGAGAAGGGAGAGGGGGGAGGGGAGTGGGCGAGGGGTGAGGCAGAGGGCGGAGGGGGGAGAAGGGAGAGGGAGGAGGGGAGTGGGCGAGGGGTGAGGCAGAGGGGGGAGGGGGTCGCGGTGATGATGGTGATGCAGTTTAGGAATAAGGAGCAGGAAGAGAGAGAGACAGAGACAGAGAGAGAGTCAGAGACAGAGAGAGAGTCAGAGACAGAGAGAGAGTCAGAGACAGAGAGAGAGTCAGAGACAGAGAGAGAGTCAGAGACAGAGAGAGAGTCAGAGACAGAGAGAGAGTCAGAGACAGAGAGAGAGTCAGAGACAGAGAGAGAGTCAGAGACAGAGAGAGAGTCAGAGACAGAGAGAGAGTCAGAGACAGAGAGAGAGTCAGAGACAGAGAGAGAGTCAGAGACAGAGAGAGAGTCAGAGACAGAGAGAGAGTCAGAGACAGAGAGAGAGTCAGAGACAGAGAGAGAGTCAGAGACAGAGAGAGAGACAGAGACAGAGAGAGAGACAGAGACAGAGAGAGTGCGTCGCTGATACAAGTGGTATATTCAAAGGTATATTAGGGAGGGAGGGGGAGGTGTCGAGATATAATCTGTGTAGATATAGTTATCGAGAAGAGGGGCAAGGGGGAAGAGGGGGTGGGTATCGAATGGTGCTCGTTATGGTGCGGTCTGTACCATAATGGCAGCATCGCTATAGGAGACGAAGTTATGACAGAAGCCAATTAACGAGCTTGCGGTTAATGTCAATAAATACAGAGTCGCGCCCATTTCGTTGTAAAATTCAATCATCGTAATGTGCGGTTCAGTGATTAACAAAGCGTTATGATGAGCATAACGCTGTGACTCGATCATTTCGTATTTTGATAACACGATAGATCTCCACTAAATAACTCCGTTCTGTAAAATAAACAAATATGTTCGCAATGTATCATGATGCATTTTTATGAATGTCATAAGATTATATTTTCCATTGATAAATAATAGTTGATATGAGAGGTTAAAGAGGTTAAAGAGAGGGAGAGAGGGAGGGAGGGAGCAAGAGAGATAGAGGCAGAGGCTGACAGACAGAAACAGAGAAGACGAAACGCACAGAAGTCGACGCAGAAAAGGGAACAAGGCTTGAGAGCTAATAGCCTCCGACGCCTAGCCCCGGAGCGGCCGAGCGGGGAGCCTGGCCGGGCCTTGATTGGCTCCGACTGCAGCCGAGAGAGTGGCAGGTCAGCCGAGCGAGCGACGCGTCCCGCCTGGCGTCTCTGCGTCTTAGGCCGATCTCATGCGCACCGGTGCCTGGGACCCGAAGTAAGCCCCTCCTGATGATGATCTGGTGAGACAGCACTAAACAGCTGAATTAGGTAAGGCAGATCGTATCGAACTCAACTGAACTGCTCTCGTGAGTCGTGGCGTCTCCTTCTGATCAGCGAGGAAGGAGAGGAGCGGAGGTAACGAAGGGGAGATAGGAGAGGAGGAGGAGGAGAGAATACCCGAAGGAGAAACGGCGCTCGTGTGGGCGATGGTAGTGCTGGTGTGTGTGGCGTTCTTTGTCTGAGCCTGCAAAGAGGAGGAGGGATAGAGACAGATAGATTGATAGAGAAAGAGAGAGAGAGAGAGAGAGAGAGAGAGAGAGAGAGAGAGAGAGAGAGAGAGAGAGAGAGAAAGAGACAGAGACAGAGACAGAGACAGAGACAGAGAGAGACAGAGACAGAGACAGAGACAGACAGAGAGAGAGTGGACAGAGAGAGAGAGAGAGAGAAGAGACGAGAGAGAGAGGGGAGAGAGAGAGAGAGAGAGAGAGAGAGAGAGGGGAGAGAGAGAGAGAGAGAGGGGGGGGGGGAGCAGAGAGAGAGTGAGAGAGAGAGAGAGAGAGAGACGAGAGAGAGAAAGAGAGGAGAGAGAGAGAGAAGGAGAGATAGAGAGAGAGAGAGAGAAGAGATGAGATATGAAGAGAGAGAGAGAGAGAGAAGAGAGACAAGAGAGAGACTACAGAGAGAGTGAGAGAGAGAGAGAGATAGAGAGACAGAGAGAGAGAGAGAGAGAGAGAGAGAGAGAGAGAGAGAGAGAGAGAAAGAGAAACAGAAAAGGAAAAGAAGAGACAGAATATCCAAAACTATACCTACATCTTATTGGACATAGTTGTGTGTGTACGTGTCCTTGTGTGCGCGTGTGTGTGTGCTTGTCAGTGTGTGTGTGTGTGTGTGTGTGTGTGTGTGTGTGTGTGTGTGTGTGTGTGTGTGTGTGTGTGTGTGTGTGTGTGCATATGGGTAAGCGTGCGTGCATGTGTGTGTGCATATGTGTGTGTGTGCGTGGATGTGTGTATATGTGTGTGTGTGTGTGTGTATGTGCGTGTGTGTGTGGACGGACCAATGCATTCGTAAGTTAATTCACGTGCCTGGATATCGATATTTGACATCAAACGCCACCCGCGGAGATCAGAGTCGGGCCGCGACCTAAAAGCGCAATTCTTCATTGACGCGAAGAAAAGAAGGAGACAAAAAATACTCGTCGACATTTTTTTATCTGCTTTTCTGCCTTTTCTTTAATCTCCGCCGAAAAAAAATGTATATCAAATGAAGACAAAAAACACGCGCAAAAAATACAGAAATGCAACAAGAAAAGAGGATAGGAAAAGAGAAAAACACACGGACACACAAAAGAAAGGACATACAAAGAATAGAGAAAGAAAGAGAAACAGAAAAAGATAGAAAAAAAAAATCAAAACATAAAAGAATAAAAAGGAAAACCTGAAGAAAGAGAGAGAAAATAATCGTTATTCTCCTGTTGTTCCTGAAGCCGAAACCCGGGCTCTGTGGTGTTCCTGCGGCGGGGACGCGGCCGGAGCCTCGTATATTGCCACTTCTGGGATCCGACATTCGCCATAACGATTACAGATGGGGGTCGCCGTGCCCTCCGCTGATTCGTTCATTGGGCTTGGATGCAGCCGGGGAGGGAGGGGGGGGGGCACATGGGGGATATGCAGAGGGAGAGAGAGGGGGGGAGAGGGTAAAGAAAGAAAGGAGAGAGAGAGAGAGAGAGAGAGAGAGAGAGAGAGTGAAACAGAAAGAGAGAGCGAGAGAGAGAGAGAGAGAGAGAGAAACAAATGGACAGACGGACAGACAGACAGAGAATGAGAGGGAGAAAGAGACAGAGACGGAGAAAATAAAAAGTGACACGTAGAGAATAAGAGAAAGCAAGAGAGAAAGAGAGAGTAAAGGAGTGTAAAGGAAAGAGATTAAGAGAGAGTCAAAAAGAGATAAGCGAGTAAAAGAGAGTAAGAGCAAGTAAAAGACAGAGCAAGACAGAGTAAAAGAGAAAGAGTAAGATCCAAGAAAGACAAAAAAAGGAATGAAAACAAAGAAAGTGGAGAGCGAACAATCCGCCAAGAGTTCGTAGTACAGCTAATCAAGAACTTCGTACATTTCATCGTCGCCAAGTTTCATCTTTTTCACGCAAGGGAGAACAGACACGGCGCCCGAACAATGGGACATCGAAAGCCGAAGTCATCAGTGTTGGTGAGTCCCAGTTAGCTGATGATGAAGTACTGACAGCTGAGCAACTTTATGTGTGTGTATGTGTGAGGAATCCATTTGCTATGCCTCATTAGTCGCTCTCACGCACGGACATAGGCAAAGGGAAACGCATTTGCGAAATATATGCTCTTAAAGACAAACAGACAGAGACACAAAGACAGAGAGAGAAAGAGGCAGGGAGAAAGAGAAATAAAGAAGAGAACCAGAGAGAAAGAGAGAGAGTATTCACCTGCAGAGACCGAGCGCCTATTGGGTCAGTCAATTTTCCCCAACCCGGCGAACCCGGATCGCAATAAAGCTGTCTCACGCCCACCTGATCTTGTCCGTCTGAAGCCTTCCCGTTTCAGCTAACCCGAAAGATCTTTGCTGATGAGGCCTCGATATTTTCGTATCAAGCAGGTGCACTTCGGGGTCTAAACGGTTTCCCTTTGCCAAACTACGCATGATTTTTTTTAAGTATGGCAAATAGTATTAGAGAAATTATTTAATACACAAAAAGAAAACAGAATTGAAAACCGCCGAGGTAAATCTTGCATGCGAGTGTTTTTGCGTGTAAAGTATGGTGAGCACGTGTGGGTATGCCGTCATTGTTATCAGTGTTATCATTATCATTATCTTCATCATTATTATCATTGCTGTTAGCATCATCGTTTTCATCATCATTATTATCATTTTCATCACTTACTGTTTTTTTGTCATTATCATATTACTATCATTAGTATTATATAGTATTATCATTATTATTACTTTCGTGTCTACTACTTCTTTGTATCTTATCGTCAAAATTAAAATCTCTCTTGTTGTGGTGGTGGTAGTATTGTTATTGATTTTGTTATTATCTTATTACTGTTTTCATCTTAATTATCACTCTAATCACCAATATTGATGTGAGTATTATCATTGCCATTATCGTTATCGTTGTTACCATTATCATCGTCATCATCATTATCATTATTATTGTTGCTGTTACCATTATCATAATAAAAATCGTACTTGTCAAAACCTGCGTCCTTTGTTTCAAAATCTCCTTGCGCGGCGCCGACCTTCCTCGCAGCCTGTTGCAAGTCCGGCGAGAGGGAAGCATCACACATCAACACACACACTCTCCATCATTCACATTTCGAGCCTTATATCCCTTGCTTTCACACGTTTCCTGCTCCTAAATACATTTGCAACTTTCCGTCCTCGAGCCTTAATATTCCCGACAATAATTCTTCTTACAATCTCTGTCGATCCCAACTTCCCCTCGGAAAACGGATTAGCGTCATGGCTCCAGCGTGTCAAAAAAGCAATTTGCAGCAAAGGTAAGAGGGATGGATCTTCGGTTCTCGGTTGCATGAGCTGTTGACTTTCCCCTCGCTGTGTTTGTGCACAAATGAATAGATATATGAATAAATAAATGATGTAATAATGTAATAAATAATACTATATATATATATATATATATATATATATATATATATATATATATATATATATATATCTGTGTGTG
>NC_051389.1:40987663-40992663 GCF_015228065.2 Penaeus monodon
ATTAATGTTCTGATAATTATCATTAAGATAATTATTTTTATTATTTCCATTACTATCATCATTAGTATCATTATCTTTAATATACCGTAATTATTTTTTATTGTTATTCTCATTGTAATCATCATAATTATTTTTATTATAATCATTAACATTATCATTTTATTCCATTTTATTATCAGTGTTTCTAATATTATAAATATTATAATTCATTATTATAAATACTTTATTGTTACTCTTATTACATTTATCATTTTCATTCTTGCTGTCATCAATATATCTGTCGTCGTCATAATTATTATTACTATTATTATTTTTACTATTATCATTATCATTATTATTATTGTTGCTATTATTATCATTATTATTATTATTATTATTATCAATGTCATTTTCATTAGTATATCATTATCATTATTAGTATTAGTATCAGTATTACAATTATTATTACTGTCATTACTATTATTATTTTCAGTATTACTATTATCATCATCATTATTTCTTTGATTATTATTATTATCATCATTTTTATTATCATTGCTATAATTCTTTTCATGATCATAATTATAATCATTTTCATTATTATAATTATCATTATCATTATCATTATCATTTTCAATTATCATTATCATCATTGTCATTGTCTATAGTTATTGTTAGTTACTGTTATTGTTATTATTATTGTTTTTTATCATTTTTATTATCGTTGTTATTATCATTAACTGACTTCAACGACTTGGTGGCCATGATGCGATCCTAGTTCCCCAAGGTACATTCCGAAATGTTTTCCAAACATGAAGCTCCCAGCCGATTACAATCGATGGGCGGCCGGTGAACGGAACGGCCCATGCTCCCTGGACCTTCAGCAAGGAGGACATGGAGACGGCGGGAGTGACGGAGGGGGAGGCCCTGGATAGGGCAGAGTGGAGGAGGAAGATCCGCACCGGCGACCCCAGTTGAACTGGGACAAAAGCCTGTAGAAGAAGAAGAAGAAGATTATCATTATCATTATTATTATTATTTGAATTATTATTTGAATTATTATTATTACTACTATTATTATTATTATCATTATTACTAGTTTTATTATTTTGATATCATTATTTTCATTATGATCATCATTATTGGTATGATTATTACCATCATCATTATTATTATTATCATCATCATCATTATCATTATTATCATTATTTTATTATTGTTGTTATTATCTGTATTATTATTATTAGTAGTAGTAGTAGTAGTAGTAGTAGTAGTAGTATCATTATTATGATTATTATTATTATTATTATCATTATTATTATCATCATCATCATCATCATCATCATCACTCTTATTGTGTTTATCATCTTTATCATTATTATTGCTATTATCTATTTTTTATTACCATTATGATTATTAATACTATTAATACTATTGTTGCTGTTGTTCTTATCATTATCATTATTATTATTATCATTATCATTATCATTATGATCATTATTATTATTATCATTATTGCCATCTTTATCATTATTATCATCACCATTATTACCATCTTTATCATTATTATCATTATCCTAATAAATTTTACTATAACTTTTAATAATAGTTGTTTTATCTACATCATCATTATTATTATTATTGTTGTTGCTTTGTGGTTTCTGTTGTCATTAACACTATCATTTGTAATACAATTCTTAGGTAAAATCCTTTATTCAAATTCCCGCACACACCGCTTGTCTGTCGTTCGTGAGTCTCCATTATTCGCGGTGAAGTATTGTTGAAACATGATTTACCTTTTTTGCATCTTCTTTTTTTTCTCTTTCTCTCGTTCTCTAATTTTATTTTACTTTCTTTTTTGGTTCGCGAATAGTATAAAAGACGGGCTTGTCATTTTTCACTACTGAGTTTGCTCGAAGGACTTTCTGCTGATTGGTCGAAGCTAAATTCAATTCTTGTTCGTTTACTGGGGCCTGTACTTGTGTAGCAAAGATTAAAGTTACTCCTTCAGCTTCTGCTCTGATTTTCTTAGCTAAAGATTTACAATGCTTGTTTGTTTGTTCCTCTGCCCTTCGTTTCTCTTTAATCTTCGTTCTATTTTTTTTTCATGCTTGTCTTATCCTTCTGTTATCCTCTCTTTTCTTTTTCTTTTTTTCTTTTTATCCGTTCATTGTGGACGTTTCATTTCTTTATTTTTATCAATCTGATTTTTTTTTTATTGCAATCTTAGATTTTATTCTTTGTTTGTGTGAAATTTCCCGCCACGCGCATTTGCCCCAAATATTTCGTTTAGTTTTGTGTTCGGAAATATATATTCTTTGGAAATACGGTTAATAAAACTGATTGATGGTGAAAATATTTAAATATATTGGATTTTTCTTTCTTTTTTTTCTTATTCATTCGTTATGCTTAAAGACAATTCTTCGATTCTCAGCCCATCCTAGTTCTCTCGCAAAAATGCTGTAGACGCTTCATTTAGTTCTAACCTCGTTTTCCCGAATCAACTATAGAGTATTCATACTTAAACTGTTGGCTTGGAGAATAGCTTTCGAAATCCTATGGAAGCCTGACGAATCCTTTAAAAATATATATTTTTGCCGTCTGTAAACAGTAGGTAATCCAGTGGTAAAAGTAAATAAATAAATAAAGAAAGAAAGAAATAAAAACAAATGAAAAATAAGTTTTCGTATTTCATAATTGTCAGATCTGTCTATTTGCCTGATTATTTTTTTAGCTCTTTATTTTATTTAAAGTCAAAAACCAGTATAATGAGCGTTTTGATATATTTCCTGTTTTCATCCAGTTAAAACAAATATTCAAGAGGCATTTTACTCACTTTACATCTACATATTATCCGTTTTCATCACTCAGTTCCCCCTGATCTGTTGAGGGGCGTGTTCATCCCTCTCTGGAAGGGGAAAGGGGATCGCTGGGACTGTAGCTACTACCGTGGCCTTACACTGCTCAGCATACCAGGCAAGGTTTTCGTCCACATTTTTTCTCCGAAATGGATCCACGACCACCTACTAAGACACCGGACACCGGAGCAGTCTGGATTCATTCCTGGCAAGTCCACAATAGACCGTATCTTAGCGCTTTGAGTAATTGTGGAATGCCGTCATGAATTTGGTCGTGGGTTGCTTGCAACCTACATCGACCTCAAGAAGGAGTTTGACTTGGTGCATCAAGAATCGCTATCGGAGATTCTGAGGGAAATTCCGAAATGGATTAATGGCCTAATAGAAAGCCTATATACAGGTACTGAAAGTGTTGTAAAGTGTGGTGGGGGCCTGTTGAACTTCTTCCTTGTTAATTTAGGGGTCAGGCAAGGCTGTGTCCTCGCACACCTGCACGGACTGGATAATGGGCAGAGCTACTATCCAAAGTCAGTGTGGAGCAATACTGGGCAATATCAAGCTCTCAGACCATGACCTTGCTGATGATGTTGCTATCCTATCTGAGTCTCTGGAATCACTGGTGGCGGGTATTGATGCATTTAGAAATGAGGTCTAGAGGTCTCCTGGACCAAGACCAAGATTCAGGACTTTGGGGGCCTGTTAGGGGAACCTGTCCAGTCGATCCATGCTTGCAGTGAGGGCGATGGAGTCACAGAGAGCTTTGCATACCGTGGTAACGTAGTCCATATCTCTCCTGTCAGACCAAAAAGTCAGTAGACGGATTGGTCTGGCAGCAGGAGCCATGAACTCTATCAACAAGAGCATTTGAAGATGTCGGTACCTATGCAGAAGGACCTAGCTACATGTCTTCAAGGCATTGATACTGCCAGTTTTACTCGATGGAAGCGAAACCTGGACGCTATCAAGTGCCTTGGAGTTTCATTTTGATGCCTTTTGTAACAAGTCCCTTCGCCGGATCATGGGGTACATTTGGCAGGACCACGTGTCCAACCGACGGCTACACCGGGAGACTGGCATGGGACCTGTTACTTGCATAATCCGGGGCCGCCAACTGAGGCTACATGGGCACCTAGCTCGCTTCCTTGTGGATGACCCTGCCCATCAAGTTGTCTCTCTGCGAAATAATGCTGGGTGGAGGAGGCCCGTGCGACGACCTAGGAGGGTCATGGCTTGGGTAGCTCGGCCAGACCTGTTGCGAGGGGTTAGAGATGGGCCGAGATCATGAGGGACTCTCGTAGCTGGAAGCGAAGGGTGGATGCGGCCATGCGCCCCCGTCGGCGTTAGCCCCTTGCTGATGATGATGATCAATCAAAGGGATATAAATTAAGAGAGCTTATTTGTTTATGAATGTACTCACTGTTTTATTGCCTCAAAGAAGTTTTAAATTGTACTTATCGCCTTGCATTAGTGTGTGTTGTGTGTGTGTGTGTGTGTGTGTGTGTGTGTGTGTGTGTGTGTGTGTGTGTGGTGTGTGTGCGTCTATGGTAGCCATCCGTGTCTAACATCCTCACAAAAAAAAAACATTATTCTCATTATAATAATCATCACCAATCACTCACAAAGCGCTTTATAACATCTAACTCAAAATCACTTACACATTCTTCAACTCGCACTTACAAAACCCTTATTTCCCGGCTCCTTAGTCTCCCCCCACGAAACTTCTTACGCAAACTTCCTCAAATCCTCCGAGGAAGTCTATTAATCCACGGACAACCTCCTGACCCTCACGCTCCGAGGCCAGCACGGAGGCCGCGCGCCTGGCCGCCTCTCGGAGTGAGGCAGCGGGCTGGAGCGACGGAGGCCGCGGGGCGCCTCCCTCAGCCGTCTCGCTCCCTCCCTCTCCGCGTGCCTGTCCTGTCCTTCCGTGTCTGTCTGTCTGGATATTTATCTATCTGTTTGTCTATCATTTTATATACGTATCCGTCTATCTAGCCTCATATCTATACATCTATCTATCAATATATATATCCATATGTTTGTCTGTTTGTATAACTATTTGTCTATCTGTATATCTGCCTATCTATCTGTTTATCAGTATATCTACCTTGCTGTCTATCTGTCTGTCAGTCTGTCTATTTATCTGTCTATTTGTGTTTTTGATAA
>NC_051389.1:41010163-41015163 GCF_015228065.2 Penaeus monodon
GCTCCTCACTCACACGCGCTATCACTCTTTCTTTCAGTTATCGGACCGAATGCCTATCTGCCTCTCTCTCTCTCTCTCTCTCTCTCTCTCTCTCTCTCTCTCTCTCTCTCTCTCTCTCTCTCTCTCTCTCTCTCTCTCTCTCTCTCTCAAACTACATACCTTTCTAACTATCTCTGTTTTTCTCTCCTCCTTTCCTCCTCCCTTGTCTCCCCTTTCGACAGCCCTGAAACTTTTGAGAAAGGTAGAGATCAGTTCATGTTTAAGTCAGAGCCTTACGATGCCACTTTTAGAATAGGGTTTCACATCACGTCAGACAGTGACCATGACGTAATCATCGGTGAAGGTGATTAGATTTATCAAACTAAATTTCGGAAGAATTTAATATAATGAAAATAATTAAGATATATTGCTAGATTTCGCATACACCACATATGAATATCCAACAGCCGGTGAGAAAAATACGGCCGCAGCTCTGATAAGAGTGGCTGCAGTTCACGTTAAATATGGAAGATCATGAGAAATATCGTACGGCTGCTGACTGGGAGCCCGGAGTAGAGGGAGGAGACGGAGCGGGGGGGGCGCTGAATGCGCGCTCCTCACGTCTTTTATTTCCTGTGACTTGAAAGAGATTATATCGATAGCTGTGCATTGGATGTCCGCTCTCTATGTTTATCTCTGTTTCTCTCTTTTTCTTACTTTTTCTCTTTCTCTGTATCTCTCTCTCTCTCTCTCTCTCTCTCTCTCTCTCTCTCTCTCTCTCTCTCTCTCTCTCTCTCTCTCTCTCTCTCTCTCTCTCTCTCTCTTTACCATATATTTCATATGTAATATTACCGCACCCTGATAATAAATCTGTGGGTTTTTAGAATTATCTTTGTCATTATTCATAACATCGTACTTCTTATCAACATTATCAATATTCATATTACTGTTATTATATATGATTACTGTTATTTTCTTTATTATCATTATCATTATCATTATCATTATTATTATCATTATTATTATCATTATCATTATCATTATCATTATCATTATCATTATCATTATCATTATCATTATCATATTATTATCTATCATCATTTTATTAATTATCATCATCATCATTATTTTATTATTATTATTATTATTATATATTATTATTATTTATTATTATTATATATATCATTATTATTATTATTATTATATTATTATTATTATTATTTTATTTCTGTATTAATATTGTTATTTGTATATTATCGATCACATTTTATTTATTTTTCTCTTATTTATTATTTCAGTATTTTGAATTATTCTCGACTTTCAAGTAATTTCTGTACATCTCAAGATTGTCAATCAGCTTGTGACACTGAGTTTGCACGCCACTACATGGCACTTGGTATTGTATTTCTTTCTCTTTCCACTTTTCAATTCTATTGTCCAGTATTTTCGATTATTCTCGCTTTTCCAAGTAACAAGGTTTTTGGGACATTTTCTGTAATTCAAATCACTTCTGTTCTTTTCTCAATGCTTTGTTCACGGTCTGTAATGCCACTATCTCTACTTGGAATCACCTTAACATCTTCAGTTTCTCGATTCCTGCAATTTCATCAGGTCGCGTATTGTACACTTTTCATCTTCCTTTCTTTTCAAACGGTGTCATGGGATGCGGTGAATGAGATTTCTTGTCATTTCTCAATTACAGTTATCAGTCTTATTCTCTAGTGTCTTGTCGTCTGTAGGAATCCTTAAAACTGCAGTCTTCTGATTCAGATTCAGGCTTGTTTACCACTGTCACTTCCCAAACCATCTTAAAGCTCCAGTGGTTCTTTCACACTGTCTCACTTTATAATCTTCTGCTATTTGCATTCGACACAATAATGACTTCTGTTTCTTTCTCAATGCCCTTTTCAACCACTTCCTTTTACTTTTCTGGCATCAACATTCTTGTGTTCTGTATATCCTCTTTGCTCCTCCCATACTTTTTGTTTTCAAGGGTACTACTGAGGTATTTCTTTCAACATTTTTTCTAGGTACTTGTCAAGACTATTTACTTCTGCCTGCACACATTCTTCAGCTCCTATCAAGCCTCTCCCACCGTCACATCGCTTCAAATATAGCCTATCAACATCTGCTTTGGGGTGGTGCGCACCATACATTGTCATCAGTTTTCTTGTTTTTCTGTCCAATTCATCCAATTCATTCTTTGTCCACTTTATGATCCCCGCCCCACAACTGACGATTGAAACCGCTCTTGAATTGATGGCAGAAATTATGTTTCCCCCGTTTAGCTTTGATTTCAGTACGTTTCTGACTTTTCTGATGTATTCTTTCGTCAACTGTTCTTTCATCTCATCATGTTTAATGCCATCCGCTTCCAAAATACCAAGGTACTTGTGTCCAATTTCCTCAATATTTCTCATCATTGTATCATCTGGCATGCACAGGCCATTACTTTCAACTATCTTTCCTCTTTACATGATTAACACGCCACATTTTGATAATCCAAACTCCATTTTGATGTCTTCTGAGAATATTCTTACTGTATTTACTAAACTGTCCATTTCATCCTCATTTTTGCGAATAGTTTTAGATCATCCATGAACAGTAAATGGTTGATTCTCTCGCCTTTCTTCTTGACTTTATAAGAAATGTTTGTCTTCCTCAGCATCAGTGTCAATGGGATCATTGTCATTACAAACAGGAGTGGGGATAGGCTATCCCCCTGAGAAATTCCTCGCTCTATTTTGGCCCGCATTCAGCTCTGTGTTCCATTGTTTCATTGATTCGCTTATGAAGGACCTAACATTCACTGCTACTCCAAACACATTCATACACTTCTCTATCCAACTGTGGGGCACCATGTCATATGTTTTGCGGTAGTCAGTCCATGCAACAGCCAGTGATGTTAAGCGTATCTTACAATTTTTTCACTATCATTTTATCAATGAGTAGTTGGTCTTTTGTCCCTCGGCTTCCTTTTCTACATCCCTTTTGTTCCCAAGGTAATATGTTTGATTGCTCAAGATGTTCATACAGTTCTTCCGCTAAGATCCCTGTCAGCAATTACCACAAAAGAGGTAAACATATGAGGGCCTAAAATTTGCTACTGCGTTTCCTTTCTCCAGTTTTTTCACACAAAATCTTGCAGTCTTCTGATTCCAGCACTTTCTCAGGCTTGTGTGTGTACCACTGATCAGTGCTAGTTTTTGGCATTCTGACACAATATAATTGTACTCGCAGTGACCATCCATAACGGCAGTGACCATCCATAACGGCCGAAACGTTATTTTCTATGGATGCACCTTTCAAGTTGAGTGGCTATGCTACAATGCAAATACTCCTCACCAGCCTCTGGCTTTTCCAATTTGGCTTTTCTCACCTGCTTCTTCCATTCGTCACTTCAATGTTATATGTCATCTGTACTCCCTAGGCTATTTGTCCGTAATATTACAAAAACGGTGTATGGAAGAGCAACGTTGCTTCTACTTGTAGGGTATGTAGTTCTGCAGATGAAACAGTGGCGCATATTGTGTCAGAATGCCAAAAACTCTTCCTCCACATTTCTCATTCATTCCAGACTTTCCTTATGTTTTACTGGTTTGTCCCAAATGTCACTCCAAAAGCGAGTACTTTCTTCTGCATCAGGCCACCACCTTTTCTCTTTCTAACTCCGCTACTTCCCTCAAACAATTTCTTCTGATTTGATTCAAACAAGCGCTTCCGTCTGTACTGCTCTGTCCTTTTGTCATATCTTTCAAGCTTTGCCCCAATTGCAACTAACCTCTGTTGTATTTCTTCATGCAACCTCATTTCTTTTCATTCTATTTAACTGTCCTAAATCCTTGCGTAGTGGCCTTCTGTTTTTCCAATTCTTCTCCTCCATGTGCGTCCTGCTTTCTTGGATTCATGATTTTGTGCCCTCACCATCTCATCAACCAACATTACTTGCTGCCCGTTCAGTTTCTGATAAGAGCTATAACCTTGTTGCCTTCATTGTAGCCAGCCGCTTTTCCCTTTCTTCTGTCTTGTATCTGAGTTTGGTGGATCTTGTCTGTTTTTTTTCTGATCTCATTCTAATACTGTCTTGTCAACTCTTTTTCCTCTCATCACACCGCTCCTGCTGCCCCCACTATCAGCGTCTTCTTGAAACACTCTGCTCCCTTCTCTTTCTTCCAGGACCTCCTTCTTCCTGCATGTTCACCATTTTGTCGCGTACTACTCTCCCCTGTGCATTTCCTGATCAATATTAACTTGATTTCCTTACATGCTGTTCGTTCAATAACATTTCCTTGTGCGTGCTTGCTCGTTTTCCTCTTCCTTCTACATTGTTGGTACTATCACCATTTCTTCTCCACAATTCTTTCATTTCCTCATTTCTATGTCTGTCAGCCACTTGTTTTACCCGAATTTCCCTGGCTTCATCTGCCAATCTTTGCTCAGTGGCAGGAAATACTCCTATTTCATCCCATATTTTCTTCATTCGTTGTCGATACTTCCTCTTTGACGGCTCACTTTTTATCCAGCGCTCAATTACAATCTTGTTTACTTTATTTTCCCATTTCATTCTTTGGTGTGTCTGACCCGTTGCTTGATGCCGACCTGCTGGAGCCGGATCGGGAACCCCATGCCTGCCGGGCGCGCAAAAACTCACCCTGAAGGGTTCCAGTCCCGTTCCAGTTATTGTTGTTTGTTGTTGTTGTTGTTGTTGTTGTTGGTGTTGTTGTTGTTGTTGTTGTCATTATTATTATTATTATTATTATTATTATTATTATTGTAATCAGTATTGTTGTTGTTTTGTTGTTGTTGTTGTTATTATTACTAATGTTATTATGATTCTATTTATTATGTTTTTTATTAATATTACTATTATCAATATTTTCTTTATTATTAATATTAATATCATCCTTTTCATTAGTATTATTATTTTCATTATTTTTATTTTTCATCATTTATTGTTGTTTTGTTATTATTATTATTATTGTTATAATAATAATAATAACAATTATTATTGTTATCATTTT
>NC_051389.1:41027663-41040163 GCF_015228065.2 Penaeus monodon
ATTTTAGGAACTGACTCATCGTCATCCGCGATAGGAAAAATGTTCATACTGCAGTAGAAATGGGGCGATGCATGCAATCTAAACACAGTCGGGCAAACCATTATGATGGCTCGCTTTTAGTTGCATGTAGTTTAAATAGTTTTCCGAATGTATTTTGAAAGGGTTAGCGGTTCAACAACAGGTTCAAGAAGCTGCAGAGAAGGTCAGTCTCTTGAATTTTACCCAAAAGAAAGGATGGTTATCAACATATTGGAGGAACCTGCATTTTCCCCATGAGTTGTAAGTGGTCTCAGCACTAGCTATGCTGTCAAATAACGGTAAAGATGAAAGTTTAGTACCATCTGAATAAACTGGGTTGCTTAATAACGACATGTAGCTTATGCAATCTAATCATGTATTGCAACTTTACATGTTAGAGGGAGAACCATCACCAAGCTAAAACATCTGATTTCATCCATTGAGAACTACTGTGCTTTACCTTTTTTTTTTTTTTTTTTTTTTTTTTTTTAGGGTACAACTCCTTCAAAAGCTGCCGTTGACAGCTCTGTTCTTGTCAATGCCAGCTACTTCTGCCACCCAGAGAACAAATCACTGGTGAGCAGGCTGATTAAACGAGCAATGATGAGAGAGAATGATGTGCAGGCCTCAGTTGAGATATTTGACAAGCAAGGGCACTGATACTTTGCTAGCTTAAAGATGTTGAAAAGTAGAAATAGGCCTAGGTATTCAGATTGCTTTCCGTACTCATAAAGCTACGAATATTAGATATTTTGGCAGGTTCAAAATCTATAGAATCACCGTCAGTTTTTGAGGCAGACTACCATTTATGTAACAGAATAACACTAGCAAAAATCCCCCACAGATGCATTATGTAGTTGATCTGTGGTATCATAAACTTTATTACAGCGGATTTAACACCAGATATGATTCTCCCAATTAAACTGGGTGTTTCTCATTGTAAGCAAGACTTAAAATAATATCAAGCATGCCTTATCCCTCACTCACTTGATTTTGGTTGATACTCTTGTCTAAGAATATTTAAAATCTTGTGTTATTATTTACTTAAAACGGGATCTTCAGAATTGTGTAAAAGGATTCCAGTGAATATTATCAACAGCATGGAAAAAAATGTCTGAGAAACTGGTGGTTTATGAAGATGTTGATGAGATACTGTAATATCAGATACTCAAAAAATCTAGCTTGCATTGTCGTCAGAAGCACAGTTGGTGAAAGAGCAGAAGCCTCAAAGAAAGCAGGGCCGCTCATTTAAAACCAACTTGATCTGGTTCATTAGCAGGTTTGCGTCCAAACAAAATTGCAAAAATGTAGGCAGCCCTCTCTCCTGTTTAACCCACAGCAATTCTAGTCTATAAATTGCATTTACGCATAAAGTATCCACAAGTGCTTAGTCATGAAGGATTCTAATACTATTCTAACCTATCTCACCCTTTTCCATGACTTTCGGATCCTCTTTTTTATTTTAATTGTTATTAGTATTTTAATTGCATTGTCTGTATAATCTTCATTCAATTCCGTACATCATGTGAGCACGCACGCGTTTTGAATGGCTTAAATGTTATGATAATTGCACAATATTATTCAATAAACTGTAAAGACGGTCTATTCTCACTGAAGAAATAAGCAGAATTTGGGTTAATGAAGCGCAAGTACGACTCACCTGGTTCCCCAAACCGTGCGCCTCGGCCTGGTGGCGATGGCGCTAAATCTGAGCGAGGTTCCGGATTCCATGCTCTTATCCTTAATCGTAACCCCTTCTGATTATTCATACTTCAGTAAAACTTTTTTTTAATAATAATCAGTCAAGATCTCTGCATATGACTGATGTGAATGGTGCATATCAAATGGTCCACTAGACATTTTCGTGGACATCTGCTAACGTGTACAATTTTGTGAAAATTACAGGAATGAGTCCGCAGCAATTTCTTCTCGTACGATACGCCATTAAAGCAAACTAATGTAGCATTCTTTTCTCGCGACCACTTCTATTCGTTCATCTCCTCTCTCTATCTGCCTCTTTTTCTCTCTCACTCAATTATTCATTCACTCTCCTTCATTTACTTGTTCGTATTTCTATCTTCCTTTCATTCTATTATTCTCTCTCCGCTTTTCTACCATTTATCCATTCATAGTTTCTTTTCCACATTCATTTATCGTCCATTTTTTTCTGTTTGCTTGCTGGCACCTATTGGTATCATCTTCCCATTAATGCTGGGATGTCAGAATTCATGGCTCAAAATTATTGAATTTCATTTTAAACTTGCTCTGCAGCTTTACTACTAAATCTGCAATCGTCCATAATTATTTCCGTCCAAAAAATTAATCGGATCTCAGAAAATACAATCCCAGTCGATTCCGCATTAGCAGCATCGCCAAACAGCCTGTTGTGACGTCGCCAAGACTTCCTGCTTCTATCTTTAATTCACATAGGGTTCAGTGGCCGGGCGCACTTTAAGGTCGATTTTCGCAAAGAGAACTTTTTTTTTTTATTAAACTCATTTCTAGATTAATACTATTGATACCAAATAACATATTTTGGCAAAATGAATATAGGACAGACTTGCACCTAGAATTAGCTCGACGTTTTGTTTTGAGCTAGTTTGCGTTTACCCGATGACTCAGCACAAAGTGTTTCCAGATCCATAGATTGTTAAACCTAAAAACTGTCATGCAACAGATTCGTATTAAAAAAAAAATCAGTGTCACTAAATGTTAACCCTATCAAAAAGCCTTCTTCATTAATGACGTCCTTACAAGGGTATTCCCAACATCATTATCGCTATATTAGGGAAGTAACATAGAGATAACAACGCTGACAACAACGGTGGTATTTATCATTATCATTTATCATTAACTCAACCCTTATCCATGTGGAGAAATACAAATAATGAACATCAGGCTCCAGGAATGCCAAATGGGTCCTCACCAAGATCTTAAGGAAGCAAATAATGCCCGACAGTGGGTACGGTTTGGGCGCAGTAAGATAGGATAAGGATTATTGATGAAGGGATTTTGACACGATACGTATGTCACATTAAATGACATTTGAGTTTAGTTGCGTTTAGTGTGTGTTATTCCCAGTAAGTGTCCACAACACAAGTTACTGTGTGTGTGTGTGTGTGTGTGTGTGTGTGTGTGTGTGTGTGTGTGTGTGTGTGTGTGTGTGTGTGTGTGTGTGTGTGTGTGTGTGTGTGTGAGTGTGTGTGTTTGTCTGTGTGTGTACATATATATGGTGTATATACTATATATTTTTTTACTCTCTCCCTCGCTCTCCTACCCCCCCCCCCTCTCCAGCATCTGCCCTCCCTTTCAAATAGGCCTAGCAGAGGCAAGGTCTTTGATAAGATACAGTTAAGCGGTGGAACGGAGGGAAGGAGGAAGGGCGAGTGGAGGCAGAGGTGAAGACAGGGAGAGAGGAATGGAGTGAGGAAGAGAAGGAGGAGGAAGAGGTGGGTGGCGGGGATGAATATAGGAAGGGAAGAGAGGGCAGAGACGAAGAGAAGAAGGGAAACGGAAGGTGAAGGGAGGGACGAGGGAGAAGCACGGCCACCATAATGCTCGGCTTACACGATGCTTCCCACGCAGGAGATGGAGAGCAGAGGCGGCCCCGCGGCGAGCTGTCTGCGTGGGTTAGACGAGCTCATAGAGACCCTTGTAATCTTCGGACCAATATAGGTCATGATGATTAATAGAGTAATGATGACTGCTTAAGTTATGATGATAATAGCAGTACTAATAATAATAATACTTGGTATTTCAATATTAATGAAAATCATTATGATTATAATGATAATCATTGTTCTAATTATGGTGATGATAATAATAAGGATGCTGGTAATATTGATATTGATGAAGATGAAGATGATGATGATCATCATCATAATGATAATGATGATGATAATATAATAATAATAATAATAATAATAATAATAATAATAATAATAATAATAATAATAATAATAATAATGTTAACAATGATGTATACGAAACATCATGCTATTTTGACATATTCAGCCCAAACCATATTAGTGTCATTATCATCGAATTAGTAACACTATCAATAATACTAAAATGATTAACTCATTTCTGCAACAAAAGCATTCCCCAGATATCATTTTCCGCGCCACCGCCATACCTTTACAACAGCCGCCACACCATACCATAATCCCGGCACCATTCACGCGTACTATTCTCCCTACAGAACTGAATAACCCGGCCACAACCCCGCGTTATCCCAGGGGCGAACCTTGGGGAGAAGAGGCCAGCTGTTTAGGCCTACCCCTTCAAAAAGAACTGTAATAAGGAAAAGGAAAAAGAAGGATAGGGGGAAAAAGTCGGGATTTCCCTCTCGGAAAATCCCCCTATTTTTCTGCCATTCCTTTTCGGGGATATTTTGGTCACGTCTTCCATCGCGGACGCGGGAAGAAGTTGATGACACGTAGCGGGCCAATATTTGCATACTAATGATGGAGGCTATTACTCTCCCAGGCCATTTTGAGTCCATCCGGGAGTGAAAGGATTCCGTCCCGAAGCTGATCATTTCCCTTCCTCTTTTCCCTGATGTTTGGGTCCCGGGCTTGGTGTTTTTGCGTCCGCCAGGGTCAAAAGGGAACATTTTTCGTCCCTGGACTCGTTTGAATCGACGGACCGACTCGGAAATGGAGAACAACAAAGGGGTCAAATTTGATCGATTTTTCACAGCGGTTACGTTCCTATGGTAACCTTGCCTAGTACGACGCAGATCAACTAGTGGGTACTTATGACCGACTTTTATAGCTTTAACTCGACATTTTTCCCGTTGGTATTTGGGCTCTAAGATATTTCTGTTTAGTCGGAGAAGGTTTTTGTAAGAGTAAGGCGCCCTGACTGCTCCACGAGTCAGGTACATTTTATGGACAGACACGCGATTTCCATTACAAATGCAATGCCTGGCCTCTTGCTATGCACATCCCAGTATATCAGTATTTGCAAAACATATTCCTTTTCTTCCTTATTCTGTGGACTAACAGCTGTCGAGTACAGATGGATGTGTATGGACAAAAAACATGTAAAATCTTCGTAGTGAGACATTAAGCCGCCTTCCGCTGAATAGTTGATGGTGATCATTAAGTATCCGACAGAAAAGGAAATGTCAACAACCAGAATGAAAAAAGGATTTGATTATCTCATCATTTAATCAGTGAATTGTTAAGGAATTATGTAATTGAAAATAACTATAGTATGATAACACGTATGTAGTTACAGTGATTGAAATAATGATACTAGAAATGATAGTGGAAAGTTAATTATGATAATATTGATTGTATTAATAATTATTTTCATGGTGTTTATAATGAACACTACAATGATAATGACAATTATCCTTATCTGTCATAACATTATTATTTTAACAGCAATAGTAAGTAGTAGTAGTACTAACAGTAGTACAGTGTCAATGACTTCTATGATTTCTACCATTATCACCATAATACTGATAATGATAATAATAATGATAACAAATGATAATTGATAACCAAGCAATAATAATGATAATAATAATGATATCAGTAATAATAATAATGATGATGATACATATTATATTAATGTCAATGATAGGCTCATAGGAGGAGGCTGATGATGATGACGATGATGATGATGATGATGATGGTGATGGTGATGTTGATGGTGATGATGGTGATGATGATGATGATGATGATGATGATGATGATGATGGTGATGATGATGATGATGATGATGATGATGATGATGATGATTATGATGATGATGATGATGATGATGATGATGGTGATGATGATGATGATGGTGACGATGATGATGATGATGATGATGATGGTGATGGTGATGATGATGATGGTGAGTGATGATGATGATGATGATGATGATGATGATGATGATGATGGATGATGATGATGGGTATGGTGATGGTATGATAATGATGATGATGATGACAATGATGATGATTATTATGATGATGATGACGGTGATGATGATGGTGATAATGATGATGATGGTGATGGTGATGATGATGAAGAAGATGATAATGATTATGACGATAAGTAAAATAATAATAATAATAATAATAGTAATAAAAATAACAATAGTGATTAATAATGATAATTATTATAATTATTATTATGATTATTATTATTATTGTTATTGTTATTGTTATTGTTATTATTATTGTTATTGTTATTGTTATTATTATTGTTATTATTATTATTATTATTATTATTATCATTATAATAATAAAAAGAATAGTAATAATGGTAAATAATAATAATAATAATAATAATAATAATAATAACAATGGTATGATATAATAATAATATGATGATGATAATAAATTATTATTATCATCATCATATTATTATTATATCATACCATTGTTATTATTATTATTATTATTATTATTATTATTATTATTATTATTATTATTATTATTACTATTCTTTTTATTTTTATAATGATAACAATAATAATAATAGTGATAATAATAATGATCAATATCATTGTCGTCATCACACTTATCATTATGATGATAATAATGATAATAATAATAATAATAAGAAGAAGAAGAAGAAGAAGAAAAAGAAGAAGAAGAAGAAGATAATAATAATAATAATGATAATAATAATAATAACAATAATAACAGTAACAATAACTACAATTATTATTACAATTATAACAATTGTAATGATAATAATTATTATCATTATCATTATCATTATGATGATGATGATGGATAGATAGATATGTACAAGCACATACATGAATATTTTAAACACACTATAGATATGTGTGTGAGTGTGTGTGTGTTGTGTGTGTGTGTGTGTGCGTGCGTGTGGGGGGGGGGGGGGTGCGTGCGTGTGTGTGTGTGTGTGTGTGTGTGTGTGTGTGTGTGTGTGTGTGTGTGTGTGGATGTACTTACATACCAAATACCTTATCTTAGGATAATCAGCAAAATGGTTGTACCATTAGTCCGAAATGGTTGTTTATACATCAATTTTCCTACTACACACTCGACGATAGCAGTTGCATAGTATGAGTTACAATTGCATATGTGATAAGAAATACGTCCCCGGTGATTGTCAAAAGCCAAAAGAGAGAAAAGGTCAGTATATTGCAAAGGTTTTGGACAAATGTAATCGACGGAGATGACTTTCAATACCAAAAAACGATAAGATCAGTATGTTCCGAATGTGTGGATGAATGTGATCAACAGAGATTGCGGATCCTCTTAGCCAAATGGCAGTCCTTAAGAGCAGAATCCGTTCTTCTTAATTGTCCGCGAATCTCACTATGACTGCATCATTATCAACGAAGTTTTATTTACAATGAGATTTTTCAGAACTGTAAATTATTATTATTATTTATTTTTTTTTTTTTAAGTGCCCTGCCCTACAAGGACGTTGGCGATCATGGATTTCCATGATTTTCTTGGCAATTTTAGAGCGGTGGTTTACCGTTGCCTTCCGTCCGGTGTTTTTATCGAGTCACCATCTCTATTTACCCGGGTCTGGGACCGGCACTGACTTGGGCTGGCTTGCCCACCCAGCGGCTAGGCAGGCAATCGAGGTGAAGTTCCTTGCCCAAGGGAACAAGGCGCCGTCCGGTGACTCGAACCCTCGAACTCAGATTGCCGTCGTGCCAGTCTTGAGTCCGATGCTCTAACCACTCGGCCACCGCGGCCATAAATGAAATATAGTGCCTCGTCTTATCACGTAGCGGTTTTATCTCAGTTGATTAGGAATTTTATCAGCATCACTAAATTTACTTATTTTTCGTAAGCTTTATTTTACTAAGGGTTATACCAACATCAACTATATTTTGTTTTCCTTATTTTATGCTACTGACTCTTTTTTGTATTTTATTATCGCCTTTCGTTGGAAATAAACATTCAGTTGCTACAAAGAAAAGTTGTTTATCAAAACAAGGGTCATTCATATATAAATTTCTTTGTGCCTGTTTCCAGAGATGGGCAGTTTCGCGAAACATGTATTAGTGATACATATCGATCGATACTTTCGTATTGGTATTGGTATTGCCCTAGCTAATTAACAGCGGTATCGTTTAATGGGTATCGCTACGATGTTTTTTCTCAAAATGTATCGCAAAAAAATCGATAACCATTTACAAGACCAAAAGTTAGTACGTATGAATCTCAAAATGAGCCGCCTTTTCTTTATTTCGATTCTTAATTGTGATTATGATTTGTTCTTTAGGCGCTTCGTGTTTTTGCAGAAAGTTAATTAGGGAACGATTCAAAATGTGATTTTTTTCCCTCTTAAAAGACAGAAACATGCGCTGCCTCTTCCTAGGGAAAGTGACTAGTTAAGCCACTTTAGAAGGATTAATAGACAAAACCAGAAAAGATAAAGAAAAATATCCGTTTTCAATCTCTGAAGGCTTCTATATAACAACTGATTTACCTGGCAAAAATTTACACTTTGTCTTTCCATTATACACAATACGACGCAAGATCGTGTATATCAAATGTTAATCAATGCGAATGCCACAGATTGCTCACTGGATACTCACAGCACCAAAAACAAGTTTTCGTCGTGGCAGTATTGCTTGTGTGTTTCGGAAGGCTCAAGAATTTCATATATGCAATGTAGGCCTATCTGTTACTAACAAATTGCAGGATTAAGATGCTGTATAGAAAGTCGAAGTACTGCGTAGAATTAATGAATAGTTGGTAATTTTTGTTTAAACAATTCAGTAGTTTGATAGTTAATAGATAATTGATAAACTGTTTATTTACATTTTCCCAATAATCTATCATTTGTAAGGATGACTACAAATAATTGATCTGTCTCTCTCTCTTTTCTCTCTTATCCCTTCGTCTCCTTCATCGCTCTCTCTCTCTCTCTCTCTCTCTCTCTCTCTCTCTCTCTCTCTCTCTATATATATATATATATATATATATATATATATATATATATATATATATATATATATCTTCCTCACTCTGATAATAATAATGATAATAACAATGATAATGATACTTATGATAATGATTATAGTAATGATTATAATAATAATAATAATAATAATAATAATAATAATAATAATAATAATAATGATCATAGTAATAATGAAGGTAATAACAACATTAATGAAAGACAAACTAATAATAATGATAATAAGATGATAACAATAATAGTAATAATAATATATTATCATTACTTCTCTCATCATTATAATTTTTATGATTTCTTCATTATTATCATTACCATTATTATTATTATCATTATTATGATTATTAATATTATTATTATTATTATTATTATTATTATTATCCCTTTTACTATTATTATCATTATTATCATAATATTATTATTATCGGTATCTTTGTTATTATTATTAATATCATCGTCATTATTATTGTAATTATCATTTTGTTTCTATTTTTATCATCATCATCATCATCATCATCATCATCATCATCATCATCATTATCATTTTATTGTTATTATTATTATTATTATTATTATTATTACTACTACTACTACTATTACTACTACTATTACTACTACTACTACTACTACTACTACTACTACTACTACTACTACTACTACTACTATTAGCATAATCATTATCACTATTATTATTATTATGTTAGTGCTCATCTCAAACCTGAGGATCTTAGTTGCTTCAAAAAGATCGCTGTGAGTGCGGGCAACAGCCAGCTGCCAAAGGACTCACCGGGATACTTAGAAACCAAGTACCTACCTTAACACTCTTGCTGTCCACATTAGAGCTGTCTTCTGCTCTTACTTAACACTCATCTCTGTCTCGATTTCCTTCACAAATGTCTCAAGCCAAGTTGTTATCACTCCCAGTGCTCCAACAATTATCGGGATTACATTCATCTTCCGCATTTCCCACAAACACGCAATCTCATCCTTCTCATCCTCGCACTTGCCTTTTCCAGCTCTTTCTCGCATGCTCTACCGTCGCCATTTATCGCAATATAAATGACTTTAACCTCCTTTTTTTCGTTTCCACTACTACGACATCTGGCCGCCGAGCCTCAATCTCTTTGGCGCACTGAATCATGGCATCGCACAAGATCTTGTAATCTTGACTCCTCCACCTAGTGATATGTTGGCTCTGTCAAAAATTATACTTTTCACAGGGAAGCCAATGCACATACCTTGCAAAATTATCATGACTCCTTTTGCATTCTCTCTGCGCTAGTATACTGCATTCACTCACATTATTTTTATTGCCACACATCTTACGAAAGGGGCGATTTTATTTAGTTTAGTTTAGTCCTTTATTTACCACCCTGGCTAACTGCACAGGCGTGGGCAAGCTGTGGTACATTTGATGCATGGTTATCAAAGCGAAATTTGGTGTGAATTGTCCGCAGAGCTAGTTCCTGTGCACTGAAGATAATCCCTCTGTAAAGACTTTCGAGTCACTTTTCTGTAACCATCTCCTGGTGTTAACCTTGTCTTTGCCATTCTCTGAGGTGTTGACCGTGCATGCATTTTATTGTTATTATTATTATTATTATTATTATTATTATTATTATTATTATAAGTATTATTATCATTATCATTATTATTATCATTATCATTATTATCATTATCATTATCATTATCATCATCATCATTATTGTCATTATTATTATTGTTATTATTATTACTAATGATACCATTATTATTATTATTGTTATTATTATTATCATCATCATTTCAAGTCTCCCCCCTGCAACCGACTCCCTTCTCCCTCCCTTCTCCCTCATTCCTCCATCTTCCTTCCCTCATCCTCTCACCTATCCCCCTTTCCTTCACGGTTCTGTCCCCCTACCTCACTCCCTCCCTCCCTCTCTCCCTCACCCATCACCACCCTCATCCCCTCCCCCACCACCTGTCTCCCTCTCTCTCCCCTCCCCACCACCTGTCTCCCTCTCTCTCCCCTCCCCACCACCTGTCTCCCTCTCGCTCCCCCCCCCACCACCTGTCTCCCTCTCGCTCCCCTCCCCACCACCTGTCTCCCTCTCTCTCCCCTCCCCCACCACCTGTCTCCCTCTCTCTCTCCTCCCCCACCACCTGTCTCCCTCTCTCTCCCCTCCCCCACCACCTGTCTCCCTCTCGCTCCCCTCCCCCACCACCTGTCTCCCTCTCTCTCTCCTCCCCCACCACCTGTCTCCCTCTCGCTCCCCTCCCCCACCACCTGTCTCCCTCTCGCTCCCCTCCCCCACCACCTGTCTCCCTCTCTCTCTCCTCCCCCACCACCTGTCTCCCTCTCGCTCCCCTCCCCCACCACCTGTCTCGCTCTCTCTCTCCTCCCCCACCACCTGTCTCCCTCTCTCTCCCTCCCCCCACCACCTGTCTCCCTCTCTCTCCCCTCCCCACCACCTGTCTCCCTCTCGCTCCCCTCCCCACCACCTGTCTCCCTCTCGCTCCCCTCCCCCACCACCTGTCTCCCTCTCGCTCCCCTCCCCACCACCTGTTTCCCTCTCTCTCCCCTCCCCCACCACCTGTCTCCCTCTCGCTCCCTCCCCCCACCACCTGTCTCCCTCTCTCTCCCCTCCCCACCACCTGTCTCCCTCTCGCTCCCCTCCCCCCCCACCTGTCTCCCTCTCTCTCGCCTCCCCCACCACCTGTCTCCCTCTCGCTCCCCTCCCCCACCACCTGTCTCCCTCTCTCCCCCTCCCCCACCACCTGTCTCGCTCCCCTCCCCCACCACCTGTCTCCCTCTCTCTCCCCTCCCCACCACCTGTCTCCCTCTCTCTCTCCCTCCCCCACCACCTGTCTCCCTCTCGCTCCCCTCCCCCACCACCTCCTTCTCTCCCACACCCACCACCATCACCCCCCCCACACACACACACACACTACCTGTCTCTCTCTCTCTCTCTCTTCCTCCTCCCCTCCCTCCCCCCCCCCACCCTCCCCCGGTGCGTGTGGAGCAGAACCGGTCCGGAAGCGCGCCCTTTGCCCCGGAAGGAGGGTAAGAGGCTCGAAAAAAGGAGGGGGGAGGGGGTAGGAGAGAGGAGGGGGGAGGAGAGAGGAGGGGGAAGGGGGGAGGAGAGAGGAGGGGGGAGGAGAGAGGAGGGAGAAGGGGGGAGGACCTCTGCTTTAAGGCTGCAGGACCGAGAAACTTTCTAGATTAACTGTGAAATTTGAAAGAGACAATGGAGGAAGAGGGGTGAAGGGAGATAACAGAGAGAGAGAGTTCTGCAATAAAGTTGAAGTCCCATGTTTTGATCATACGAGAGGAATGGAATTAAGTAAATAGAAAAAGAAATAAATAAAGGACAGTATTCATGGTAATAACTTAATCTAAAGAAGCTCATTCGAATAAAGAGAAAGATGCTCAGTTTTGGAGAAATATGTCGAGTATGAGAGAAGGAGGAACACAGAGATATATGAAAGCTATATAGAAGCAAAAGAGAGGAATAAAGAAATGGAGACAGCGGAAGGATTGATCCCAAAAAATATATATATTACCACAAAGTCGCCTCAGTG
>NC_051389.1:41045163-41050163 GCF_015228065.2 Penaeus monodon
ATATGCACATATATGTATATATATGTGCAGATATATATGTTTATATGTACGCATATAAAACTCTGCGAATGCGTGTGTGTGAAAGAAGAATACAATCACGCATTAAAAAGATAAATAAATAAGTAAAAAATGAAATAAAAAAAAACCCTCTCGGACACAGACTCGGCCCCGCAACCCACAAAGCGGCGAAAAAGCCCGAGAAAGCAGAGCCAAACCACAGCGCTATTCGACCCAACAAAAAGATGGTCAAACCAGAATCTACACTAACTTCTTGGACAAAATTCATCCACTCACACTAAAGCAAGATATCAAGGATTTACAGACACTCTCCGTGGGCACTCGATGGCATTCTCTCTCTCTCTCTCTCTCTCTCTCTCTCTCTCTCTCTCTCTCTCTCTCTCTCTCTCTCTCTCTCTCCTCTCTCTTCCCTCTCTCTCTCTTTTCCTCTTCTCTCTCTCTCTTTCCTCTCTCTCTCTCTCTTTCCTCTCTCTCTCTCTCTCTCTCTCTCTCTCTCTCTCTCTCTCTCTCTCTCCTCATCCTTCTTACCACCTCTTAATCTCTCTCTTCCCCATTCTCTTCCTCTCTCTCTTCTCTTTCTTCCTCTCTCTCTTCCTCTCTCCCTCTCTTCCTCTTTCCTTCTCACCCTCTTTTGTTCTTTCCCTCTCTCCCTCTCTTCCTCTCTTCCTCTTTCCCTCACTTCCTCTATCCTTCTTTTCAACTCTTCCTCTCTTCCTCTCTCCCTCTCTTCCTATCTCCTTCTCTTCCTTTATTCTTCTCTCATTCTCTCCCTGTCTTCCTTTCTTCCTCTCTTCGTCTCTCCCTCTCTCTCTCTCCGCCTCTCCCTCCCAACTAGATAAACAGGAAGAGAGATTATCGAACAAGGACATAATAAGAATAAACATGAAAAAACCACAGACGTTTCCGTAGCAGATGCCCCCCCCCTCTCACCCCCCCCCCCGGCCCCGAAGCAGCATTAAGAATATTGCGCGCTGAGCAACCCAACTGACACGGGCGCCGACTCCACGCGGCCGAAAGTCTAGTCAATACAGCCTGATGACGTTATGACCCTTTCTCCTAATTCACCTTGCCGTTCTGCCTCCGCCCCCTTTGTGCGGTTTCCCTTTACCCTTTTCTGTGCTTTTCAGGTCCGCATGCCCTTTGTACTGCTTAGTGAATGCGGAATCATCCCAAGATCAAAACCTGCTTCGGAGCTTTTGAACGAATCGGTTTGCCCGTGATTCGGCTGTTCGAAGCAAATGTTCGATCCAAGAGACTTTTTTATTACCAAGATGAAACGATTAATTATTCCTTCAGAATCTACGTGACAAACGTATATTTTACCAAACGTTAATTTCATTTCCATTCCATAGTTCCATTACATATATTCGAACCATATCATTTGTACATTTGACACTGTGAACTCAGATGCTTAATTCAGCGCTCATCAAATTCAATGTATCATTTCTGTGTATATTTCTATGTGCCTCAGGGTGATTCTATGTAATCACAGAATAAAGGACAAAGCTTAATTCTAAATGACCAGGTGTAGTGCTTTTGCAATTGCTGTACCATTTCCATGCGGGGTTTTTGAATACAGAACATAACAACACAAATTCTCATTTTCTTTCGTTTAAGTACTGCAACTGTCTTGCACGGGAATAATACAATGTACTGTAATGTTAAAGGAAGAGTGGGGCCTGGTGCTCATGCTGCATTTTGAAATAATCTCAAATATATGATAACTAACTGAAAATTTAGCTTGAAACATGGTGGACACTACATCTTCTCTCTATGTATCTATTTATTTAGCTTTCTTTCTTTCACTCTCTCTCTCTTTCTCTCTCTCTCTCTCTCTCTCTCACTCACTCACTCACTCACTCACTCTTTCTCATTCTCTCTCACTCTCTCTCTCTCTCTCTCTCTCTCTCTCTCTCTCTCTCTCTCTCTCTCTCTCCTCTCTCTCTCTCTCTCTCTCTCTCTCTCTCTCTCTCTCTCTCTATTTCTCTATTTCTAATGTATATCATACATCGTCCAAACGAACAAGTAAAAATTATACTCAGATACACGAAATGTAATTGATATATACATGAATGTGAATGCGATACAAATTAAAGAGAAATAAATACTAACAGATGTGAATATTCCATACTTGCATGCACATTCGTACATATCACTTTGATGTAAAATTACTTGCGTATTGCCATTTGAGAGAGAGGGGATAAGAAACAAATAAATGGCAGAGAGTGAGAAAGAGAAAGAGAGAGAGAGAGAGAGAGAGAAAGAGAGAGAGAGAGAGAGAGAGAGTGGGCCAGAGAGAGGGAGAGACAGAGATAGGGAGAGAAAGATAGAAGGTATGAGTTAGAGAGAAGGGGGGGGAGAGACAGAAACAGAGAGAGAAAGAGAGAAGGCGTGGGTCAGAGAGATGGGAGGGGGGGGAGACAGAGAAAAGGAAAGAGAGAGAGAGAGGGAGAAGAGAGAAGCATAAAATAATTTCGTTTCATTGCAATCGTTCTACAGATTATCGCGTTGCCTTTTCGATACACAGGATTTAACGTCCTGATTGATAAAAAAAAAAACTATATATAAAAAGAATTAATATTTATAGCTATTTTATTTCTGTTATCCTCTCCGCCTTCGCATCATTCTTGTGTTATCCTATGAACAAAATGATTTATAATGTTGATAAAATTATTCATATATAGCACGTAGTAACATAACACAAGATAATAAGATATGCAATATCATAGCCTAACTCCCCATCGACTTCATATATAAATAGTAAATAAACAAGAAAGAGTCTGGAGTAGAGAAAACGGACAAATAAAGATAATAAACAAAAGATAAAGATATAAATAATTTGATAGATATTAGACAAAATTACAAAGAGAAAAATATTCGTAAAAAACACATTAAGGAAAGGGAGAAATGTGTTCATCTTAAATGTATTCATGCAATCCTCCATGTTTCGTTGTTGCGAATGCATGCAACCCAAAGATCCTTTTGAAACGCCCCATACTGTTGTGCAATGGTGTTTTTCCCGTCGTTCATCTCGAGTGCGTGATGTCACTCTCCATACGTTGCAGAAGCAATACATCGCTGCCCATTGTTCATGACAGGCGCGCGACCAAATACATTTCTCAAAAGAGGGGTGATATAGTAGTACTTGAGGCTTTGAAAGAGTGCATTAGGCTCTTTTGAAATCACGAGAGGACCGGGAAGCAAGTGAAGAGAGGGAAATAAGCTTGTGGAGAAAGAGAAGAGATGGAGGAGGAGGAGGAGAAGAGGAAGGAGGGTGGAACAGAGCTGGCGGGAGGGGAAAGAGGAGGGGAAAGTTTTCTGTTATCTGGAGTTTCTGGCTTTCTTCTTTGCGTCTTGTGTCTGCGTGTATTGTTTTTATCTTCCTCTCTCTCTCTCTCTCTCTCTCTCTCTCTCTCTCTCTCTCTCTCTCTCTCTCTCTCTCTCTCTCTCTCTCCTCTCCTGTGTGTGTGTGTGTATACATAGACACACACACACACACACTCACACATACATACATACATACATACATACATACATACATACATATATATATATATATATATATATATATATATATATGTATATATGTATTTATGTATATATGTGTATGTATGTATATATAATATATATATATATATATATATATATATATATATATACGGATATATATATTTTTCTATCTCACTCCATATCTCCTCCCCTTTCCCCTCCTTCCCCCTTCCCTCCCCCTTCCCCTTTCCCCCCTCTCCCTTCCCCCTTCCCCCTTCCCCCCTTCCCCCCTTCCCCCTCACCCCCTTCCCCCTCACTCCTTCCCCCCCTTCCCCCCCCTTCCCCCTCCCTCCAAGGACACGAAACCCCAGCTCCTCCTCAGCCATCACCTGTTTCCCTTAATTCTCAAATGTTCTTCTCGGCGCGGGGGTTTAATGGGGGGGGGGGGGGATCCAGCTTTTGTTTCCGCGTTAGTGCATTGTTTTTGAAACTGTTGCCAGTTGGGGGAGTCTTGCCTTTTTTCTAGGAGATTCTTGTTGCATTTGTGTAATTGCAAGTGTTCTTGTGGATGTAGGGACTGCGGCTGTGTGTTATTTGTGTAGATGGTAATGGTAATGGAGGGCATCCTATTTATATTCACTTTTTTTAATGCCACAGTTGTCTTTTTTTACTATTGTCATGGGCGTATTATTATTATTATTTCATAATTACCAGATCAGAATCTCATGCTGTTGTTTCTTCATCTCACACTTCCGTCAATCTTTTGGCATCGTTTCTGGTATCACCGATGCTATTCGTAATATCAGTAAACGAATAAATAACCTTTATGTTAGCTGACTGTTGTTTAGATTAAGGTTTATGTATATAAAGTGAGAGCGATTTTTTCACCGAATCTAATGCGAAGTTTCGTAACTGTTTAAAACTTGGCTAGAAAGTTTAGCTCGGGAACAATTTTTCAAACTTTTGAAATGGTTTCTCACAACACAGCTAATCTTACACAACATTCTCCTCGGCCCAGCTAGGCCTTTGTCAACAATTTTTTTTCTCTTCTTTTTTTTTGGTTGAAGGGCTGCTTGTAAGTTCACACTGTCACACCTACACTTGGTCTATTTACCTGACCATATCATATCGCTCTCTCGTTTATTCTATCTATCTGTCTGTCTCTCTCTGCCCTCTCTCTCTCTCTCTCTCTCTCTCTCTCTCTCTCTCTCTCTCTCTCTCTCTCTCTCTCTCTCTCTCTCTCTCTCTCTCTCTCTCTCTCTCTCTTAGCCCTTAACTCTCTCTCTCTCCTCCCCCTCTCTCCTATACCAGGATTAGACTCTACCAGGAGTTAGAGACCCATGTATAACGTGGATAGTCTTTTGAAATGAGCGCGAGGGTAGAGGTGGTTTCTGTGGTGCTGGTGGATGGCGGAGAAGAACAGTTCGTTCAGAGGTAGACCCGTTCACATTCTACGCCTGAACCTGTGTAATGTTGGCCTAATATCCCCTAAT
>NC_051389.1:41060163-41062663 GCF_015228065.2 Penaeus monodon
TCCCACATCGTGTCCGCTCTCAATTTACTGCCTCCCCCCCCCCTCCTTCTTCTTCCTTTTTAAACGCTCCACCTCATTGGGACTCTCACCCCCTTCCCTCCCTCCTCCACCCCCCTCTCCTCTCCCTTCCCTCCCTCCCCCACCCCCCTCTCCTCTCCCTTCCCTCCCTCCCCCACCCCCCTCTCCTCTCCCTTCCCTCTCCCTTCCTTTGTTACTGTTAACATATTATTGTCATTTTTATTATTGTTATTATTATCATTGTTATTATTATTACTAATATTATTATTATTATTATAGTTATAATTATTATTACGATTATTATTATTATTATTATTATTATTATTATTATTATTATCAGTATCATTACTATTTTTATCATTAATACTTTCATACTTATTGTCATAATCATTATCATTACCATCGTTAATATCATCATTATTACTTATATCAATATCTTCATTATAACTGTTATTATAATTATTGCAGTTATCATTGTTGTTATTATTATTATAATGATCACTAATATTTTTACTACTACTATCATTATCATCACGACTACCATCATCATCATCAACATCATCATCCTCATCCTCATCCTCATCCTCATCCTCATCCTCATCCTCATCCTCATCCTCATCATCATCATCATCATCATCATCATCATCATCATCATCATCATCATCATCATCACCATCATCATCATAATCATCTTCATACTACCATTATTGTAATTATCATTATTATTTCGTATTATTATTATTATTATCATTATTTTTATGATCATTACTTTATTATTACCATCGCCATTAATATTATCATCATCATCATTATTATAATATTGTTATCATATATATCATCTCTATCGTTATTATCATTCTCTCAATCATTATTATCATAATTAACGTTATTAGTATTGTTGTTATTATAATTATTATCAACACTGCTCCTGCTAATACTGTTATTGTGAACATTATTGTTGTATTTTTTTCTTGTTTTTACCGCGTTTTCAGAGAAAAGATTAATTGCTGACATATTTTTTTTATCCTATTAATTAGTAATTCAACCTTCTACCAAGCTAAAATCATAAACGTAATCAACCATTATCACTTCTCCCTATCCTCCATTCCACCTTGACGCCATCTTCCTCTGTTCCCATATTCCTCTCTTCACTCTCCTTGACTCCCACTTCGAATTTTCCTTTTTTCTCCCTCTATTTGCAGTCAGAACAGGTATTGCGACCCCAACAAAAGTCCGGCCTTGAGTCTACACTATTCGCGGCCCATTTCTGGAAACTCATCACCTACGGAGACGCTAAGATTCCCTGTACTTCTTTTCGACGATGTAATTTCTTGGGTAAACAGGTCATCTTCGGGCAGACTGAGTTATCTTCGTTTTTTTTTTGTTTTTCGTTTTTGTTTTTGTTTTTTGTCTTCTTTTTTTTCTTATACTTTTTTTTTGTAAATATTTTTTCTCTTTGTTTCTTATTTTCTCTAACCTTAAGAATGTTCGAGGTAATAAAAGGAATTGCTCGGTTGTTAGTCTTGTTACGTTTCTTTTTTCGTTTTCGCTTCTTTTCTTTTGTGATTCTCTGTATTTCTGTCATTTTCTAAATTTTAACCCATTTGAACTCTCTCTCTCTCTCGCTCTCTCTCTCTCTCTCTCTCTCTCTCTCTCTCTCTCTCTCTCTCTCTCTCTCTCTCTCTCTCTCTCTCTCTCTCTCTCTCTTTCTCTCTGTCTCTCCTTCTCCCTCTTCCTCTCCCTCTCCCCCCCATCCGCCCATTCCCTCCCAATCCCTCAGAGGGACCTCCATCCCCTCTTTCTTCCCTCTCATTCTTCCCTCTCGTCCTTTTTCCCTCTCTCCTTTTTCCAGCTCCTCCCCCGAGGCAGGTCCGCTTTGCCTGGCGCAGCGCCCGCCGGTCTCCCGGGCTGGCCTAAATTGGAGACGCATTCATGACCGGAGTCTGGCTTGAAGTCGCCTCAAGACTTTACTCTCTTGCCTTTTATGTTGATTTTTCTCCCGCTTTTTCTAGTTTTGCTTTGAGTTTTCACTTCGTTTCTTTTTTCTTCTTCTATTTTTCATATATCACTATTTCAGTACTTTTCTTCACGTTTCTCTTTTGTGATTTTTGTTCAGTGCCTTCAGTTTAAGTGACGATTTTTTGTCGCATCGCTCCTTACATTCATGATACGAGTATCATTCATGATTATCGTCCTTGGCTTTCGAAATACCATTTTGATCTAACACGCAAATCCGAACGACTTTGCCAAGAAGAAACACACAAACAGAACATACGGAGAGGCTTTCCTTCTCGAAACAAGTGAATAAAGCCGGAGTAATCGCCAAAGAAGGCCATCGCTTACTCTCGCGCAATCGAGTAAGGAGCGCCCCAGGGATCCGATCTAAAATGCGTTGCTTCCCCGGGTTAATGTCTCTCTACAGCCGAGTCCTTGCCTTCAGTGGACTCTTCTGGACTCTTTTACTCAAACAGATCTTCTCCTT
>NC_051389.1:41077663-41085163 GCF_015228065.2 Penaeus monodon
CAGAAGAATTAGGACCGAACAGACACGGTATTGACCACATGATAGTTTATTCCCATGACGTAAAGTTTGATCGAAAAAAAAAATTAGCTTTGTGAAGATATAAAACAATTGACGAAAAACATTCGTTACTATGAAATTTGTAATGAAAAAATATTTAAAATGTGTTTAAAGTGTGTTTAAAACATTCTAAAAGCCGTAGTTGCAGAGAAAATAATTATTACTTATTAACGAGAGATTTTGTAACTTTCGTTCGCTATCATTTTGCAACTGAAAATTACATTTCTGAAAGGAAAGCCATAATTAGGATGCGATGCTGAACAGGCTGGCTAAGTGATTAAAGGCCCTTTTCCCTCTTCATCACTCTTCTCTCGCTACTCTTCTTCCTCTCTTCTTCTCTCTCTCCTTCTCCTGTTGCTTCTTCACCCTCTCCGTTCTCTTTTCTTTCTCTTCTTTCTTCTTTTCCTCATCTATGCTATCTTCTTCTTTCTCTCTCCTTCTCTCTCTCTCTCTCTCTGTCTTTCTCTCTCTCTCTCTCTCTGTCTCTTCTCTCTCTCTCTCTCTCTCTCTCTCTCTCTCTCTCTCTCTTCTCTCTCTCCTCTCTCTTTCTCTCTCTCTCTCTCTCTCTTCTTTCTTCTCTCCCTCTCTCTCTCTCTCTCTCTCTCTCTCTCTCTCTCTCTCTCTCTCCCTCTTTCTCTCCTCTCTCTCTCTTTCCTCTCTCTCTCTCTCTCTCTCTCTCTCTCTCTCTCTCTCTCTCCTCCTCCTTCCTCTCTCTCTCTCTCTCTCTCTCTCTCTCTCTCTCTCTCTCTCTCTCTCTCTATCTATCTATCTATCTATCTATCTATCTATTTATCTATCTATCTGTCTATCTATCTCTCTATCTATCTATTTATCTATCTATCCATCTCTCTCTATTTATCTATCTATTTGTCTGTGTCTCAATTTCATTCTCATTCCCATTCTTCTCATTCTTCTTTTTCCTCTTCCTTTCTCTTTCCCTTTCTCCTCTTTCTCCTTCTCTTTTTTTTCCCTTTTTTCCATCTCTCTCTCTCTCTTTTCTCTCTCTCTCTCTCTCTCTCTCTCTCTCTCTCTCTCTCTCTCTCTCACACACAAGCTTAAAATCCAAACAAAAACCGAAATCACCGAAATATTGTCATTCCGCAACATCTAATAAAAAAAACCCGCATCCAGACCTTAAAACCCAGCCGCGCAGACTGCTCCCCTTCCGACGTGGGAATGGAGCAGCAACGTCAAAGATCCTACGCGAAGGAAAGCATTAGGACTGAGGCTGAGACGGAGATGTTTCCGCGAAGCTAAGTAAGGAGTGTGACGTTAAGTCTGTAAGTCTGAGAGACAAAGGAAAGGGCCGACGCCAGGGAGTCAGCCGGGGGGGGGGGGGGGCTGGCGTCGGGGAGGCAGAGCGCGGCGCTGACGAATTGGAAGAAGAATGCGGAACTGTGTGGAAGAGGAAGGGAGGAAGAGGAAGGAGAATGAAGGGAAAATGGAAGGAAAGATGCACGAGGAAGTAGGGAGAGGCGACCACGGGGAGGAAGAAGAATGAGGGGGGGGGGGATAGAGAAAGTAAGAAGAAGGGGAATGGAGAATGACAGAGGGAGAGGTAGGATAATGAAGATAGAAAGAGGTAAAAGAAGGAGAATGGAGAGAGAAAGAGGAAAATGACGAGGAAGTAGGGAGAGGCACCGACGATTAGTAAGAATGTAAAATAGTGGGTGAAAAGAGGAAGGAGAATGAAGAAAGGAAGAGGAAGGAGAATAGAGATAGAAAGAGGAAGGAGAATGGAGAAAAAAAGAGGAAAAAGAAGGAAAATAGAGATAGAAAGAGAAGGAGAAGGAGAATAGAGATAAAAACAGGAAGAGGGGAATGAAAATGAAGAAAAAAGGAGGAAGAGGAAGGAGAATGGAGAAAGAAAGAGGAAGAGGAAGGAGAATGGAGATAGAAAAAGGAACAGGAAGGAGGATGAAGAGAAAAGGAGGAAGAAGAAGGAGAATGGAGATAGAAAGAGGAAGAGGAAGGAGAATGGGGACAGAAAAGGAAGAGGAAGGAGAAGGGAGAAAGAGGAATATATAGATGACGCCAAGGAAGTCGTGAGACGCGACGCGACGTGTGGATACCGCAGGGTAAATAGCGAGGGACGCCGACGGAGAGAAGAAACAACGTCAGACGCGGATAACGCATGGGAAGTAGTGATGGACGTCTGCAAAAAGACATGCAATGGATGATGCAAGGGAGGAACGCCGAGAGAGAACGGCGGAGGGGAAGAGGTGTGCGTAACAGATCTATGGACACCGAAGAAGAGGAAGAAAGGGAATACGAAATTCTGATAACGCCGAGGGATAAGTGGGGAAAAAAACAGAGAATGTGAGAAGCTGGTGACGTCCAGATGAGAGATGCTGAGGAAGAGGAAGGCATTCGTAAGTGGGGGATGAGGGAGAAGGTGATGTGAAGAATTCAGAATCATGGATCAGAAAGTTTTATAATGTCGAAAAAAGTACATTTAAGTTTATATTTTGATACATTTTTTTAAAGCAACGTGGCTGAGTTCTAGAAAGAACATTCCTCTGATTCGTTTGTGGATTGTCTGTAAAAGTTTTGATGAATTATCATTTGTTCTTGAAATATGCTGATCGTATTTGAGATACGGATATGATAAAAAAAAAATCATAAATTTGTTTCAGGGTTCTTTACATTAAAAAAAAAAATGTTCGGTACATTAATCCATACTGTTTGCCTAGCTTCGATTAAATGTTACAAATATGTAATTTTGAAGTTAACTGAGTGCCTAAAACTTGGTACTCTTACATAACTAGCGGAGTAAGTGGCATATCTCTGTGTGAAAGATTTCGTATTGTGTTTTAGCAACATAACGTTGGTATATTAAGACCGGTCCACTTACTGTCAAAACGTTCGCTAGAACCATTGACTCAAGAATCGAATCGCCTGAAGAATTACAGCACGTATCGTCAACATAAACAACAGAGTTAAGCTTACTAGATGACCTAGATATGCAGAAGACAGGGAATGGGTACTGACAGTAAAACCTAAAGTATTCCGTAGGTATTTCATACTATTTCATAACATTATGATAAAGTATAGTGGAGAAAAGGGTGAAAATGATTACTTTTCCTTTTTTTCTTTTCTTTTTTTTTAAGTTAACGATTAGTATGAATAGAATTACAATTACTGGAATATGCATAATGTGTTCGATGTGACTTTGACCACGTAAGAGCTGATCCCTCTGACATTATCATGCTCTGATTACAAAATATTGTTGATAGCAAGTCATAAAATTCTCCCACTTCACTTTCTATGCTAGAAGTTTAAAAAAAAAATCAATTCTCTACTGTCCCTTCCGTTATTCATATAAATAACGGTGTATGTGCAAAATGTCCGATTAAATTTAGATCTGAAGGGAATCACAGATGCGTTAAAAAAAAGTCGCACATACGTTGCCAAAGATGAAGCTATTGAGTCACTCCAATCTCCTGCAGGGAAGTGTGTTCCTCTTTGACCAGCAAGTCTAGCAAGCGCCAACACACAGAGAGCGACAGGAGAGACCAGCGCCGAATCAGAGAGGAGCGTTTCCATGCGCAACCGGGGCACTATATGGCAGAAAGGTAGGTAGCAAAAACGGATAAAGATGAGTAGAGATCGTGGACCTATAAAGGAACTCTGGAAAAATACAAAGTAAAACTTAATATTCAGAAATGTTAAGAATATCAATTAAGGATTGATAACTGTACGTTTCCTCTTTTACTACCATTAGTCATATACCTTTTATTTTTATCTGGGTGTTTTTGTTTTGTTTTGTTGTTTTCGTAATCTAACTGGCAAGAGAACCTCATGTGAACTGGAAAAACCTGGATCGGGTTTTGTTCTGTTGAAAGAAAGTGCAGCAGTACCTATCAGAACTTTTGTTTCCTATTTTTACATTAACCCTTACAGTGCTGAAGAAAAATATCTTTTAGATAAAAAGTCTATTGAACTTTGGTACATAAAAGGACATGTTCTATAATCTGTGCTTTTCAACAGATTTGGCGATTAACATGAATGCTGAAAAATACTTCATTTAACGTAGTCACCATAAAGGGACTGAAATATAGCACCGGCGTAACTCAAGCCGTGGTAGCAATAACATCAGACGAAGCAGTTGCAATAAAACGGTATCATTAACATCAAAGACCAACAAGAACAAACCTCAAAGTCTTCGTAAAGAAGTAAAAGTTCCTTCACTTTTCGCATTTTGATATCTCTCGCGAGAACTCGCATAGCGTGTTTGCCTCCTCGCGAACTTCACACACAGTAAGCGCTATTAAACACGCTTATATGCATACCAAACAGTTACTTACCCACCCACAGCATCCCGATGGTTTGCCACGTGGCTGTTTCTCGTCAGTTTTCGTAAAAAACAAACCTCATATCCAACTATTTGATTTTGCTCACATCTATGCCGTATTCCTTTCGCTCCCTGGAAGTACTTTCAATTGCACTATCATTTTAATACCGTGAACGTGTTAATTGATAATTATAGTCAGCTTGCTGAAATCACATCAATAATCCTTTTCTTACATATCACCTTTCACCTCGTGTTTCCATTGATATCACAGGACGACAATAATATTATGCAGGATACTGCAGTTCTGTACTTCGGAAATACATCAATATGGATGTAAATGCTGAACACGTCCCTGTATACTGTAGTAAAACGCGTTTTCCCAATACACAAGTCGTTCCAGTCATGGGAACTCACTCGGTTTGTAAAAACCTACTAGGGCTCTGGCATAAGCTATTATCGTGGACTGAACCCGGGAAACTTACATTTAAAGTTCAAGTTGATGCTAAAGTTCGCACTAAAGTTATAATGTGTTTTAGAGTTCTGTCAATCAGTTTTCGTTTCAGGTGGACTTTGATATGTAAGACACTTTCATCAGTTACGCCAGGTCCTTTTGAACGCTAGTCAGTGGATTATATTCACTTTCATATTCTGTGATGTTATTTAGCCACAGCATGAATGTTGGTATAAGAAGCAAAAAGCAAAAGGCTTCAGTAAACAATGTGTATGAGTTACACACCCAAACAATGTTGTCATTGTTATGTGTGCCCCAGCATTCTCAACGTACCGCAGAGTTATGAAAAGTGTTTTTTAGGTCCATTATGGTTTCCTCCTCTAGATTATTTTCTGCAATTTGTCTTTAATCTTCCCGAGAATGAAACTCAATGATTTCCTTGTAAAACACCAAGGAAAGTCAAGACCGCATTTCAACAAGCTTATGAAAAAAAAATTGGTCCTTGTCTTGCATGTTCTTGCTAGACAGATAAATCGTTCAGCAGGATGTCTTAGACCTCTTGCAAATCTTAAAAATAACGAAATTTTACCAAAGATATCTTCCAGCGTATCTTCCAAATCGCTTCAAATTCATCTTGAGAAAATCGTGCCCAACGTCCTTCAATATATAATTACATCGGGTTTCTAGCCCAAAATGACACCAGCTCCTTTTTATATAGGTATTATTTCAAATCGGTACCTTGTTTGGTAGAATTAGTGGGTTTCCCATCCATGGAGGCCACGCAATACTCAACAAGCCTCTCCATGAAAAGACGATGTACGAAAACCAATCGATCCAGTGACCGGTTTTCTCCATCCACACAAATGGAGTTATTCCCAAAACCTTCGATTTTCTCTCCCTCGAGAAGCAGGTCTGTCGTTGGCTGAAAAGATTCACTGCTTTCCCCGTAAATACCGTTTGTTCCTTTCTTGTTTCCACTTTTTCACATTTTCTAGGGCTGAGTTAATGCGCGCGCGCGTTTTTTTTTTTTTTTTTTTGTGGGTGTTGGTGTGTGGTTTGGTGTGTGTTGTGTGTGTGGTGTGTGTTTTGTGTTGTTGTGTTGTGTGTGTGTGGTTGTGTGTGTGTGTGTGTGTGTGTGTGTGTGTGTGTGTGTGTTGTGTGTGTGTGTGTGTGTGTGTGTGGTTGTGTGTGTGTGTGGTTGTGTGTGTGTGTGTGTCAGAATGTTTATATGTCTGTATGGCGTAATGCGTGCCTACAGAAATGAATAGATAGGGAGATAGATTACCATATACACTGCTAGAAATAAGTATACGCAGACAGGAAAATATTTAACAAACTCTCGCCCATTTTTCTCGAGTCTCTTCCCGGCCACTCTCTGGCACCCGGAGAAGCAAAAACTCTAATCCTTGAGATGCCATTAACAGTCTTCGCTTTCTTGCAAGAGTAAACTGCGTCTTGGAGAGTTTTCATTAAGTTCAATTGATTCTGAAAATGAATCGATTAAGGAGAAAATTATCTGAAAGGACGCCCTTCAGTCGTGTGTAAGACATGTAATGAAATTTTGGGAAAATATCTGTTTGATATGGATAAATATTGAGTACTTGGTTGGAAGAAAAGATATATAATTGAAATTGGAATATACTTTCGTTGTTACTCCTTATGTTACAAAGCAGTCTGAGAACATTCATTTATATCACCATGTAGGCACAAATGGTAATTGTTTAAACCTAGAAGATTCGCAACGTTAGATAAAGGGAAAATAGATAGACAGATATTCTTAGATCTTTTTCCCAAACAGACAGTTGTTTTGTGAATATTTTTCGTTATAAGATGTTACTGCTACTGGTACCCTATTGATAAGCAATTCTCTCCCGAACTTTATTAAATAAGGTACAAGTCATAAGTAGGCAATGACATGTATCTTAAATAGTATATTCTACGTAGGGTAGCAAATAGTTCTTTCCTTTTCAATTATTTTGTATTAAAGTCACCATGTTCGTTCTTTCTACTTGCACCCCCCCACCCCCGCCATTACGTATGTTTACCATATATTGGTAAATAACATATCATTCGGCAAAAGCTCATAGTAATGGACCGCTGCAGCTTAAGGAAAAGTCCGTAATTGTCTCCTGGCACATGTCGCTGGAAACCAAGCTGGCAAATTCCTTGGCATCACTTGCTGAACGGCGCCAGGCTGACTTCGGCAAAATTTCGATCTATCAAATATGAATATTGTGTATAAATATGCATATGTGTGTGGGTGTGTACACATATACACATTTATACACATATGTGTATGTGTGTATATATATATATATATATATATATATATATATATATATATATATATATATATATATATATATATGTATATATAGACATATATATGTGTATAGATACACATGTGTGTGTGTTTGTATGTATATAGATAGATAGATAGATAGATAGATAGATAGATAGATAGATAGATAGATAGATAGATAGATAGATAGGTAGATGGATAGATAGATATAGATATATAGATACATAAAGAGAGAAGGAGAGAGAGATATGGTGAAAGAGAGACGGCTGTCAAGCGACTGGCATTTACAGAGGGAAACGAACCACAGGAAAAATATCAGAAACTTTTTTTATTCCTTGTATTTCACACTTAATTCTATAACATTTTTTTTCTATTTTACCAAATCCTTTGTTTACT
>NC_051389.1:41100163-41102663 GCF_015228065.2 Penaeus monodon
ATTATTATTATTATTGTTTTTATTATTATCTTCATTACTATATTTATCGCTATTATTATTATCATCATCATCATCATCATCATTATCTTTTATTATTATTATTGTTATTGTTATTATTATTATTATTATTATTATTATTATTATTATTATTATTATTATTAATATTATTATTATTATCATTATTATTATTATTATTATTATTATTATCATTACTTTTTTTTTATATTATTGTTATTATCTTTTTTATCGTTATTACTATTATTATTATTATCATTGTTATTCTATTAAATATTATGATGATTAGTAATACAATTGTCATTATTATCATTATCATTACAATCAATATATTATCATCAATATAAATTTCATTATCATTATCATATATGACCATCATCATAATCAAAATTGCAATTACCATCATAATCATCAAAATCACAATCATAACCATAATTTCAATAATCATTACTATAAATAGCATCGTCATCGCGGTGGTCGTCCTCGTGGTTTTCGAAATCATTTTCATTATCTTCAGTGTCATCCTCACTCTTAATGTTACCAGCTCCGTCCGTGTTATCACCAACAACACTCTTACGTAAATGCTTTTTTCAGCGTTTTATTTTTTACGAAATGGCTATCCGGTTCGCCTGCCATCCCGGTCTGCTCCATTCAGTTCGTTCAGCGGTCGGTTTTCTTCGTCTTTCGCTTGTTTCTTTGCCTTTCGTTTGTCCAATTGATTGTCTTCGTTTTCTTTCGTTAATTCTGGCTGTACCGATATTATGCAGAGAGAGAGAGAGAGAGAGAGAGAGAGAGGAGAGGAGAGAGAGAAGAGAGAGAGAGAGAGAGAGAGAGAGAGAGAGGAGAGAGAGAGAGAGAGAGGAAGAGAGAGAGGAGAGAGAGAGAAGAGAGAGAGAGAGAGAGAGGAGAGAGAGAGAGATTAAGAGAGAGAGAGAGAGAGAGAGAGAGAGAGAGAGAGAGAGAGAGAGAGAGAGAGAGAGAGAGAGAGAGAGAGAGAGAGAGAGAGAGAGAGAGAGAGAGAGAGAGAAGGAAAGGGGAGCAGAGTTACTTTTTATGTCTCTTCTTCAGACAGATTTTCGCTTCATTCTGCCTAATCTTGAGCATCAAATTTTACAGAAAGAGTGTGTGTTGTGTAAAAGTCAACGCTGCAACTTAATGCTGCTTTCCATGGCAAGCAAATAAGGTTTACATACATTAGCGGCTCTAAAATAATGACGGGATGATTTTTTACTTCTTTTGCATTGCGAAATAATAAATTGTGATTTTCGTTAAGAAATGTACCTTCTGTACGCAGGTGAAGAATTCATTTTACATCGAGATTGACAGAATGATTGTAAGGTTATGTGAAGGGAGGAACCTGAATGAGGCCGCCCGTGAGGCAGGAGACTTCAGGCTTTGGGGCCAAGCAAAAATGAAGGGGCCCCGTTCGTTCCTCGAAAAGGGGGTGAGGGACCAAGCTGAAGGCTCAGAACCCACACGACCTCACTAAGCCAACTATTCCCGGAGATGTAGGCCTACCAGGAGCGTGACCAATATGGAGATGATACATGATAAATCAAATACAAAAATGCTAAAATTGAAATAATAATAATAATGATAATAATAATATAATAATAATAATAATAATAATAATAATAATAATAATGTGCAGAAGGCACCAAAGTAAAAGTGAAGTCAATGCGTAAAAATCACAGCTGCCAGAAGGGCTTCAGAACAACTGGAAGTATGTCAGAAGGGCTTAAAAACATTAAGAAAAACTACATCTAAAGTAAAACAAATAAAAGGTGAAATGAGGAGAAAGAAAAAGATCGTAAAGGTAGACAAAAAAAGTGAAAAACAAAAACTGAAGTAAAAGCTAAATTAAGTGACGAGTAAAGAGTAAAGTATGAATAAACGAAACGAGTAAAAGCACAAGATAAAAGTAAGTAAAATTCAGAGTAAGTAAAAAGGAAAAGCCAAAACATATGTGGTTCACAGTAAAACGTAATGTAAAAGAATAAAACCAATGGCTAAAGTCACAACACAGTCAGAGTTTCCACTTCTTTTATTTAAGAAAAACGTGCAGGCTACATTACTCCTGCGGACGGAGGCGTAGCACATAAAACAGTAACATAATAAATAGGGAATGTTATAATAGAATAAAATATGCAAAAGATAAACCACAAACAAAAGCAATAAAACGTTAAAGGAAATCATTATGAAGATTATAATTATCACAAAAAATACGTAAAACAATCTGCTGCGATTCATTAATAAAAAGGATAACATTAGTTACTTTCTCTCGCTCTAAAAATGAGAAGAAAAGGATGAACAAAAAAAAAACACTCAAAAAATAAAACGGAGCTTAAAATACAAGAGATAAGAAAGGTAAAAGAAAGGCATTCGCAGCAGATGTGGATGTCCCCGTTATCAACACATCCTGTGAATCAATGCAGAATGTGCGTGGATAACGAAAGAGTCAATGAGTAGTCTTATTCAGAATGGG
>NC_051389.1:41112663-41117663 GCF_015228065.2 Penaeus monodon
GTGTGTGTGTGTGGGTATGCGTGGGGTGTGTGTGGTGGGTGGTAAAGTCTTGCCCCGTATACGAGTGTTCGTGTCTGTATCTGTATCAGTATCGAATCGTGATCCTCGTAAAACAATGAACAGATGAATACAGACTCCAGCCTTAAACCCTCTTAGATCTCTTAGGCGCACCTCGAATCTTTGGGCATTTCCCGGGGAAACCTATTAGAACGGGCGTTTGGATCCAAGGGCCCGGAGGTTTTAAAAAACTCGTTTCCCTTCCCCAACGATCCTTTCCCCCTCGTGAGAAAGAGGACCGAGTTTCCACGTACTTTTAACCCCATGTGTTTGTGTTCAGCCGAGTTTTGTGTTAAATGTTAAGTATTAAGTGTTATCCTCGTAATATGGGATCTTATAACAGCCTGATTATAATTTTCATGACGGCCAAGATTTAATCTCGTTGTAATCAGGAATATAATCATGGTCATGACACGCTTATAAGGATTTAAAAACGATCCTGACATTTATTTAAAGGGGAGATTTTGAAAGGGAAAAATGGGGGTAAAACGAATCCTTTTTGTTTTTGCGGGTTTTTTCTGTTTTATTTTTATATCATCATGGGTCATAAATTTCTGTTATCTTGTTATCATTTTCATTTCATTATTTTATTTTTATATTTTTATTTTATTTTATTATTATTTTTATTATTATTATTATTTTTATTATTATTATTATTTTATTATTATTGTTGTTATTATTATTATAATTAAAATTTTATTATCAAATTTTTATTGTTTTTATTATTTTTAAATTTTTATTTTTTTTATTATTATTTATTATTATTATTGGGATTATTAAGATTATGATTATTATTATTATTATTATTATTTTTTATTATCATTATTATTTACATTATTATTTTTTTTATTTTTATTATTATTATTTATTATTATTATTATTTTATTTCCCATTATTGTTGTTTTTACATTAAATTTTTTATATCATTATTACGGGTTATTAAATCATTAATATTTTTATTTGTATTTTAGTAAATTTCCCTTATTATTATTTTTATTATTATTTTTTATTATTATTTTATTTTTTTATTATTTCATTATCATTTTTTTATTTTAAATTTTTATTTTTTATTATTATTTTATTACTATTATCATAAATTTTTTTATTTTTATCATTATCATTTTTAATTTTTATTTTTTTCTTATTTATTATTATTTTATTATTACGATCATTTTATTATTACCATTTTTTATCATTTTTTTAAATTTTTATTTTTATTATTATTTTTTTTTTATTATTTTTCATTTTTATTATTTTCCCTTTTTTTCACATCATTTTTATTATCATATTTTTATTACATTTTCCATTAAACATTTTTATTATTATATCATTAAAACCATTATTCCTATTATTTTCAAATTATAAAAACATTATCATTATTATTCCTTTTCAATTACCATTTTCATTATCATTTTTTTATTTTTATTATTATTATTACTATTTTTCATCATCATCATCATCATCATCTCATCTTTTTTTACCATTACTATTTTTATTATTAACTATTCTATTATTATTTTTATTATTACTATTTGTATTATTATTGGGGGTTTTTGTTTTTTGTTTTTGTTTCTTTTTTTTTGTTGTTGTTGTTTTTTTTTTTAAAATTTTCATTATCATTATTATTTTTATTATTATCATTTTTTATTTTTATTAAATTTTACTATTTTTATTGTTATTACTATTTTCATATTTTTTATTACTATTATTATTACAAATTTTTTTTATTATTTTTAAATTATTATTATTTTTTATTTATTATTATTATATTTTTTTTTAATTATTATTGGTATTATTAAACATTATTTTACCTATCTTTATTTTTGATCACTTATATTTTAAAATTAATAATATAATTTTAAATAATATATATATATATATATATAATAATATATAATTACGAATCCCCAAAGATCAGTCCCTGTTATCGGAAATTTTTTACTTGGGACCCATAGTATGGCAACGTCGTTCATCCTACTCAAGGGGGAGCCATCTTGTAAACATGAGTCGCACGTCTATTGTCCATCTTCAGGAATAAATCAAGGTTCCACTTCCACAATTAGTACATTCTCACACAATACATGGTGCAGAAGAAATGCAGTTTTTAGTGGATACAGATAAGTGCAGTGTCTCATATATAAACGAGATCATAACTGTTATAAAATGCATCGAACATTGCAGTGTGCTAGGGCTTGCCATACCCGTTTTCTATGTCCCCAACTAGAGCGTTTCACTACCCTTCGTTTCGAAGAAAACTTTAATTTAAGGGGAGACTCAAGTATTTTTTTTCTGGTTCTATCGATGAAATGGGTAAGAAATTCAGATTAACCACAGCAACAGTTCCCCTCACATGAGTTATTGGAATATCTCACACAGCAGGAAGAGGCAATAATAGAGCATGGAAAGCAAAGGGAACAGAACAAGAAAAGAGAGAAAAGGAATGCATGGAGCGTAAAGCTATATTTTTCCAAGTACTAATTGACAGGCTAAACCCTATGCAACACACCTTTCCGACTCCCAACTACACAACCATGTAGTTACACAGGTTACACAGGCATCTTTGTCGTTGCTTTAGTTATGTTATAAAGAGCATTTTGATGCACTCCATGGGTATAACCTCCGACTCTACGATGCCTCTCAATGACATGCTGGACCTTATTGACTCCCACATACGTCGTCAACGTAACCCTACGACATCAACCGTATAGCCAGTGTCATCAGCAGTTAGGTCAGACTTTCGAAGCATTCTATGTACACCTCTGACAATTAGCACTATACACGGAACTTTGCTCACATTGTCCAGACACACGTCTGCTGGATTCCATTATTGCTGGCATTTGTGACGAAGAGCTTGCCTAGCACATGCAAGCTATGGAGCCCCCTCCCACACTTGATCAAATTAGAAACATCTGTAGAAGTCGTGAGTCTGTTGAAAAATCTGATGCTGAGCTCCCATCAACGCAAGTACATCAAAGTGTCAACAAACTCAGCAAGCAAAAAGTCTAAATGCCCACAAACACATAATGTACATTATTCAAGACACGGGGTATATCAAGAGAAACATACCAAGAACTCCAACAGTTTTCATGTTTTCGATGTGGTAATAAAGCTAATCACAAAAAGCAGCAAGTGCCCTGCAGCTGACAAGGATTGTAAGTCTTGCCACATAGTCGGTCACTACAGCACCTTGTGTTTCAAAAACAAGTCCATAAAACTTGTGTTAGTCGCAGAACACAGAGCAATGTTATTAACAATATCAATTTGCACCACATGACCCAGTGTCATGATCTACAAGTGTCTTGCAAGAAAGGCAGTGGTCACCTCACAGTAACACCTGATTACGGTTCAGAGATAACAGCAATTGGTCTTCATCACCTCAAGGAGCTAGGTATGAACGTGACACATCTTTTGCCACCTTCAACTGCTAACCTGCATGCAGTAAACGGCACAGTACTGAAATCCATTGGCTGATTTCACGCTGAGGTATGCTACTTTGACTCAAAAATCGAAGCTTTGGCTTTTCCAGTGCTGTTCTATCTTGGTATCATTCCCTATTGGGCATTTTACCTTCACATTATCCAAAACCCCGCTCACCATATATAACTTGCTGCCTAGTTTTGCCGCTATCAAGGATTCTTCAAGTATTAGTGTGCAAGTCTCAAGCAATGATATCACACAAACTCAGGTACATTGTACTGTGCATAAGCCTCCATTAACAATGTCTCCTGAAGCCGCACGTGAATTCTTTATTACAGAATTTGCTGATGTGTTGATGTCCCCACAAGATTTCAAAGATGGCAAACAACTGGAAACAATAAAAGGTAATCCAGTGACCATATATATCATGCCTGATGCACAACCATTCATACTCCATCCCGATTGCATGGCGTGATGCTGTCCAAAGAGAACTTGATACCATGGTTATACAAAGTATTATCTCCTCAGTCGGAGATGAAGCTACACCTTGGTGCCACCTACTTGTATGTGTACCAAAGAGAAATGGAGATATTTGCATCACTGTTGATTTGTCACATCACAACAAATAGGTCATTCGAACTACACATCCCTTCCCAACACCACTGGATGTCATCCGTCACGTCCCAACAGGTGCTTAATATTTCTCCAGTCTTGATATAATGATGGGTTATTGGCAAACTTGATCCCATACTTGTATGGGATCATGACGACTATTCTGCACACATTCAATGCATCTTCGACATACTTTGCCGATGCCGTGAGCACGGCATGACAATCAACAAAGACAAGTTTGTGTTCGCCAGTACTTATGTGCACTTCTGTGGTTTCAACATTGACAAAGAAGGTACTCAAGTTGACCCAGCAATGATTAAAGCAATTGCCGAGTTCCCCACCTCTGAGTCGCTCACAAAACTTCGTTCCTTCTTTGGACTTGTTAACCACCTGGCAGATTTTACTCTAAATATCTCAAGTGCAGCTGAGACCCTGAGGCATTGGCTATGCTTTACTTCAATGGCATTGGCTATGCTTTACTTCAACAACATGGTTAAAAATGGCGACTCATTCAATGCGGTTCGAGTTTTTTTAGTGACACTAAGAAACAGTAAAACTATAATTGTTTGCAGCAGTATGGGCAATCTGCAAGTGTCGGCTTTATCTTCTAGGCTTACCCAAGTTCGAGGTTGTACTGAACCCCAAGCCATTGATACCCATATTAAATGTTTATACTTTATATGCCGTAACAAACCCACGACTGCAACACCTCAAGGAGAAACTTGCAGGCTGCCCATTCACTGCACTCTGGCGTAAGGGCAAACGTCATGCTACACCAGATGCACTTTCACGAGCACTAGTTGATCAACCAGATGAGGATGATTCACAGACTGGCCTTGAAATGTCAAGTTTTATACAGAGTGTTGTATTAGCTGCCTCAACAGAACTCTCTGAATTCAGTGATCCAGTCCTTG
>NC_051389.1:41150163-41152663 GCF_015228065.2 Penaeus monodon
GAAAAGGAAGTGCTTAGAATGATGTGGTGCTCAACAAAAAATAATATTCTTACTCTGACGGAATCATTGGAAACCAAAACTTCGAAAAGCACAGGTTATTTTCTTTGACTTGGATGTGATAATAACTCCATGGTTGTTCTTACATGTTTCTCTACAACCACTGAGTTCCTTCCATCGCCCCATATTGTATTATAGTAAAATAACACTATATCAGTTGTAGATTTTCGTCACTGCTTCTATATCTAATGTGGATATCAAATGCAGATTTGTTGATTGTTTATAAATCTCTTTCATAATGAATATGTCTGTTCCATTTGGTGATATATTCTATAATTATATCAGGAAATTTCGTTTGTTTTATTTTTCAAGAACTGTGTATTTAAACGTGATATGCTTTGGCCGTTTTATTTCCATTTATTTTTTATTCATAGTATGCTTGTTGCTTTTCTTGCACTTGTTAGTTTGTATTGGCTCGTGGCTCGTAGTATGAATTACTTTAGAGAAAAGGTCAACTTGTGGGTGAGGTTCAATCACCTATATTTAGTATGAATTCCAGTATCAAATATACCATTTATAAACATGAAATTGATAATGCCACACGACAGGTCTTCGGAGCCTCGTCGTTGTTTTGATATCGGACCCTTCTCCGCCAAAATTAAATCATCGTCTGCGATAAGTGAAATGTGATAAAAATAACAATAAGCAATACCCACCATAGCACTATAAGACAATCAAGATGCTATACGTTGGTAAGATACCAACCTTATTTTAAAAATGGAAAGAGAAGTATCCGAATGAGGAGTGTTGACCATTGTGGCAGTCAGATCAAATAATAACACTAATAAATGCATCAAAATTAATTAAGATTCAATGGTAATTTCTCCACCCCTGAGGTAAACCCTCCTGAAACTATAAAGGGACGATTATAAGGAAAAAGCTTGGTGTGACCCTCCTTGAAAATTAGAGTAACTCCCATCCTTAAAAGGCCTGGAAATACTCCGCAGCTGAAACGCAGATTGGAAATGTGGACCAAAGGTTTTAGAGTAGGATTCACAGTAGCTTTTGCCGCTTTGACTGGATATTGATCACACGCCGGAGAACTGGTCTGCATCCGACTGCTTACTTTTGCTGTTTGAGTTTCAGTGACAGAACCCAAAAAGAAAATGGTACCGTAGTCTCCTCCTAAAAGGCCTCTGGTATTAAGGGAAAGGATAGTGAAATAGTTGGGCTATACATACACCATCTTTGAATTCAGTGTCATTACGGCGATCTCATCTAATTAAGAATTTTCTCTTTCCATACTGGATGCTATTAATAAATTTCCACGTTTTCTTGTAGTTCCTGAAATGTGATAATTAGATTTAATTGTTTGAGTTACATAGTTTTATTTTCTTTCTGGCTCTGGCGTTTCCATATGGGCGCTCAGCAAAATTTCTTTGTAGTACAATTTATTTTAATGCTTCTTCAGTTTTGAATGTGATATATAAGTCTTTGTTTTATCTCCACTTGAGGTGAAAACAAACTCTTAAAACATACATCAAATAATGTATTAAAATCACCGTGTCTCGCTGAATAAACAAATCTTCATTAAGAGTCCTGAAGATTTTCTTTTGACTGACATTAGCTTCATTAATTCTCCTTTGCACGGTGGCAGTGGCGTAGAGCTGTGGTGACGTAAGATGTTAGAATGCATGAGTCCATTTCTTTCAGGAAATGGAAAACCTGGTAAGATGCAGAACCTGGTAACTTGATTCTAATAAAAACGACTTGTAGATATTAGTTACTGCTGCAATATCTGTAATAATAGTAATGATGATAAGAATAAGATTAAAATGATGACAAAAATAATAAGAAGAAGAAGAAATAGAAGAAAAAGAAGAACAGGAAACAGAAACCTGTGCCGGTTTCGGTGAGCAGGAAATCTGAAGGCAGAACATATGAGAATTACGAAATTCGGGCTAATAAATAGTATTTACTCCAACTCGAGGCTGAAAGGAAATGGCCGCTTGTTTGTCAGTTCCACGACAAAAACGCCGATGACGATCAGCAAGAGGAACTATATAAAATAAATCTCAGCGGAAAATACCTGTGGATCTTACAGTGGCATTTTAGTCCACGTGTTAATCCTGCTGACGAATGCACAAACGTTGCATCTTCGAGTCTATATTCTTAAACTTTTGCGGATTTCAGTTTTCTCAAAACTGCCCCTGTATTAGAGAGAGACAGAAAGAGAAACGCGGAGCCTATTGACTCTTCCCTGTCATCCATCACGTAAGCCTTTAAAGTTTACGACTTGTTTCGGCCAGTTGCTCCTAACCCACGGGCAAGATGAAGGAATTCGAACACTCGGTCATTTGCGTCGTCGGTCATCCTACAAGATTATAGAACGGGAGATGGAGAGAGGGTGGGGTGGGACAGAGAGAGAGAGAGAGACAGAGAGAGAGAGAGAGAGAGAGAGAGAGAGAGAGGCAGGCAGACAGACAGACAAATAGACGGATAC
>NC_051389.1:41160163-41162663 GCF_015228065.2 Penaeus monodon
GCGTGGGTAAGGGCAGATGACCATTTTGGTTTCCCCTCTAATTTGGAAGCAAGCATATCATTGTTAAAATTGCTTTTTGGTGACACGTTCTATCGGCGCTAGAGCAAAAGCAGGTAACAAAATTGTATTTTTTGGGAAATAGCGTAGGATTTTCCCCCATATCATAGTGCACAGGATTGCCCGATTTTGCCCCGGGGTTGGTAAACGCCTAATAGATCTGCGCTCCGTCGTTGAGAGTAGGGGGCAATAACCGAAGTATTCGTTCGTTCGGCTCCCTTTGAGTGGGTGTGACCCGCGGTTCGTCCGTTAATTAATGTAGGACTAGGGTTTAAGCTAGAATCATTATTCGCTTATTAATCACACCTTTCTCACCCTTTTGGGAAGTCGCTTGCATGTTTTGGTACCCCCCAAGCGTTTGTGTGATTCGTAAAAATTCATATATCCTTGGGGAAATTTTGCGAGCACCCATTACAGATACGCAGAAGAGAGCAGGGTTATTATATTCCTGGCTCAGGTCTTCAGTCATATACGGCATTTGGGTATAGGATCCCCCGTTTTTGGGAGTTTTATGAAGTCTGACGTCCCAAAAGCTAGACATGTACCTCGGAGTTTAGATTTCTGACCCGAAAGATTTTCTTGATAAAAAAAATTTGGGGAATATTTTTTCATGTCACCATTCATTCATGCGTACCATTCTGTCGCATATCATTATATGTTGAATTCAATTTTGGTTAGTGAAATAATCTTTAAAAAGCTAGCATTGCTAATTTACTTCAGGGTTTTTTTATAGTGAACGCTAAAATTCGTGTTTGTGATTCATTCTCTGTGTGAGGTCACTCTCGCTTCCCTTCATTAACGATAGCTGTCACTCACACACGCATACACACACACCTTCACCTCACTCACACACACAGGACAAAAGACAAATGACCCTTTTTCATTAATAAGGCTGGTTGCTGTCTTAGTGCCGGCGTAAAGATTATGAGTATCTCTTTAGCCGCAATTTTGTCTGTCGTGACGAGTGGTTTCGTACATAAAGTACAAGTTACATCTATTTCTTATCTGTGTGACGACTATGGTTCAAATAGATCTCGCGGATCGCCGATGTCGTTCCCCTTTTCTATTCTCATATCTATCAGAGATGGTTGGTAGTTCAAATAGGTCTATGCGGACCGCTACTGACATCTCCCTCTTCTATTTTCTTTTTTACCTTTGTGAAAATAAAACACAAAATGAAAAAAAAAGACGAAAATAAGTTAAAAACCAACATTAAAAACCGTAAATCGTTATGAATAACCGGCTAGTGGTTTAAATTTCCCAACCCCATCTTCTCTGTTGCCTTTCTTTTCTCTTACTCTGGCCCCCTTACTTTGTATGAATCTGGCTCCCGACTTTATTTGCAGTCGGACCGACCGCACCGAAGGAGGGACCCTTAGGATGCTGTGAGAAGGAAAGTCATCGAAGATCGGGCCCTAGGCCCACGGACCAAGATTTCGTAGAAAAGGTACCAGTCGCCCAGAATGCTGTGCATAGGCGACGCCTGGCGGACGCTGCAGATCCGGTCAACTCCAGGAGCTCGTAGCGCAGGTATAAGCCGCCCCGAGATGCCGCCCCTGCCCCGACGCCCGTAGATCCGACGAAGATTACGAGGACGTGGGGGACGCGAAGAAGGACCTGGACAATCTGTGAGGACGGTGGACGAGGACGCCGCCGAGTTAGGCCTGGGCCAGGACTACGAGGAGTCAAGACAATCCGAAGTCAAAAGGGGGACCTGTGCGAGACTTTCGAGGACGGGTGGATAATCGAGGACGAGCAGATTACACCCGGGACCAGGAGGATGAGGACAACATGGACGAGCAGCCACGAAGATGCAAACCCGGACGACGCACGAGAACGAGACGACCAGCCAAGTTAGGTCACCCTTGAAGGCGCCTCGAGGGGGAGGCGCGAGTAGGTGGCCGAGCAATATAAGATGTGGATAATTCTATTTCTGTTACAGGATGTGGATAATTCTATTTCTGTTACCAGTGGACCACGTGGCTGATTTCCACGTGGATCCAAATGTCACAAATAAGAACCACCCGCTCAGCGAGGGCGGAGGTCACATTTTATATCTGACCTCCCTTTGACCGGGGGTTCGTGCTAAGCTACCACCGCACTAAGGTCAGCTCCGCCCTTCTCCGGGCAGCTGGACCGTGACCTCCGCGCGGCCCTATAACCCGTATAACTAAACATGTCGTGTTCTTATACTGCGTGGTGTCAACTCTAAGAAATAAAGAGTCAAGCCGTTAACAAGTATAACTACCCTCTGTTCACCATTGTACTAAGGATGATAGCCTTTTACACACACACACACACACACACATATTATTATTATCGAAGAGAGGGTCATAAACAAAGTATTCAGGTTCTGTGCCTCTTACACTCTCTCTCTAGCGATATATATATAGTTTAATAGCAAAATATTTCGTTATAGGTGAGTTTATCATATATGCATATC
>NC_051389.1:41190683-41192876 GCF_015228065.2 Penaeus monodon
ATTCATTGAGATGTGTGCTGTTCATAATGCTTCTTGTCTCTCGGAATCATTTCATTTCCATAGTAACGAACATGATAGTGATGATAGGTACATCTAATAGCATTAGCTTACATATTTCAGTAACATTATAAGAAGCTAGGTTACAAAGTGTGTGTGTGTGTGTGTGTGTGGGTGGGTGTGGGTGTGGGTGTATGTACGCATATATGTATATGTATATATGCACATGAATATATATATATATATATATATATTATATATATATATATATTTATATATATATTATATATTTATATATTTATATATTTATATATATTATTTTTTTATATGTATATGTGTGTATATATTTATATATATATATATATATATATATATATATATATATATATATATATATATATATATGCATATATACATATACATATATGCGTACATACACCCACACCCACACACACACACACACACACTTTGTAACCTAGCTTCATATATATAATGTTACTGAAATATGTAAGCTAATGCTATTAGATGTACCTATCATCACTATCATGTTCGTTACTATGGAAATGAAATGATTCCGAGAGACAAGAAGCATTATGAAGGTTTTAAAGCTTCTCAGACCTTTAACTGCGATGAGGCAATAGGTGGTCTTGTCAACCTCCTCCATTCGCAGATTTAATTACTCTTCATTTTGTGTTTGTAATTACGGTAGAAATTTGAATATAATTAATGGGGAAGCTAGTCATCTGAGATAATGTTGTCTATTGCTAGTGAAACGGAGGGCTTTGGAATTCATTAAATTTATTGTCAAAACATCAAAAAAAGTATTGCGTGTATTCTTCTGTGTTTCATTTTTATATGCACATACTATCATATCATTATTATTATTTATTGAAAATTGTCGCGTTAACATCTAAGGTCATTAGCAGCGTGTTCAATCATACTTTGATCCTAAAATTATTCAATCTGAAGCTTAAAGCTTTAATATGATTATTTATGTTTCATAAAATATATGAATTTCTATTAGGAACTTTAAAAGATTATGAACAGAATCATAATCATCTCTCAAAAAAAATTTTTTTTTAAGTAAACGGTCTTTGTAAATATCTGTCCCTTGCTCCCTCATAAATATTGCACCTTCTTATGATATGGGCTATGTTCACTGGTTCCTGGCACCTTTGGCAAATAGCACGGGGGATACAGACATTAGTGTGTTACTCTTGTGTGGCCTATTCTTTTTCTTGTTAGCACTGATTCTACTTTTCGGTTCACGTTGGAATCCAGATACCAAGATCTTCTTTAATAGTTCTAAGCATATTAGAAGATGTAGTTTTCCATTGGCTTCTCCACTTCTGTCTTAATGATTCTCTGATTTGGGGCTTCAGGTAAGAGTGTGGGAGAGGGAAATCAAAGACAGTGGGAAGGGAAGCAGTAATTTTGGCCTTTTGCTGGTTCACTGCCAGAGATGCCAACATGAGCTTGTACCCAGCACAGGATTATCTTTTTTCCGTAATGATACCAGTGTTAGCCAGTCCTGGATTTCTCTTACTACTGGGTAGGAGAAATTTACATTTTCAACAGCTTGTATTGCATTGCAAGAGTCAGAGTATATCTCAAACTGGCGATTTTCAATGCATCTTATCATTTTGACTGCAAAAAAAAGGATGGCATATAATTCTGCAGTAAATATCGATGCTGTTGGACTTCCCATACTATCTCCTCGTTTGCCAATTGAAGTATATCGTACTCCATTTTCGGATTTTGAGCCATCTGTGTATAGTTTTTTGGGGTTCTGTATTCATAGAAGTGTTCTAGAGACTTTTGCTTTATTTCTATGTCAGTATTTCGTTTCTTTTCGATTGCTATAAAATCCACCTTTACCTCATTTTTCCATGGAAGGATTTGAGGGTTGCCAACTGATAGAAGGATAAGGATAAGTCCGATATGCGAAGCTTAGCCTCGCCCGGGCTATGCCATGAGGGGAGCCCGGCCTGTGTCGACTAATGCCGACTCGCTCACGTGTGTCAGCTGGTGCTGACTCGGCTGAACCTAGTCCTTACCCGCCGTGGTGCCCAGCCACAGCAGTGACCTCCAGGCGACAATTGCAACTTCTCGCGCCTGGGCGGGGCGCGAACCGCCGATGAGAGGCCGACACGTTACCACTGTACTAGCCCGGAGGCTAAATGATAGAACTCTACT
>NC_051389.1:41192976-41195476 GCF_015228065.2 Penaeus monodon
TTTATAGCCGATGATTAGAGTTCTGTTTGCTGTTGATTTATATAAATATGGAATGTAACTAAGGAAGTGAAGACCGAGGCCAGTAAAGGGTTTGGTTTTCGGTAAATGCTTGTAGGGAAGGTGCCATTTTTATAGGTGATTAGCGTGTCTAGGAAAGGTAATTGATTGTCTTCTTGTGTCTCACAGGTAAATTTGATGCTCGGGTGTTTGATTTGAGATAGTTAAGAAAAAGATTATGTGTGATGGTTGTTGAAAAGGAGGAAGGTATCATCGATGTATCTCGATAATAAACAGGTTTAAATTCAAGAGGGCATTGATTAAGCCAGTTTTGTTCATGAAAACAAAGGAATGCATTAGCGTAGGAAGGGCCTAATGGGGACCCCATCGCTACACCGTCTGTTTGGCTGTATAAGCAATCATCAAATGTGAAAACAGAGTAAGGGCTGCAATCTCAAGTAGTTTTTGAAGTTATCTTTTGATAGGCCAAATCATGAGATGTGTGCTGTTCATAATGCTCTTGTCTCTCGGAATCATTTCATTTCCATAGTAACGAACATGATAGTGATGATAGGTACACTAATAGCATTAGCTTACATATTTCAGTAACATTATAAGAAGCTAGGTTACAAAGTGTGTGTGTGTGTGTGTGTGGGTGGGTGTGGGTGTGGGTGTATGTACGCATATATGTATATGTATATATGCACATGAATATATATATATAATATATATATATATATATATATATAATATTATATAATATATATTTATATATATATATGTATATTTATGTATGTATATGTATATATATTTATATATTTATATATTTTTATATTTTTATATATTTATATATTTATATATTTTATATATATATATATATATATATATATATATATATAAAATATATTATATATGCATATATACATATACATATATGCGTACATACACCCACACCCACACCCACCCACACACACACACTTTGTAACCTAGCTTCATATATATAATGTTACTGAAATATGTAAGCTAATGCTATTAGATGTACCTATCATCACTATCATGTTCGTACTATGGAAATGAAATGATTCCGAGAGACAAGAAGCATTATGAAGGTTTAAAGCTTCTCAGACCTTTAACTGCGATGAGGCAATAGGTGGTCTTGTCAACCTCTCCATTCGCAGATTAATTACTCTTCATTTTGTTTTTGTAATTACAGTAAAAATTTTGAATATAATTAATGGGGAAGCTAGTCATCTGAGATAATGTTGTCTATTGCTAGTGAAACGGAGGGCTTTGGAATTCATTAAATTTATTGTCAAAACATCAAAAAAAGTATGCGTGTATTCTTCTGTGTTTCATTTTATATGCACATACTATCATATCATTATTATTATTTATTGAAAATTGTCGCGTTAACATCTAAGGTCATTAGCAGCGTGTTCAATCATACTTGACCCTAAAATTTATTCAATCTGAAGCTTAAAGCTTTAATATGATTATTTATGTTTCATAAAATATAGAATTTCTATTAGGAACTTTAAAAGATTATGAACAGAATCATAATCATCTCTCAAAAAAATTTTTTTAAAGTAAACGGTCTTTGTAAATATCTGTCCCTTGCCCCCTCATAAATATTGCACCTTCTTATGATATGGGCTATGTTCACTGGTTCCTGGCACCTTTGGCAAATAGCACGGGGGATACAGACATTAGTGTGTTACTTTTGTGTGGCCTATTCTTTTCTTGTTAGCACTGATTCTACTTTTCGGTTCACGTTGGAATCCAGATACCAAGATCTTCTTTAATAGTTCTAAGCATATTAGAAGATGTAGTTTCCATTGGCTTCTCCACTTCTGTCTTAATGATTCTCTGATTTGGGGTTTCAGGTAAGAGTGTGGGAGAGGGAAATCAAAGACAGTGGAAGGGAAGCAGTAATTTTGGCCTTTTGCTGGTTCACTGCCAGAGATCCCAAACATGAGCTTGTACCCAGCACAGGATGATCTTTTTCCGTATTGATACCAGTGTTAGCCAGTCCTGGATTTCTCTTACTACTGGGTAGGAGAAATTACATTTCAACAGCTTGTTTTGCATTGCAAGAGTAAAGAGTATATCTCAAACGGGCGATTTTCAATGCATCTTATCATTTGACTGCAAAAAAAAAGGATGGCATATAATTCTGCAGTAAATATCGATGCTGTTGGACTTCCCATACTATCTCCTCGTTTGCCAATTGAAGTATATCGTACTCCATTTCGGATTTTGAGCCATCTGTGTATAGTTTTTGGGGTTCTGTATCATAAAAGTGTTCTAGAGACTTTTGCTTTATTTCTATGTCAGTATTTCGTTTCTTTCGATTGCTATAAAATCCACCTTTACCTCATTTTCATGGAAGGACTTGAGGGTTGCCAACTGATAGAAGGATAAGGATAAGTCCGATATGCGAAGCTTAGTCTCGCCCGGGCTATGCCATGAGGGGAGCCCGGCCTGTGTCGACTAATGCCGACTC
>NC_051389.1:41204029-41214188 GCF_015228065.2 Penaeus monodon
CGTTTTTTGGCCCACCGGAATTCAATACGCCTTTTTGGCGCCCTACGCGCCTCGCGGTTGGTACTGAACTGCGGCAAAAATGCCCCCAAAAACGCCCTCTCCTACGTGCCGCCCCAAACATAGACCCCACATAAAAATGGGGTTGATACAGATTATAAACCTTTCCCCCCGAGACAAGGTGTCTTACGCCTTGTAAACCCCAAAACTTATCCCCTTCATGGAAAACACCCACCTAAAACTTCTGGAATGGGGGGGGTTCCCCTGAACTCCCTTTCATCCCATAAACCATTGGAAAATTCGAATCCATTTTTGGGTGGGGCCCTTCCGGTTCAAGATTCCCTTAAATCACCTTTCCGTAATACTACCATAAGCCCTGGCCGTTGACAAAACCCAAAGATGCCCAGAGCGGGGATCCTCGTGATGTAAGGGGGCATAAAAAACTTAAAACTTTTAAAAGAAAGTTTTTTTGGGAGGGCGGGATATTTTCCGGATTTTTTTAAAAACTTCTGTTCATTCCTTTTTTTCTGTAATTTCTTGTCTGATTTTTGGTTTGGGTTTCGAACCAAAAGTCCTCTCTGATATGACTTTTCCCTGGAACATCGATGGTCGAGGTTTTCCCTCGTTGGGGTGGCAAAAAAACAGTGGATAAAACCATCGGGGCAAACCCCACTCAAATGATTATTTTCATAAATCGATGGCCAGTGTAACCACACCCCTTTAGCCAGTCACCGCCGGGCTGTCTCAACGATGACTGGTTAACGGGCGTCCCAGCTCTCCGTTAAGGTGTGCTTACACTGGCCACATCTTTTCATAAAAATCAAATCTTTGAGGTTTTGCCCCCGTTGGGTTCTTCCCTGTTTTTTTTGCCTACTCGTCCGAATGATGGCAACCCGTCATCCACGTGTTCCTGGAAAGTCAACTCGTTGAGTCTATAGTATCTGGCTTAGCCCCATTATATATTTTCATTAAAATTTTTAAGTATAATAAATTACAGTTTTTAAATTAAAATTGAAAATTATCATATTTTTCTTATATAATTATTTTTTTAAAAAAAAATTAAAACAATGCATTTTCTTTTCCTCATTTGAGGGACGAACATAAAAAACGGCATATTTTTCGAAGGGGAAAACTCTTCCGTCTATTTCTGTAAAAAATTGGAATTCGGAAGCATTACCTTTTTTTTGAGAAAGTCCCAAGAATCCTTTGAAATGTAAAAAATCCTCTTACCACAAAGGGGGGGCTGCGGACCGATTTTTTTTTGATGCTGGATCCCGTGGCTGAGCTGGTGTTCTTTTTGTATGTAACCAAAAAGGGTGGGGGGTGGGTTCCAAGTCATGATAATCTTGGGTTTCCCAAAGAATAGTTTTTCGTCTAACCCTACCTTTAGTGTCCGAAGTGTCTCTGAGTATAAACGATAAAAAGGGGAAGGAGAGGGCGGGAGAGAGAGACTACTGCTGCCATCAACAACAAAAATAATAATGATGATTACAATGATAAAAATGCACAGACACACACACACTCACTTATTTGTATGTATATACATAAATGTATTATTATTGTAATTTTTTTCTTCTTTTTACGTAGGTTCATGTCTACCCGCCGTGGTCACAGCGTGATATTTAAATTTGTATTTTTTTCATGTTTGATGCTTTTGGGTGGTATGTAGGGTCCCCAGTTCCTTTTCCCGGAGAGGGCCGGTTACCTTTAAGGTAATCTTCTCCTATTTACCCGGGGCTTGGGACCAGCCTTGATTTGGGCTGGCTTTGGGCCACCCTGGCTAGGTAGGAAATAAAGGGTAAAGTTCTTTGCCCGGGGGAAACAACGTGGCGGTGGGTACTCGAACCCTTAAACTCTTTGCCGTCTGACGCCCTTGATGACCTCTAAGCTGGGCCCACCGCGGCCTTGACGATCATGGGCTCCAGATTTTTTCTTAGAAATTTAAAGCAGGGGTTTGCCTTTCCCTTTCCACCCGGTTTTTTTATCGAGTCACCATCTCTATTTCCCCGGGCACTGACTTAGCTGGTTTGGCCCCATGGCTAGCAGGCAACAGGTGAAGTTCCTTCCCCAAGGGAAAAAACGCGCCGCCGGTACTGAACCCTCAAACTCAGATTGCTGTCGGACAGTTTTGGGGTCCGACGCTCTAACCATTCGGCCACCGCGCCCCAGTATTTATACATATATTTTTATATATTATTATATATTTATTTATATATATTATATTATATTATAAAGATATGAAGAGAGAGAGAGATGTATATGGTGCATGTGTGAGGGTGTGTTAAAATAAATAAATAAGAAATAAAAATGTTAATATATATATAAAATATATATATTATATTATTTTTATTTAAAATATTTATAAATAATATATATATATAATTATTTTTATTAGTTTGTTACGCCGACCGCCTCGTCCCTCTCCCCAACAAAAGGTGGGCTAGCAGACGGCGTGTTTTATACGGGGTCGTGACACTGAACAGCCCCAAAGGGGCACCGACACCACGCGTCCCAGAACAGGAGGGGAAAACCCAAGTCAGGGGGCACAAGAAACAAAATGCAGTTTTTCCCTTTTATTTCCCAAAAGTTTTTTTTTACCCTACATTTTTTCTATAGGCCAATACGGGGGGAAAAATCAGCATGTCACCACAAATACATTAAAACGGGCACCATGTTTATCGTCCAAAAGGGAAACCCCAAGGTCTTCACGGGCCACCCAACTCCGTCTCCCCTCGTTTGTTCCTCCGCTCCTCCGCCCCAACCCAGTTGCTCATTTTTTGCCCAGGTCCTTCATGTTACCATGCCCGGTCACCCTTTTCATTTTTAACCTTTTCACAGAGACAAAGACCCACTGGCGTAGCCTACCCCCCCCTATCAAGCAGAGACCCGTCTGCTCTGACTTCTAAACCTAAAAACAAACTACAGAAAATCAAAAATAAATTCTTCTCGAAACAAAAAAATTTTTCATCCAGCGCGGCTTTTTTTCCTCTCCTGGGTCGCGGCGGGGGTAGTTTTGACGTGGCACCCAGAGGGGTATCTCCTGCCCCAAAGACCGGGTTCGGGGCCCACTGCGCCTGCGCATCGCCCTCACCCCCAAAATGCTCGTCCTCTCTCGGCCCAGCGTCTGCCAGTCCCATCGCCGCTACTGGGGCAAACTCATCTTCTTTTTCACCAGGGCCCCCCAGGATAACCCACGGCCGGGCGCCAACCCTCGGGAAGTGGGCAACCCCCCCCAAAAACCCAATCCCTCGTCCCCACACTCTTCGGGACGCTCCACCCTCCTCACAAGTGCCCACTTTGCACCCCTGGCACCATCAGGCCCCTTTTTTGGGAGAATTTGCTCCCAAACACTGAAACAAACCCCCCTCCCCTGGCCCAAAAGGTCCCCCCAAACCCTACGCATCCCACGCATTTTTTGAATGGGCTCCACGAGGCCCCTCTCCACGCACCCGCCCGGATTCTAGACTCTTCCTGGGGGCAAGGTGCAGCGCTCACCTAACTATCTCTGACACCAACCTCGGGAAAGCAAGACAAATCTTCACCGTGCCCCTCACCACTTCCTCCAAGTGACACACGCCTTACCCTGCTCGGTAGTAAAGGCCCGCAAGAGTGCTCGTCCAGATCGGGCCCCATACACCGGGACCGCTGCACCCTGCTGCCCACGCCAAAACGAGCCTCCACTGGCCCCTTGAGCTGCACACAAAGCCCCGTGACCACACATCTCTGTGGTGCATCTGGAAGTCGCATAGTCCCAACATTCAGCACCTAGGGTCTTCCAGCCCCCCGTGTCCCCCCCTGTCAGGGGCTGGCTTCCCATTACTGAGCCCCCCACCTGCTCTGCTGGTTCGACGCAGCTTCCCAAAACGGGGCCCGGGAACCGAGGACGGGTGGGTTTTTTGGACCCCTTCTCCAGCCTTTCCCCAGTTTTCCGCCCGTACCACTTCCCTTGCCTTTGGACATGCCTCGGATGTGTCATACCGCCACGTCCCCTTTAGCACTGCTGGGAAACCAATCCTCCATTGGAAGGGCTGTTTTTCCGCTCCCTCCCACCCGACTCGTCTTGCCCCACCCCTTTCCGCACCCCAACAAAGCCTTGGAAAATGCTCGGGCTCACCTTCCTCAAAGCACCTTCTCCACTTTAGCCCTTCCCCCCAGAGGTCATGGGGAGGCTACACTGGCCCAGGCCCTGGTTTTCCCTTTAGGAAAGGCCCCAAAATCCAACCCTCGCCAGCGCCCCCCTGCAGGGCCCCAGGGGGTGCCTGCTTAATGTAGATTTTTCAGTTCTGGTCCTGCAAAGCTCAAAAAAGAAATCGCGGGGCCGGGCCACAATCATCTCTTTTTTCCCCGCCGCAGGTACGCCCCCTTACCCGCGCCTCCTCCTGCGCCACTGGACAGTGTCTCCCACGCCCAAATCCGCTTCTTCAAGTGGGGCCCCTATACCTCGGCCTGGTGTGGTGCCCCCAACGGCGTTTCAAAACCTCCGCCACGCGTGTAAGAGGCATTTTGGATGGCGGGAGATGCCCCAACATTCCACCGGGGGCCCCTTAGCGCTGTTTCCCGCTGCAGGGGCCTTCTTTCCTGCTCCAGCCCTGGCGATGCCACATTTCAAAATTTGGGAACAATGCCTCCCAGGCCACCTTCCCGTCGTACTCACTGGCTTTACCCCACAGAATGTCCCGGAGGGGAGAGGGGCAGGGTGGGAACCGTGCCGTGAACTTTAAAACACCTGGGGGGAGGGAAGGGGTGAGGGGGAACGGGCGGGTTGACCGGGTTTCCCAGTTTGCCCCCACCTATCCAAGGAGCGGGTTCCGATGGGTCCCCACCTTCGCGCGACCACTGGGTGCGCACACGCTCGAGGGGCCCGGGGTTTTCCCGCCAAAACCCCCGGGAACCCCTAAATTGACACTCGGGGATCTGTTCCCGAACCCCCGTCTGCCTTCTCTGCTTGCAACGTTACTACCTCGTGACGCGCCTTTTTCCCCCTTCACTTCCTCCCTCGGCCCTGAACTCCCCCTTTAAGTTGCACCTCCTCCCTCGTTTACTCTTCCGCTGTTGCGGCCTTGTCGTGTACTGCTGATTTCCATCTCCCAAAACGAGATTGCTCTTAGCCCCTCAAAAAGTTGCAGAACTGTTTTTCCCCCTCCTTCCTTGCCTGCATCCGACGAATGGGCGCCTGCTCCGTGCCCCCTGTGCTGCTCTTCTGCCCTTTGTGCCATTTTCCCCCCCTCACCGGGCCCATGGCAGTGACAGGTCCTCTGCTCGGGTTCCCCTCACTCGTCCCCCCCGCCTCAGTCATAGCCTCCTCTCCCTCATCTGCCCCCATCTTTTTTAGAACTGATAAATCTGCGCCTCACTGATCAAAAATTCAAAATCCCACTCCCGACACCCTTTGTTCGCCGACCGCCTCGTCCTCTGCCCCCAAAACCCGCAGGCTAGGCCGAGGCGTGTTATATACGGGGTCGTGAAAACTGAACAGCTCCAAAAGCCCGAACACCCCAGCGTCCCAGAAAACCAGGAGAGGGAAAAGCCAAGTGGCGAGGGAGGGCACGAAATAAACACAAATGCATTTTCCCTTTTTTTACACAAATTATTTACCCGACACTTTTCTATAGGCACAATACAGGGGGAAACCAGCATGTCACACAGCACAATACAGCTTATAACAGGACAACACCAGGTTTATCTCAGGTCACAAGGGCACACACGAGGTCTTCACAGGAGCAGCACCCAACTGTGTCTCCACTTGTTCCTTCGCTCCTCTGCTCTCAGCCAGTTGCGTCATGTTTGCCCAGGTCCCTTCATGTTAACACATGCCCAGGTCATCCTTTTCATGTTAACACATTTTTTCGCAGAGACAAAGACCCCTGGCGTAGCAATATATATATATATAATATTATATATATATATAATATATATATATATAATATATATATATATATATATATATACACATTTACGAGGGGGTTTCAAAAAGTTTGTAGAAAAAGTCCATAACTAGAAATCATATGGAAGGATTTTGATTTGGAAGTCAGGCACCATTCAAGCAACATGTAATCCACCAAAATCAAGGCCAGGACAAATATTAAATTCTTGGTGAAACTCGGCTGGGAGAATAGGCAAATCATTGACACTGAAACAAGTTTATGGTGACAATGCCAACAAATGGATAAGTCAGTTCAGAAGTGGAAGAAACGAAATTAAAGATGAACTCCGCAGTGGCAAGCTATCAATGTCAGTTTATGAGATAACCATTAATGCTGTGTGCGACATGATTGAAAAGGATAGACGAATAACCACTGAATAGTAGCAGACACACTCAACATCTCTGTGGGTTATGCACATACAATACTGGTGGAGAGTTTGGGGCTAAGCAAACTTTCCGCTCGACGAGTCCCTTGGTTGTTGCGCCCAGATCAGCAGCAAACAAGGCTAGATCTTTCAATGAAAATTTTGAAGAAGTGGAATGAGGACTTAGAAGCTTTTCTGCAGAGAATCGTGACAAGAGATGACACATGGCTCTACCAGTACGATTTAGAGGACAAAATTCAGTCAAAGCAGTGGCAGTGTCAGTGGTTAGCCCAACGGTGTTAAGGTTATTGCTACTGTCTTCTGGGATGCAGAGGGGATTTTGTTGGTTGAGTTCCTCAAGAGCAAGAAAACAATTGCATATGTTTATTATGAGTGCATTTTGAGAAAACTGAAAAAAAAAAAATCTCAGAAAAACGCCCTGGCAAGCTGCATCAATGCGTTCTCTTCCACTACGACAAGGCACCCGCTCACAGTGCTCAGCAGACTACATGAATTTCAATGGGAAATCATCCAACATCCACCGCACAGCCCCGATTTAGCCCCATCCGACTTCTTTTTGTTTCCAAACTTTAAAAACTCACTGAAAGGTACCAATTTTCCATCGATTAAAAATGTAAAAAGGGCTGCTCTGACATGGTTCAGACCACATGAAACTCACTTTTACTCAGACGGACTTAAAGGCTAGTATAAACGTTTGCAGAAGTGTATTGAACTTTATGGAGCATATGTTGAAAAATACACATCATAACTGTCCGTTTTCCCCCAATATTTTTAAGCCCCTTCATACATATGCATATATATGTTTATATATACATATATAGAGAGAGATATAGATATATGGATACACATATCTATATCTATATATATATATATATATATATATATATATATATATATATATATATATATGTATTATATAAGCCACGGTGGCTGAGTGGTTAAAGCATCAGACTTGAGACTGTAATGACGGCAATCTGAGTTCGAGGGTTCGAGTCACCGGCCGGCTTATTGTTTCTTTGGGCAAGGAGCTTCACCTCGATTGCCTACCTAGCCACTGGGTGGGCAAGCCAGCCCAAGTCAGTGCCAATCCCAAGCCCAGGTAAATAGAGAGGGTTGGCGTCAGGAAGGGCATCCGCCCATAAAAGATATCTACCAGAACCTGATCAATGGCAACCCCATATGAGAACGGGATAAAGCTGATAAAATAAATGATAAAAAAAATAGAAAATAATAAAAAGGCCGCAATGGCTGAGTGGTTAGAGCATTGGACTCAAGACTGTCAGGATGGCAATCTAAGTTCAAGGTTTCGAGTCACCAGCCGGCGCTTTGTTCTCTTCGGCAAAAAACTTGATTGCCTACTTAGTCACTGAGTGGGCAAGCCAGTCCAAGTCAGTGCCGTCCCAAGCCCGGGTAAATAGAGAGGGTTGGCGTCAGGAAGGGCATCCGGCTATAAAGATATCTGCCAAAACCAGAAACATAATCATGGCAACTCCATATAACAATGGGATAAAGCTAGAAAAAAAAAAAAAAAAAAAAAAAAACATATAATATAATTTTATATATATTATATATATATATATATATATATATTATATATGTTATATATATATATAATATATATATATATATTATTTATATATTGTTATATATGCTCTATATATGTAAAATAAAATGTATATATATACATATATATATATAAAATATTTTATATATATATATATATATATATATATATATGTATATATGTGTGTTGTGTGTGTGTGTGTGTATGTGTGTTTGTGTGTACATGTCTATTTATCTCTCTCACTCTCTCTCTCTCGCTCTCTCTCTCTCTCTCCCCTCTCTCTCTCTCTCTCTCTCTCTCTATAAAATATATATATATATATATATATATAATATATTATTTTATATGTATATATATATTTTATATATATATATATATATATATATATATATATATATGTGTGTGTGTGTGTGTGTGGGAGTGGGGTGTGTCTGTGTGTGTGTGTGTGTGTGTGTGTGTTTTGCTTTGTGTGTGTATTGTGGTTGGTCTGTGTATACATATAAATATATATATATCTATATATATATATATATTATATATATAATATATATATATATATATATTATATATGGATAGATAGATAGATAGATATTGTGTGTGTGTGTGTGTGTGTGTGGGGTGTGTGTGTGTGTGTGGGTGGGGGGGTGGGTGGGTGGGTGTGAGTATATATATACATATATATATACATGTGCATATGTGTGTGTGTTTGCGTCTGGTTACTATAATGCCGTTCACATTATTGTTTAGTTTATATACACAGGAGATCTATATTTATTATATGAAACTCGCAAGGCAAGTAAAACAAAGCACACATTTATCATTTTATTTGGCCATCCATTTTCGATAAAATGTTGGACTTAATATATATTCATATATCTATATTTGTTATTTTATTTTTTTCTTTGGAAAAGATCTTTGCTAACTCAAAATCAGTTTGCAGTTTCCCATACTCGCTTCTCGTCCCGGACCAAATCCGTTTTCTTTAACCCGGACAAAAGTTGATTGTAGAAGAAACGAAACAACTCTTCCGTTTTCGCTCGCGTTATTGATCACAGACGTTTATAAGAACGGATTTTGATAGAAAGTTTCTGCTATAAAAAATTATTTTTTATGCTATTTTAAAGTTTATCGGAAGTCTTCCACAGAATCCCGCTCCTCATCTCTTCCACCGTAATTGCCATATTCTTATTTCCTAGAAAATCTTTGTTTATAATTTTTGAACATTAGACACCTAACGCCCATATGTTATCTCTCTCTTCTAACTTGTATAACATTTATCATAATAATATTATCATTAGACACTATCAAGTGAACTATATAACATCAATCATAATATTGCAACAGCCTCACATATTCTTATCATACCCCTGCTTCTAAATATCCATGTTCATAATTAAACTGTTTATACAGTCCATTTCTAAATAGTTTATGCAAAATAAGCATTTTTCGTTATTAAAAAGGAAAAGTTCCGATGCATACCTATTTTGATTTACAGTAGTGTTACCCACAAGACTACCACACTACCCTTTTACATGAAACCCAATGAGAACTAATGACATATATACGCCCATGCTTTACACTTTTATAGTTTTTTTTCAGTTATCGCCTCACCCAATAAGTTAGTGCGGTATACAAGGCCCTGCACTAAAAATAAGCCTTATATAAGGAGTACTTAAAGGTCGGAATCCACCAAGGCCTGCCCTAGTGGGGTCTTTAACAGATCGATTAACATATATATATATATATATTATATATATTATATAATATATATATATATATATATATATATATATATTATATATGTATGTGTGTGAATAAAATATATATATATATTATATATATATATCTATATATATTTGGGGTGGGGTGTGTGGTGTGTGTGGGTGTGTATTGCGTGTGTGGGTGTGTGTTGCGTGTGTGCGTGTGTGTGTGTGTGTTGTGTGTGTGTGTGTGTGTGTTTGTGTGTGTGTGGGGTGTGTGTGGGGGTGTGTGTGTGTGTGTGTACCTATATATACATATGTATAGTATGTATATGTATATCTATATATATGTATTGTATATTTATGCATGTATGTGTGTGTGTGTGTGTATGTTTTAATATATATATATATATATATATATATATATATATATTTTATATATTTTTATATAAAATATTAAATTTTTTTATATATATATATAGTAAAATTTTATTATTTATAATATATTATATATATATATAATTAAAATAATTTTTTAAAAATATAAAACAATTCTATAAAATATAATGCAATATTTTTAAAGGTTTTT
>NC_051389.1:41221788-41224288 GCF_015228065.2 Penaeus monodon
TCTACCGGGAATATTTCATTCCTATAACAGCCACCTGTCTCTCGAGCTTTCCTGGTCGAAGAGATGCACTTCAGTACTTCAAGCATTCAACCAAAATGCTCTGTATCTTCCTATCTGGCAGACCTCCGTCCTCCTGCTGGGGTCGCGTTAATCAGACCTGGTTTTGGGACGTCTCTCTGCCTGGCGTCACCACACGTGCTACGCCCCTTTGCTTGACGCCGGCTCCGCTGCCTTCCGCTGGCTGTCCCAGTGTCCTTGTGTCACCTCTCGAGCCCTTCTCCTCGCTTGCCCCTTCAGCTCATGTGCTTGCCCTATATTAGTTGCTAAAAGGTCTGTGATTGCTTATGAAATTCTTACGCACGGTTAAAGTGTTAGATATTTGTAGCTGGGAAACAATTGTTATGACAGTTTAGTGTGTTACTTTGTAAATTTCTATGACGGAGCTGAATGAAGACTCTGAACACGACTTACATTAAGAAGGCGAAAGAGAAGCTTTTCATCACTTTGGCACTCTTTTGGCTAGCACAGTAAGTTACTCTTCCACCAAAGAGCTTCGTAAGCTCATCTGAATGGAAGAAACAGAATCATATTCACGCTTGAAGTTCTTCCGACACACTTTTATATGGGTGTTGGACACTTGCTTGTTTTCCATTCGCTGACTTCACATAAGGGAAATGAAATATACGGTATATATCTCTCAGTAGTGTGTATAAATGTAAATATATGCATGTAAACATAATGAATACGATTATAAATATTCTTGTATATATACACGAGTGTGTTTGCGCGCGCGCGCGCGCGCGTGTGTGTGTGCGTATGTGTGTGTGTGTGTGCGTACGTGTGGATGTGTGTGTGTGTGTGTGTGTGTGTGTGTGTGTGTGTGTGTGTGTGTGTGTGTGTGTGTGTGTGTGTGTGTGTGTGTGTGTGTGTGTGTGTGTGTGTGAGCATGTGTGTTAGTGAATGAAATGTAACCCATGTAAGACATTACTCTTAAATTATATTCCAAAACATGTTCATTATCTTAATTGACTATCTGTTTTGAAAAAAATGATAATAATAATAAATAAATATAAACATCATGCAGACGTATCAACACCAACCCTTAGCCGTTGCCTAACTAACAATCCTGTAGTACCAGCAAGACTGCTCCCTCTATTGTATTTACATATATGCATATCTTGTCTCGGGAGCAGCCTACGCCCCTGACAGCATGGCGAAGTCACGAAGAAGGCCGAGGTGGAGGAGCCAGCAGCAGGAGGCCGCGGGAGGCAACGCACCGCCGGCGGGGAGAGGGGCGGCGTCGGAGACCGCGGCGCCTCAGTAGCATAACGTAAAGGATTTGCTTTGAGGAGGGAGTTCGTGTGCAACGCGAGCGATCTGTGAAGCGTATTATGTTCAGCAGTCAGCCTGACTTGTGGTGCTGAGTTCGTTTGCGGTGAAGTCATGATTCCGTGGTGGGTCGCGTGTGGTGGTGACGTGACTGTGTGGTGAAGTGACGATGTAGTGCCGGTGAAAATCTCTGGCAGAGGCAGGTTTGTGAGCGGGCCCCGAGGAGCAATGGGGTGACTGGGCGGGCCTTCTGTCCCTTTGCAGTCAGCACATCATTTCTTAAAAGCAAGAGAGCAGTTAATTCAGCATTGGGGTAACTTGCGCACACATTCTTATTTCCGTTTACTGGGGAAATTTAAGATACCATGACGGCCTTCCTGTCATGCGGTCATGTAAATGAACAAATAAATAGCAATCTACTTGTGTGCGTGTATGTATGTGTGTGTGTGTGTGTGTGTGTGTGTGTGTGTGTGTGTGTGTGTGTGTGTGTGTGTGTGTGTGTGTGTGTGTGTGTGTGTGTGTGTGTGAGTGTGTGTGTGTGTGTGTGTGTGTGTAGCTGGGTGTGTGAGTGTGTCTGTGTCTGTGTACATGGATATATTTGAACAAGAGGTATTAGAAATTGATATTTCAGGTAAATCTCATAGATAAAATAGTATACTTATCAATTTAAGCATTCTATTATTGTGCCAATCTTAGCATTACTGTCAATTCTACTAATCATATTTGTAGAGCACCTTTTGATCACAGGAACGACTGAAAGTAGACAGGTCGGTCCGCATCCGAAAAAATGCGAAAGCCGCCGACCTCGAGGACCCGAAAACCTGGTCTAAGCCAGACATAGGCACTCCCATGACACCTGCTGAATGTTGTCTCACTTTCCCTGGCGTTCATTTACATTTTGTGAATGAATGCCCGGCTATCCCCTTGGTGCAGTCAGCTGGGCTTAGGATTCAGGTGGAATAACCATTCGGAAGCACCGTGTGACTTCCTGCCGGTTTAATGACAATCAAAATATAATATAGTTTATGTGAAAGGTCTATTATTCTTGCTTCATATTTTTGTCGGTACTTTAATTATTCGTCACAAATAATAATGTGGCATCGAATGTCTTCAGAATGGTTATTCGTCACGAAAACTCATCAGCTCAAGCTTCACCAGGAAGAAAAGGTCA
>NC_051389.1:41244288-41264288 GCF_015228065.2 Penaeus monodon
CTGGCAGTTTCTGAGGCGGTTTGCAGGATTATTTTCCCTTCAGTGTCAGTATCTGCTTTGTGTTCTAGATCACCATCACTGCACACGGTTCCACCTTCACCACTGAACTGTGTCACTGTAACCTCCGCAAAGTACACGGTGTTCCCTTCCCCGTCGCCCAACACATCTTTGCCCTGATCTCTCTTGCCTTTGTCCCATCCCTTATCCTTGATCATTACCGCATCACTGTGTCTATACATATCACTCCTTGCATCATATCTGTCCCATCCAGCACCATCACTGTCGCCACTGCCTATGTTTGTTTTGTCCACCGCGCGTTGATCAGCTGGTGGATATGGCACTGCCGGCAGAGTGCCCGACCCGGGGTGGCACCAACGTGGGTCTGTGTTGGCTACTGGCGATGTTCCTTGCATTGATAGCGAGACGTAACTGTCTCCAGGCATAGCAGCGCCCTCTGGGATCTCATCTGCACACGATTCTTCTGGCTCTCCCCACGTGTGAGTTACAATGTAATGGGTCTCCAGGTGCCCCGAGGAACACCCACACTCGCGCTCGTCATCGAAGCGGCATGCCCCACACACGCACTTTTCTGTGCCGTTTGCACTTTGGTATCTGCTGGAATCATCACACATGGCTTTGGCATCTGTCTCTGCCATCCTGTCCGTCGGCGAGAGGACGTCCGTCAGGGAGGCGGACGTCAGTATTTGCCTCATGACGCGGAGTTCGGCCTCCGAGGTGCACATGTTGGCCTCCGGCGAGCGAGTGTGTTCCTCTTGATCCTTTCGCTTCTCTTCGCCCTCGTCCTCGCACTCGTCGTCAAACATAACAGGCGAAGTGACAGAAGTTGCGCATCCGCTCTCGGGTCTCTCGTATCTTTTTATCACGTTATCGCATTCCTTTTCCTCATCCTCAGGTGCGTCTTCCGGGCTGGCAAGGTCGAAGTCATAATAGACGTCCGAGTCCTGCTCAGCCACGTTGGGCAATGCGGGCGGGGACGGGAGGCAGAGACGTAGGGAGGGCTCTGACGTCACCACGTGAATGGGGCGGAGGTTCGGGTCGTCCACCGGGTCCAACTGGGGGTCGTCCAGCGAGGCATGGCGGCACTCCATGGACGCATAGTGGTCCTCCGGGCCCGGCGTCACCAAGGACGTCTGCTCGAGGGCCACCGAGCCTCCTGACCCCACGCGAAGGCTTGTTTGCAGGCGGCGAGCGAGGCCCTCCGCCCGGGCCCGGCAGTTCATGGCGAGAAGAGAGGACAGACTGCATGGTAGAGGCCAACCGACCTCGGTAACCCCAGGTTTGGCCCCGCCCTTTATCTCAGCCGCCACGCCTTCTTGCATTGCGTCACCCATGTTGTCTCCCGCTGAGGATGACGTCACCGTATACTGCCACCAGCATCGCGATAGGCCTATGAGCGCGTAGGCGGCGGTCGTAGGGGCATCGCACCAGATGGCAACGGCGTTACAGCAGTGTGCAACGACGGAGGTAGACGGGGCACGCTCTCGCTCCTCCGGCTCTGGCTCCACCCTGCCAGACGATGGCCCCGCCCCCTCCGCTGGCGTCAGGCAGTACGTCACGTGCGCGCTCCCTTCCACCTGCGATAAATATAGCGTTGTTACGATTACCTGAGCCACCAGCCCTTACCCTGCCCCCGATGCCCGCCCGCCTAGCTTTGGTCACGGAAGAAAGGTCACGGACAAAGGTCAAAGCTGTAATGTGTAAAGTGCTGCTGGGTGAAAATGACAAAAAAAAAGTTCTTAGGGAAATGAAGTTATCTGCTGCAACTAATGACGTATTAGATATGATTGTGTGGCGTCTCGAAAGCGAGAATGGAAAATGAAAGAACCTCGATGATCATTACTGGAATCAATTGCCCCTCCTCAGCTTCCCATGGCATGGCCCTCCCTCGCCATACTCACCTGTTCACCTGCATCCTCCACCTCCACCTGGTGCCCCTGAACACCATGTAACACAGTCATCCCTCCTCCTCCTGCAGCACCTCCTGCAGGTCATGCTTTCACCCACACTAGTCTAGTGAGTAGAGATGGATGAGGATTTAGGACGTGAGAGAACGGCCGTGACAGAGACTGCGGTCTAGCTTGGCACCGCCTGCTCCTGGCGGGCGGGCGGCCACGGACGCTGTGCGTAGCAACGTTTGGTGACCTTGAGTCTGGCTTCGCCGGGACCGCATTCTCTGACCCGCGAGTTGACCTTTGCATTTATTCTGATGTCTTGCATAATATTATTTAATGAAGTATTCATATTTCTACGAAGACACCGATTTAAAGTGAATGGTTGCCAAGAATGTGATAAAGTGGGTAATTTAGTAAAAAGGGCAGTTTATTCCTGATTTGTTTATAAGACCATAGTGTAAACAATTAACACACAAACCACAGAATCTATAAAGAATAATGTGCTTAAAAAACAAGTGCTATATGTGTAGATGAATTAATACATACGTATTTTTACACGCGAGGTATGAAATAAAATTTACATGTATTAGTGTTATCAGGTAAGAAGAAATATCTTAATTGAGGAAACATGAAAAGTGAACCAAACATCTAACACGTATAAATGACGAAGTACCTGTAGTGAGACTTCGGCGACGCCCTCCGGTAACACGTGAGAAGCACCGCGTTCACATCCCTCCTTGCTTCTTCATCTCGGGATCTGAAACCAAGCAGAGGGTGTGAATTCCCTGACAGAAAAGAAATTAAGTTTTGCTTCATTTATACCATCTCTTTAAAAAAATGAATTAAAATGAGATAAATAAAAAAAGCATGATCACCAACTATGTAAAACGCAGCGGGTGCCGTCCTAAATGACCTTGAGGATTAATCAGCAAGGAAGTCTGTATATGGCCAAAGAGTAGCATGTTTCTTGCGTGTTTTCGTAACTTTCTTACACGCTATTTAGGAACATGTACATATTCCTAACATAAGTTCATGTAGTTCAATTAATAAACTATATTCATGAATGTAACAGGCTGTCTAATAACATCTAAACACATGGATCCAGCGCAGTGGCGTAACTGCTCGAGTTCACGCCCGGGAGGCAGACAAACGTTCAACGTGTCGCGGCGCACGTTCGCTTGCAGCCTAGATAAATGCTCTGACCCGCATGTGTGCCTGTCTGTTTACTACGTGTTTTCCTCTAACGCTCTCTCTCTCTCTCTCACTCTCTTTCTCACTCTCTCTCTCTCTCTCTCTCTCTCTCTCTCTCTCTCTCTCTCTCTCTCTCTCTCTCTCTCTCTCTCTCTCTCTCTCTCTCTCTCTCATTAGCCTTTCACACTTACACTCACTCTCACCCTCACATTCACAGTCTCACTCTCACTCTCGCTCTCGCTCTCGCTCTCGTTTTCGCTCTCGCTCTCGCTCTCATTCTCGTTCTCATTCTCGCTCTCATTCTCTCTCTCTCTCTCTCTCTCTCTCTCTCTCTCTCTTTCACTCACTCTCACAATCACTCTCACACTTGCACTCACTCTCACTCTCACACTCACACTCTCACTATCACTATCACTCTTCCTCTCGCTCTCGCTCTCGTTTTCGCTCTCGCTCTCTTCTCTCTCTCTCTCACTTTCTCTCTCTCTCTCTCTCTCTCTCTCTCACTTTCCCCCTCTCTCTCTCTCTCTCTCTCTCTCTCTCTCTCTCTCTCTCTCTCTCTCTCTCTCTCTCACACACACACACACACACACACACACACACACACACACACACAAACACACACACACACACAACAACACACACACACAACACCACACAACAACACACACACACACACACACACACACACACACACACACACACACACACACACACACACACACACACACACACACACACACACACACACACACACACACACACACATGTATATATAATATCCTGCATCACGGAGTGGCAACGCTCATTGATTCCGACGAAGGCCGTGTCCAAACAGCCTAATCGCCGCTTTTCAAGAAATTAACATCACTCGCGTCCTCGGTGCGTGGTAGCTAAGCCTAGATTTTTGGCAGTGGGAGGCAGATGTGCGACACTAGCTCTGCGCTCGTGTCTAAACGCCAATTTATTAAGTGTTGCTGAACGTTATGAAGTGAAGTCGCGGATCTTTGAAATACCCATTCCAAAGCACAACTCATTTTACAGACGTGGAATATCTAGCGTTTGAAAATATTCATAAACTGATCTACTGGAGGAACGAAGGGAAATGTTTGAAAAATATCAGCAAAGCATGCTATCAGGTTGACCTTAACCTCCACAGCTGTGTTATCGGCTGTAAAAAGATAGTCTGGCGGACAAGACTCAGAAATGCACTCGAAATATCCACACTTGAATTTGAGTGTACTGTATATACCGACAAAAGGTTTATTCTTTTGTTTTTGTTTTTTTTATTTTTCACATTTCTTTTAACAAAAACTAAAGTGATTCATGCTGGTTCATAGTTCTGTTTACAGTTCACGAAGAAAAAACTACTGCGAATACACAGGAGTTGGAGGACTCTTCTTGCATGCTAATGGCCAGTAACCACAACACAGACCCAACAAAAACTGTAGGGGGAAAGGTACACGTGTTCCCCAAGTGAAAGCGTCACGTGAACACCTCTAGATGCCTCGGATTCTTTGTACTCAAGGCGCTGAGCTTCGCTGCCCTGAACACGCTCCAACCACGTGGTTCTTTGGGAACTTGTTTGCTAACAACAACTAAGACTTGCGGGGGAAAAATACGTGCTTCGGGTTCATTGTCTCAGCTAGCAATGTTTATGTGATAAACTGATTGGTCATCTAAGAGATGTGTTTATGCATATTTGGAACCACAAGAGAGTATATTTCATTCCCCGTGACAAAAATTACAAGTCTCTATCTTCCTTCATTAACTAAGGAATCCCAAATCAGTCATCATACTTCCTGTTTGCGCTGAATTCTCTGAAGATGCACGGCTACCCTGCCTGGTGATATGGCGCCACGTTGTCTGGCACGTGTTTCGTTTATTACGGTGTTGCCGCTTCACATCCCTATGCGCTATTGTTTACATCAAGGAATGAGTGGCAAGATTGGGAATAACACTTCATATAAGTTGGATAAAACGAGTGAGCACTTTGGATAAAAACTGTACGTAAACAACCAAAAAAGGAAACCAGACTGCTGCAACGTACTTACAGTGCATTAGCAGCTCGCTAACAGTACACAGTAGTGTTGTTGAACCGAAGCTGCTTGGACTTTCGAAGTTAGAATCACAGCTTTGTTATAAAGGATTTGGTAAGTAACATCTTCGAAATGTCACTTTTTCCACTAGTTTATAGACCTTGTGTCTCGGAAAGTATTATGTGATGAGACGTAATCAAGAAAAAAGACAACAGCAAAGGAACTGCGGAAAGTGATGCATTGCTCACCATTCTGAAACGGTGCAAAGCAACAAAAACCAAAGATAGGTGTGTGTGTGTGTGTGTGTGTGTGTGTGTGTGTGTGTGTGTGTGTGTGTGTGTGTGTGTGTGTGTGTGTGCGCGCGCGCGTATATATACATATATTTTTTTCAACAGCCATTTATTCTACTGCAGGACATAGGCCTCTTGCAATTCACTATTGAGAGGTTATTTGGCAGTAGCTTCCTTGCCCCTCCCAATCAACCGCGGTTCGGCGTGCTATCACTTGTGCCACGACGGCGACTTCCTCGACGATACCTTGACTTCTCAAGGCAATATGTTCTCTTGCCGTGAGATCGGGCTCGAGCATTTTTACGACTTCCGCGGCGGGGATTGAATTCGAGACCACGAGGGTCGGAGTCCAGTGCTCTAACTACTGGACCATCGCGGCAGTCACATATGTGTGTGTGTGTGTGTGTGTGTGTGTGTGTGTGTGTGTGTGTGTGTGTGTGTGTGTGTGTGTGTGTGTGTGTGTGTGTGTGTGTGTGTGTTCGCGCACAGACAGGCACACACACACACACACACACACACACACACACACATATATATATATATATATATATATATATATATATATATATATATATATATATATATATATATGTATGTATATGTGTATATATATATATATATATATATATATATATATATATATAGAGAGAGAGAGAGAGAGAGAGAGAGAGAGAGAGAGAGAGAGAGAGAGAGAGAGAGAGAGAGAGAGAGAGGGAGGGAGGGAGAGAGTAGGTTGGTGGAAAGAAGTGAAGGAGGGTGGGGAGAAGAAAGAGAGAGAAAGACAGACAGACAAAGAGACAAAAGAGAGAGCGGGAGAAAGTTAGGGAGAGATAGTAGAGACCGAAGGATGGAAGGACAGACAGACAGAAAGAGAAAAAAAAACTCCATACAGGACATATATTCTTTTAAAAATGAATGACAAACTTCGACAGCATCAGTTTAAAGTAACGTCATAGATGTTATCACCATAATGTCAAACTTAAATGAAGGACCTATTCACTAGTTTCATGTATTATATACACAAATCCATTATCATACCGGAATCAGATAATTTTAGGTACAAATGGGTTAAGATATTCTACTTTTCTGAATAAACGTTCATATGTTTGTATGTATATGAATGTGTAGGAGTGTTTATATGAGCACTTGCAGGGTCAAATTTCTTGAACGGATTTTTACCAATGTGGAGCACTTGTTCAACCGTTCTGCAGAAAAAAACGGTATTAGAATCGCCGAAATATCTCCATTCATTGTTCAACGAAAATAATGGCCGACTGCCAAGACATCAGAACTGTTAGACATTATTACAATGAGATGCAAGATGAACGACAACCAAGACGTGCTGGCGGGCCTGGCGCTCGGTTCTCTCTAATCTTTCGCGGAGACTCGGAGTTAAAGAAGCTTTAAAACACATCCACGACTTTCTTCATTCCGAAAGGCAGTTTATCTCATGATTGTTTTTATGTAATATGATGTTCGAGTTTACGTAGTTATGATAAGATAACAATTTCTGAAATGTAATCTTAGATATCCTTAGTAACCGGGTACACCAGATATTAGCAGATAGATCGTGTCAATTCATGCAAAGGCAGAGAATTATGGAGACAAAAGTAAATAGGAAAATAAATATATTTTGAACAAAGTTGTTATCGAATTTGATACAGCTTGATTAAATTCTTATCTCAACCTCCTTACGCAGTCTTCGAATTCTAAGCGGGGTAATTTACTTATTGCCTTAGAGATTAGTTCCAACGCTCAGATCGCAGGCTCGACCGAGAACGTGTGCGCTCACAGCTGTTCATTATTTCCAAGCTGAATGAATGAATATCATATGCCCTTGGAAGGAGACCAGTGGAAGGGACGGAAATACACCGTGACTTCGTGTGTGTGTGTGTGTGTGTGGTGTGTGTGTGTGGTTTGTGTGTGTTTGTGTGTGGGTGTGGGTGTGGGTGTGTGTTCGTGTGTATGTATACGTGTGTGTGTGTGTGTGTGTGTGTGTGTGTGTGTATGTGAATGTGCAATATATATATATGTATAATATATTCATACACAGTATACATATCATGCCGAGCGAAGCAGCTATAAGATTCGAGTTACGAAACTCCGAATCCCGTGCCGCCAGTTGAGTAAGGAACCGCACTTGGCACTGCCTCACGCCCACTCGCGTCCTCTTCGCCCGCATGATCTTGAGTATTTTCTCTTCGTATCTTCGTCGTGTGGACTTTCCGTCTTTTTGCTAATTTTATCGAGATGCATTAAATCCTCATGGAAGCATTATGTAATGTGTTAATTGGCGTGGGAGTGTGTGTGTGTGTGTGTGTGTGTGTGTGTGTGTGTGTGTGTGTGTGTGTGTGTGTGTGTGTGTGTGTGTGTGTGTGGAAAAACGAGAGAGAGGGATAGGAAAGAAGAAATGTAGAGAGAGAGAGAGAGAGAGAGAGAGTCTTGAAGAGAGAGAGAGAGAGATTTAATCCTTAATTCCCATAAATCTCATGATTATTTGCATCCTGACATTGCAGCAAACTAAATTAGAAGAATATGAACATAGAAAACAATTCTCCTCAGGAAAGTCAGAAAACAGGCATCGTCGTAAGGTCTGCATTCCCGCGACAGGTTCTGACAGTCACACAAGCAAAAGTTCAGTGTCGTCAACACCAGAGCCGGAAAACCAGGTGTGGCGGGATTGTGAAGCCGTTTTGTCACCCCGCCGTTTGCAAGTCGGTGCAGAGAACTTGCATGACACTCTTTTTTTATTGTATTATGACATGTTGATCATGTTACTGCATACAATGACTCAGAATATTTCCCATTTCTCTTCTTTTGTTTCGTCGCTAGGATATGTGAGTTTAGAAATAGTTTGTAGATTTTTATACGCATGGTCTCTGGAGTCACTGAGTGTAAGCCTTTCTTGTAATTAATTCAAAAGTTGATTCCAAACATGCTAACCTTATGGAAATTTCCAATTATTTGCATGAATATGTATGGAGAGGGAGACACAAAAGGAAAAAGAAAACAGATGTAAAGAGGAGAAAGCCTTTGCATTAGCCGAGATGTTCGTCGAAAGTTTTTTTTCATGAGATTTAGTCTGCTTTTATAACACTTGTGTGTACGAGAATTTCCAGTGCTAGATGCAACAGGTTTTGCGTCAGTTTGTATCAAGTCGCGACATTTCCCACGGATAACACAATAAATTATGAATAAATTATTCAGGATCATAAGTTCCTTCATAATAACTGCAATAGTGAAAAGAATCTCATTGTTACTGCTCCTCATAAACCTTTTACTAGTTTGTTGCTTGACTGTCTCAAGAAATGTCTTAAATTTCTTTAATGCAAAAGCTCATGTTGCGAAATCCTTTTGTTAAATATGTATAAAACTGGTTGTAATTTTATAGAGAATTTTATGTAAAAGTTGTGCGACATAGAAACACAGCTTCCTTTTTACAAACTAAATTTACATGCACATTTTGTGTTGCATAACCCTGGCTTGTTTAATATATAACTGATCATTAATTTTATCGTTCATTTACCTTAACTATTTTTATAAGTTACGATGTCTCTCACCAAATCATAACAATTTCCAAGAACATTTACAGTAGAACAAGTAACTTTACGCGTGACAATAACAGCAAGAAAATAGCGCAATTTCACGATTTTCCTTTCTCTCTGAGTCTCAATCCTGTTCACACGTACCTCCGCCCGGGGACCTAAGGCAGGTAAAGTCGAGAATAGACGTGCTTTGGAGCCAACTCGTTTGCTTTGGTTTTGCCGTTGCTCCCTTTTTCAGGAATTATGGGAAGGGACGAAGGTTCGCGAAGCTCGGGGTTTCGAGTCTCAAATTTTCACCTGCTTCGGAGCGGAAGGAAGGAGGCTGAGCTTGCATGGGAAAGGAATTGTTTCCCTTTTTGTCTTTCTCATTATCTCTTTCTCGTTCTCTTTCTCTTTCCTTTTTCATTCTTTCTTCCTTTCTCTTTCTCATTCTCATTCTCGGTCTCTTTCTCTTTCTCGTTCTCTCTCTCTTTCTATTTCTCTCTTTCTCTTTCTCTTTCTCTTTCACACACACACACATACACACCCATTGTAGATGTTTTGAGGTTATTTTCACCATCACTTTTCAACAAACGCAGAAAAACAGTAAAGCAGATTAGGATTTTTTTTGGGTGACGACCAGCCTTTGCCCAAAATATAAGCAAAATTATAAATAAACAATCAGCACTTTCCACTTGGCGTCTCGGTCCTCCTGCCTGCCACTCGAGAGCACCGGCGAATGCACCCGCGGAAAGGGTGGCCGATTTCCGTCGGTTTGCTGATAGCCGTCGGGAGTGTTTAGAAGTGACGCCTCTTCGATTTTTCGTATTTTATACGCTTTAGCCTTGTTTATGTTTTTCGTTCTGGTCTACGATCTCTTTCGTTCTTGCCTTCTCTCTCTATCTATCTCTGAGTGGCCAGATGCCTTCAGAGTCACGGCGTCTAACCGCTGTGGGTGACCATTTAAGGCGGCGTGCTGACCTGGCCACGCCCCCTTCGCTCATGACTTCTGACCTTTTCCATGACCTGTGCAAACACTACAGCGAGTCACAGTCCCACTTGGATGCTGCCTCCTCCTAGGGGGCCATCACTTCAGGAACCCTGTCGGGCCCTACCCGCTGCCTGGATCTACTTCTGCTCAAGCCGGCCACTTACATCTTCAACCTTCGCCCACGCTACCGTCTCCAGTAAAGAGTGCAACCAGACCGTACGTTTCCCAACTAGGACCTTCTGACAGATTGGTGTCAGCAGTAGGACACCAAAAGACACTGACACTCTCTCTCTCTCTCTCTCTCTCTCTCTCTCTCTCTCTCTCTCTCTCTCTCTCTCTCTCTCTCTCTCTCTCTCTCTCTCTCTCTTTCTCTCTCTCTCTCTCTATCTCTCTCTCATTAGTGCAACATTATTCCAGCAGGCGTCTTTGTCAGGAACTAGCGGCCCATACTCTCTTGCTTCGATAGCGATGAAATGAAAGACCAAGTCGAGACGAAAATGGAAAAGGAAAACAATCACGTCTTTTCAACAACCTTAATGAAATTATTTTTACAGTGATTCCTTTTTCTCTCTTTTTCGCCACGTACACGTAATACTAAAGATGCAAAAACATTTCTTTTAGTCTAGCTTTAAATTGTCACGTGCCGACATACTTGGCACCCCCGTCCAAACATTGCTAAGATCTTGCAACAGCGACGATGCATGCAAGTATGTATTCTTGTTTTTATTTTGATTTTTCGTATGGATTCTCTTTTCGTCGAAGGTCTTTGTGACTTTTGTGCCTTTAAATCTAAAACACAATCTTGGCACTTGGTCGGTTCTTTTAGCTTCCTCCGCTCGTGACCTAAAACATGTGACGCCCTTTTTTGCATTATAAGCTTGATCATGTTTACAGAAAGGTGCGCTTATCAACCTCAACCCAATTTCCTTAAAATTTAGTCTGACCCCTTTAATTCGGCAGGCCCCCAAATTTTGCCCGGGCGAAAAACCCTTTTTTTTTTCCCCCCCCCCAAATTTTAAAAGCCTTTTTTTTCATTTTACAGGGCCCGAAGTTGCCCCGGCCCCCTTTTCCATTTTCCAAAAACCCCCCCCCCCTTGCCCCCTTTTAAAACCAATCATTTTTTAATCCCCCCCCCCCCCCCCCCCCCCCCTTTTTTTTTTTTTTTTTTTTTTTTTTGGTGGGAAAGAAATTAACCTTTTTCCCCGGGATTAAATTTCCCCCTTTTCCCCTCCAAATTTTCCCGGGGTTTCTTCCGCCATTGTTTCTTCCCCAGGTTTCCTTTTTAAAAATTTTCCCCGGAAAAAAACCCATCCCGAACTTTCAAATTCTTTCCCCCATACACAACATTTCCCTTTTGGTTTCCCCAAAGGGGGTTTTTTGGTTCCCCTTTTTCGGGGGTAATATGTCCCTTTAAAGGTTGCCAAAATTCCAAAATTTTTCCAAAACCTTTTGGTTAGAGAAGTACTTTTCCCCACCGAAAACAAAAGTTTTAAAACCCCAAAAATGCCCCCAAAAACAATCCAAAATTTTAGCCTACCAAACCCCCTTTTCCCAAATCCTAAAAAAAGTTTTTTTACAAAAACCCAAAAAAGAAGTTAATGATTTTTAAAGGTGGAAGAAACCCGGTTTGATTTTCCCTTGCAAAAAAACCGGGGCGGTGCTTTTTTTTCCAAAGGGATTTTAAATGTATAACCCCCTTTTAAACCCCTTCCCTTTTCCATTTTCTCCCGGGCTTTCCCCCTTTTTCTCCCTTTTCCCCTTTTTCACTCCCTGGCTCATTTCTCTTTTTCTTCTCCTCTTTTCCTTGCCCCCCCCCTTCACAATTTCCCCATTTTTTTGATTCCCTTTTAAAGGGCCCCCATTTAAAAAAAATTTCCAAAACCGGAAGTAAACCAAAACCCCAAGTTATATAACCCAAAAGCCTTACTTTTTCCCAAAAAGTTTAGAAAAACCTTTTTTACACGGCAGAAAACCCAAAGCAAAAAAGCTTTCCCAAAAATTTTTGTCCCTCCAAGGTTGCCGGTTTTTTGGTCTTGGGAACCATCGGTTTGGTTAAAATTTGGGGGGTTTTAAAATTAACAATACCCTTTTTCCCCCAAAATTTTTCCCCTTTTCCAAAAAACCCCCCCCCCCCCCCCCCCCACCACCCCCCCCCCCCCCCCCTCCTCCCCCCTTTCCCCCCCTCCCCCCCTCCACCGCCCCGGCCCGTTTTTTCCCCCCCCCCCCCCCACCCCCACCCCCCCCCCCCCCTCTCCCCCCCCTCCCCAAAACCCTCCAAAACCCATACCACAGGGCCCGCACAAGGCACCCCACAACCAAAAACAACACAAACCACAACCCCAAAACACCACCCCCCCCACCCTTCAAAAACCCCCCAAAACCCTTTTTACCCCACCCCCAACCACCATTTTTCCCAAACCGTTCCCCCAACAAAATTTTTACAAACAGCAAATAAACAGGGGGAAACCACAGCCTTTTTCCAAAAAACAACCAACACCACACACACCCACACAACCCCACAACCACACACCCCAACACAAAACCAAAACCCCCACAAAACAAAAAAACACAAAACCACACACCACACACAACAAAAACCAACCCCAACCCCACACACCAAAAACACACACACCCCCCCAACACACACACCACAACACACCCAACACCACCCCAAAAACACCACACACCCTACAAACAAACAAAAGTTACCCCACACCCACACGTACACACACACCACTACACACAGGGAACACGCACACGCACATGCCAAACCCCACAATACACAAACACGCACCCCCCAAAAACCCACACAAAAACCCCCATACCGCGCGCGCCGGCCCCAAAACCCCACAAAACAAACAAAAAACCACACACAAAACAACCAACCACACCACACCCACACAAAACCCACACACCCACACACACACACACAACACACAAAATTATATACAAAAACATATGTGGGGAATATATATTTTATTATATTATATTATATCATATAATATATTATAATAAAAACAACAACACAACACACACCCCACACATCCCCACCCACACACACACACAACCCAAAACCCAAAACCCCCCCCCCCAAAACCCACCCAAACCCCCCACCCCACAAAACCCCTAGTTTAATTTTATATATATTTTTTTTTATATATTTTTTTACATATATATATATATATATATATTTTTATATTTTAATTATTTTTAAAATATTTTATATATTTATATATATATTATTTTATATTTGGGTGTGTGTGTGTGTGGGGGTTTTGGTTTTTGTGTGTCCCGTTTGTGTTGTGTGGGTAGGGGGGGTTTTTGGGGGTTTTTTAATGTGTGTGTGCGTGAAATGGGCTTTTTATATAATAAAAATTATAATATTTTATTTTATATATAAAATATATATATATTAAAATTTTTATATATATAAATAAAATATAAAACATAAAATTTTATATTTTTATTTTAATATATATTTTATTTTTCATATCTATATATATATTTTATGTATATTTTTTATTATAGTGCCTGTGGGGCCCGGGGTTTTTGTGTAGGGTGTTGTGCTTTTGTTTCCCCCAAAAACCCACACAAACACACCACCACACACCCCCCACCCCACCCACACCCCACAAAACCCCCACAAACCCCCAACCCACACCCCCAACAAATATATATTTTTATATATATATATATATTTTCTAATATAATAATAAAAATTATATATATTTTTTTTTCCAGAAAATGAGGATCTCTGGTCCTGGAAAAAAACCAGCGCCCAAACTCGCATGGGCTGGATTTGGGGAAAAGCGATACGGGAAAAATGTGGCCAAGGAATCGACCCTTCTTGCCGCAGGGCGATGGAGGTTCCCCCCAAAAATTTGCGGGTTTTTTACCGGAGTGCTGATTTTTTCTGTGGCACCGACCATGGGCCCTGTTTTTGGCTACCCTGGGGGTTTCCACTTCAAAAATTTCCCCGTCCCTCCATTTGGCCACCCAAGGGTTTTTTCCATTTGGGAAACAGACTAAGGGGGGGAAAGGAGTTTTGGCCCGTGGGTTCCCCAACGGCATTTCTCTGCCCGATTCACAAAAACCCGGGGCCCTGACGGACCCATTTTCCCCTTCTGGGGGATTTCCAAAAAGCGCGAAAACCCCTCAAAGCAGTTTCAGGATCCCATTGGCGTACCCCCCAAAGGGAAAAAAGGCAGAATCCCATTTTCCCGGGAACATTAGGGGGCCACTGTAGCGTGTGGGAAAAGGCTCGGCAAATAAAAATCAATTTTCGTTTTCCATGGTGCGGGGGGCTCGGAAAACTGCTGAAAGGGACAATAAACAGTCTACCGGAAATCTTGCTGAGGGGGTTGAAGGCCATTTTTTTGGTAAATAAAACCTTCGCCCTGCCAAACCAAGCCCTGAAAAAACTGAACCCTAACCCCCCTCAACAGATGACTGCGTCCGACCCACCCGGCTGGAGGATCATTCAGATCTTTGTTGGGGGTTCCCGGAAAAACTTTGGGGGCTGAGTTTTTTAAACATTTGAAACCGGGGGGGGACCCCCCCAACATTTTAGTTTGGGATAAAGCGATGTGCATTTGCCTGTGCCGGCCCCACCCATAAAGCGGGGAACCTCCAAAACCCTAACAGAGGTTAGGCGGGCAAATTTCCAAAGCTGAAGAGTGGAAAGCTGCAGGAAATTTTATTGATATCCCTGCTGAACTGCTAAAGGTGGGGGTGAACCTTTTGTTTGGGGGCCTTTGCCTTTTGGCAGCCCTGGTACCATTCCCCTAAAATGCTGAGGGGCGGGGTTTACCCCCTTCTCGGGAAAGGGGGGGAAAGGGGGTTTCGGGGGGGACTGTAGCAACTCCCGTGGAATTACACTGTCACATCCCGGGCGGTTTTCTCGCCCACATTTTTTCTAAAAAACGGACCGAAACCCAAACCAAAGGGAGGCACCAGAAAAGGGAGCAGCCCCGGGGTTTTAAACCCCCGGGGCAACCCAAAAATAAAACCTTTAAACTACCTTCGAGAAAATTGTGGAACCCCTTTCTTGATTTTGGTCGGGGGTTTGTTTGCACCCAAACACGACCTCAAAAGGCTTTTTGGACTCGGTCCCATCAATTTCGCTAAGGGAAAATTCCTGAGGCCGGGGGAAATTCCGACAAGAAAATTGGCCCCCTGATAGAAGCCTTTATACTGGTACTGAAAGTGCTGTAAAGGGGTGGGGGGGGATGTCGAATTTTTTCCCCTTTTTAAATTCAGGGGGGAGGCAAGGCTGTTTTCCCCTTGCCCCCCATTTTTTCAACACTTGATGGACGGGATAATGGGAAAAGCAAACTAGCCAAACCATTTGGGGAAAGCCAACATTTGGCAAAATTTTAAAGTTTTGGATCGGGATTTTTTGCCGACGATTTTCCCCCCATCCTATCTGACCCTTTGGAGTTAACTTTGTGGGGGGGCTCTTGATGCTTTTTGAAATTTTGAGGCAAAAGCCCCTGGCCCCTAGGGGGTCCCGGACCAAGCCCAAGTTTCCAGGACTTTGGGGGCCTGTTGGGGGAAACCCTTTTCAGTCGACCCAATGCTTGGGGCCCGAGGAAGTTGAAGCCCAAGAAATTTTAAAACCATCCTTGGTGGAAAAGCCCCTATCTCGGGGTTGTCAGCCCGGGAAGTCGTAGACGGATTGGGTTTTTTGGGCAACCCATTGGACCCCCATGAATTTTGACCCCCAAAAAAGAGCGTTTTGGAGATTCCCGGTACCTTTTGCGAAGGGACCAAGCTGCGTGTTTCCCAAGGCTTGTACTTCCCTTTTTTTTGCTTAGGGAAAAAAAACCCCTGGAGGGCATCCATGTTGGGGGCTCCCCTTAAAATGCCTTTTTGGTAACAATTTCCCTTTTTCCCCGGATAAAGGGGGTTACTTTGGGAGGCCCAAAGTGCCCCCGGGGGTTTTTACCCCTTTGGAGAGGCATGGGCCCTTTTACTTGCATAATCCGGGATCCCCAAAACTCGGGCTATAGGGGGCCCACCAAAAGGTTTTCGCCCCCCCCCCTTAGGCCCGCCCCCTCCCCCCACCCAGGTTGTTTTTTTCTTTTCCCCGAGCCCAACCCTGGGTGGGAGGGGGCCCTGTGGGACGCCCCCTAGGAGATCAGGGTTTTGGGCAGCTCGACGAGACCGGGTCGCGGGGAAATTAGGGGAGGGCCCGTGTGCCCCCCGGGAGACTCCCCCCTCGGGATCCCTGGGTGGCGGGAAAGGGAAAAGGGGTTTTGGTTCCTCCATGCGCCCCGTCGGCTTTTAGCCCCTTGATTTTAAATTGATGATTTTTATATAATATAAAATATATATATTATTTTTATATTTTAATTATTTTAATTCTATAAAAATTAAAAACAACCACACACACACACAAACCAAAAACACCCCCCAAAAATATATCTATTATTTTTTTTTTTGAAAATATTAAAAATATTTTAATAAAATTTTTTTTGTGTTTTGTGGGGGTTTGTTGTTATAAAAAGAAAAAAAAATATATATATATTATATATATTATATATATATTATAAAAATAACACCCCACATTGCACACCACAAAACCACACCCCCACAACACACACACACAAACACACCACACCCCCCCACACACCCCACACACATAAAAACCCCACACCCCCACACCCCACACACCCCACACCACCCCACCCCACAAAAACACAAACACAAAACCCACCCCCATATATAATATCAAAATTATATTTAATATATTTATATTTTAAGATAAATATATATATTATTTGTGGGTTGTGTGTGTGTTTTTTGGGTGTGTGTTTTGGTGTGGGGTGTGTGATAAAATACCCCATCCAAAACATACATAAATATATATAAATAATATTATCTATTTTAAATATAATAAATTATATCTTTTAATAAAAAAATATATATATTAATAATATCTATATATATAATATATTTTTATAATATTAAAAATATATATTTATATATTTTATACCCTTATATATATATGTTTTGGTGTGGGTGTGGGGTTTTGTTTGGTGTGGTGGGGGTTTGTGTGTGGTGTGTGTGTGGGGTTTTTGTGTGTGTTGGTTTGTTTTGTGGTGTGTGTATTTTGTTTTTATGTATATATACATAATATAAATAAAATAATAATAATATATATAATATAAAATATATATATATATAATATTATTATTATATTGTATGAGTTTTATGTAGTATGTAGTGTATATACACATATGTTAGAAGTAGATGTAATTGGTGTGTTGTGTGTGTTGTGTGTTGGTGGTCTGTGTGGGGTGTGTTTTTCTGGTGTTGTGTGTGTGTGGGTGTGGTTTGTGTGTGTGAGGTGTGTGTATGTATACTAATTTTTGTGTAGGGTGTATGTGTGTAGCACCACACACACACACACACACACACAAAACACACACAACACAACACACACACACACAAAACACCCCACAACACCACCACACAAAAACCCACAACACACACCCCCACAACACACAAAACACACAAAACACACAAAACCACACACACCACACACACACAAATATAATATATTATTTATAATATATATTATATTTAATATATTTTTTTGTTGTTGTGTGTGTGTTTCAAAAATTTTAATATATATTATATATATTTTTATTTTTATCTTATATAATATATATAAAATATAAATCTATAAAATAAAATTATATTTTTATATTTTTTTTTTGTGTGTGTGTGTGTGGTCTGTGTTTAGTTTTGTATTTATGTATGTTTTTAAGTTGAATTTAAAAGCATCTACCATCAGCCTGTCTATTTTCGGGTTTGACAGGGTTTTGGCGTGGGTGTGGCACACAAGAGAGATTATCAGGAGAGAAAAGGCTTTCCTGGTATGATAAGTGCGTCGTTTATACCGCTATCACTTGGAATAAACATTGATTAAACGAAAGAATAACTCGTTAAGTGAAGAGGAGACATACGAGTACCTTCGCTTTGCAAGTACATGGAGTACACACTCTCAGACACGCAGGGACTTTACCCCGAAGCCTATTTTAGAAAGTTCGCGTAATGTGATGATCTTTTTCTTTCTTTTCTTTGGAAAGGAAAAGGGAAAACAGAAAACCAAAAAGAGAAAGAAAGATTGGGAGAGAAAGAGAAAGAAAAGGGCAGAGAGAGATAAAGAGAGAGGGGACAAGGAAAAGGAGAGAGAGAGGGAGAGAGAAAATGTCTGATTCTCCAATAGGTAATGTTCCGAACCTAATAGAGCTATTTAACAATTAGAATAATTGAGACTCATTTTAGTACTAAAATATTAACTTCATTCGTTAGGGGAATCGCAAAGTAACGTTGAATTAATATTTTTATAATGAAACAGAGAGAGAGAGAGAGAGAGAGACGGAGAGAAGGGGGGGGGGAGAGGGAAAGGAGAGAGGGGGGAGGGAGAGGGGGGGGGGGGGGGGGGGGGGGGAGGGAAAGGGAGAGAGGGGGGGAGGGGAGAGAGAGAGAAAGAGAGTGAGAGGGAGAGAGAGGAGGAGGAGAAAAAGAGGGGAGAGAGAGAGAGAGGGGGGGGGGGGGAGAGGAAAGGAGAGAGGGGGGGAGGGGGAAAAAGAGGGGGGGAAGGGGGGGGGAAGAGGGGAAAAGGGGGGGAGAAAGAAAAGAGAGACGGAGAGGGGGGAAGGGGGGGGGAGAGAGAGAGAGGGGGAGGGGGAGGGGGAAGAGAGGAGTGTAGGAAAGAGGGTAGAGGGGGGGAGAGAGAGAGAGGGGGGAGAGAGAGAGAGAGAGAGAGAAAGAGAGAGAGAGAGAGAGACGGGAGAGAGAGAGAGAGAGAGAGAGAGAGAGAGAGAGAGAGAGAGAGAGAGAGAGAGAGAGAGAGAGAGGGAGAGAGAGAGAGAGAGAGAGAGAGACTGTATTGCGTATGTGTAAGCGATTCAACGAGAGTATTCGTGCGTGAGTGCGTGTGTTCGATGTAGCGCAGCTGAGAGAGGACGGATCAATGGTTTCATGGAGAGAAAGTCTACGGAAACAAGCGCATGATTTCGGGATGCATCTTGAATTTGCGAGTGGATTTACGCCTTAGCTTTGCGTGGGTTTCCATTACATCGTGGAGTGAGCACCCGCTGCTTGGCGCTGTGAGTGACGTTCCCTAGCATTGTAAACATACTGTGTTTACATGTTTTCTAAAACCCTTTCTTTTTTATCATATAAGGGTTTTTCATCACGCTTTCCCGGCCACGAAAAGAGACCCAAAAAAAGTACAGAGAGGACTACTTGTGATGGTGAGGTAAAGGTTCATCCATAGTAAGTGAGGTATGGTGGGCGAAGGTGGTTTAAGGGCAGAGCTGAGGGTGACCTTCGAGACAGCCAGGAATGCGTTTGTTTCTTCCTGGTCACATGGACACACACCAAGACACCATAGGCAGTTGCTGTTAATATCCCAAGGGGTATATATTTTTTTTTTTATAAACTAATGAAATGATCATAAGCATCACCATATTTAAAGTAATTATTGTTTGGACGGCAATAATGTTTCCTGTTCCTGTAAACAGTAACTAAATCTTGATCAGTGCGAAATTCCCTGTAATTAAATTCTGGTAAATATATATGCTTATGTTTTTTCTCACCCCTTCTTGTCCGCCCACAGGGCCACGTGAGACGGGCCAAAAGCATGCAAGGGGGCCCGCAAAAATTCAGAATCCCCTTTGAGGCACGACCCACGTTGGCATCTAGCCCTCTGGACATCATAGATGCGGCGGTCTAACAATGAACTACATCAGCGGAAAAAAGGCGAATGATGATAGGAAGAAGTAAGAAGACGAAAGCAAACAGTATGAGAATAACGCACTCGTGTCACGAACGCAAACTCCTTTTCGGATAAGGAGGAAATGTAAAGAAAACATTAAATGGAAATATTACATCTGTAAGAAAGAAAAAAATAACCATACACACTCAAATACACACATACGTTCATATCGCAAAATGTAAGGCAAGAAAACCCGCCAATCGCTGCCGGGCCGCGCATGCGCACTCGGGCCGCGGGTCTGGCTGGCATCAGAGGTGAACTC
>NC_051389.1:41269288-41271788 GCF_015228065.2 Penaeus monodon
CACACACACACACACACACACACACACACACACACACACAAACGTATATATACATGTATGTATGTGCGTGCCTTCTGAAAATGGATTTATTCATCGACCAATCCAGACGTGTGATACTACCCGTTTAAAATGTGCCGAAATATAACTAGCGATCAGAGGCCATTGTTAAAAAAGACTTTCCGAAAACAAACTCCCTCCCGCTCGCAGCTGCGTGGCTTCTTTCGGTAGAGCTAATGCAATTATTTTGGATATTAACCGTAACAATCCTATGCACTTTCCTCTACTCTTTTCGTTTATATGTTTGCTTACCTTCAGATTTATCACTCTGTTCACTCTCTTGCAAATTTGAATGTGGATATTTTACGTGATATTTATGTTGGCCGTGGTCTTTGCCAAGGTATGGCCTCTAAAGCCATGGATTTTTCTTTTACATATTGTCATTATTAAACATACAACGAGAGACAATAAGTATAACGTACATGCATGCTGTTACAAATTATAATGGAGATTGTATATTTCCACGAATGTGAAAATCAAGTATTTTTGAATTTATAAGCATGTGTACTAATGTATATGCAGGACCACATTATGTTCAGATATCACCCGATGTCCAACGGAAAATAAATTCTGATGTTTGAGGCTCTCCTCGTGCCGGCGGCCTCAAAGGCAAAGGGTTCCGCCCTGAATTTTATGAAAGGCGTCGGAAACTGCACGTAGTGTGGACGTCTCCGGGCTTCCTCCCTGGGCTCTCGAAGAGTCCTGGTAGAGTTAGTGACTTGTGGGTGTCAGCAATACCAGGGATGTCGATTTCATTGTCTCCTCTTGCCTTCTCTGAATTGCGCTCACCCAAGCGATTTCTTAAATCCCACTGTGGGTCTCTCCCTCCGCCCTGTCTGTCTGTCTGTTTCAGTTCGTCTCTCTCTCTCTCTCTCTCTCTCTCTCTCTCTCTCTCTCTCTCTCTCTCTCTCTCTCTCTCTCTCTCTCTCTCTCTCTCTCTCTCTCTCTCTCTCTCGCCTGCCTCCCAAACGCAGCCATGGAAATATCGTGGGAATCTCCGGGAAAGCGACTTTCTCCGGTCGATAAGGAAGGTGGGATAGGTCACGTAGCGCGGGCTGGTCCTGGTGGTTCATTGACCGCTGACTAGGGCGAGGAGGTTAAATACGGCGTCAGTAGGGTGCTAAGGAACTTTTAGTGATGTTTCATCTTTGGGGAAATGTGCACGTGTACGGGGGGGGGGGAGTGAAAGAAGGATAAAGTAGGAATTATGTAACGAAGAGCATTTCAGAGGCCCGCTTTAAGAGATGCTTGTATATAAATTTTACATAAAATGATTTTGAGATACAAGAGAAATATTAATAAGAATGGATATTGCATATTCACATCCTGTGCGAGTGAGACAGCATGCAATAGGCTTAACGCAGTGTGTACGTTTTTTGTGTGTACATATATACATACATACGTATATGCTAATATACTCATATTCATATGTATATATATATATTTGCAAAGTAGCTGTGCATAGCCACTTAGATGCACATACAGAGATGTAAACATACTAAAAAAAAAATCGTAGAAAGCAAGCATAGAGAAGACAGAAATCCCCTTCTCGGGGAGTCGAGAGACAACAGCCTTCCTCCAAGGGGCAAAGTCGATGGAGTAAGCTGATCCGCGCCCTGTCTCCGGAGCGGCAGGAGACTCGGCTAAGTGGCACCGGTTCTGCAGCTTAACAAACAAATGGTGGCGGCTGAGACGACGTCGCTGCTCGGAGGAAGGGGAAATTTGAGGAGTGGCGACGAGGTATTGTGCTTGTGATGGATTTCCTTTTCTTTTTTTTAAATAAAATTCGGTTTTGTATTTACATGTCTTGTAAAATATATACGTGTAAACACGGCAATGTAGTTTTGCAGTGCTTAACTTTATTCTGGAATGAAAACTATAAACACCAGAACTCTAGTGCTAGAAAAAACTGCCTGCAATGTTTTCACTGCTTTAATCAAATTACCAAAAAAAATAAATCAGAAGCAAATCACAAATTAGTTCAGTGTAGGCCTCCGCACAATGGAAACGGGGAACTTTCGTCATTTAGAGTGTGTGTGTGTGTGTGTGTGTGTGTGTGTGTGTGTGTTTTGTGTGTTGTTGTTTGTTTGATGTGTGTTTGTGGTATGTTGTGTGTGTGTTTGTGTGTTGCTATATATACATACATACATACATATATATATATATATATATATATATATATATATATATATATATATATATATATATATATATATATATATATAGCTGTGCCAGGTTAAGATGACTCAAGATTGATCACGGCGCAATTGAGTTCGAGGTTCGAGTCACCGACCGGCGCGTTATATCTGAAGGAATTCACTCGATGCCCTACTAAAAAACTATCGCTGAGAAGTCAAACGCAAGTGTCGTAGGGAAGTCACCGTGGCACAAACCGCGTTGATTAGAGCATCCGATCAGTCAAAGTGGCACTGCCATATATAAC
>NC_051389.1:41274288-41281788 GCF_015228065.2 Penaeus monodon
TATATTATTTTTAGAACATGCCAATCGCAGTTGCCGATAAACTCTACGGTAAAGACACGCTGTGTTTTAATTACTACAACAAAATTATACGAATTTCTAAAATGCCTTGGAATTCTTCTCAGCATTAAGACTTAATTACTTTAATGTTAAAGTGGAACCTGCACGATTTGCCACTTCATTTAAATACACACCCACAGATATGAGACTGCGCGTGTGCACTTGCGCGTATGTGTATGGATGTGTACGTGTGTGTGTGTGTGTGTGTGTGTGTGTGTGTGTGTGTGTGTGTGTGTGTGTGTGTGTGTGTGTGTGTGTGTGTGTGTGTGTGTGTGTGTGTGTGTGTGTGTGAGTCCGTGCGGCCGAGCGTACGTGCGTGCGTGTGCGTGCAAAGTTACAAGCATTGGCATATGCACGAAGATACAGTACACATACCTATGTAAAGTTTTACCATGCATTAAGACGTCACTGATGGAAGGTTTAGGAAGTGCTTCATCTGTTCGCCTTGTGGTTCCCGCGTCTCTTGCGCCCTTCAGACACGTCCCTGCCGTAGCGAAGGACATCTCCCCTTTCTCGCTGTCGCCGGTTATCTTGCAGTGACAAAGTGACCTCATTGCTTGAAATTGAGGTGACCAGAGATAATGTATCTCCCCTGATAGGTTCGCCATTATTGAACTTGGCAATAAACTTTGCCATTACGTGGGACGCGGCCTTGTTTCCGACATGTTCGTAGACGATAACTTATGTCAGATATTTGTTTGTCGAATAATCTGCAGTCAGAAGTGTGGATGACTGCGATAAAACGCTCCACAGGCTTTCTTCATACTTTGCAAAGACATTTCAGCGCCCAAAGCCAATTTCATAATCAGCCATGTCATCAGCCTTGTTTATTACCGTCATTATCCCTTTTCACGCCCTAAGACCCTCTCAAGATGAACCACTACTCTCTCCACTCACCCTGCACGACAATCTTACTAAACCGTGCTACTACCAAAGCAACAGGGCAAGTTAAATGCTCAATTACCCTTCGTCAACAGCGTAACAATCGTTCCAACAACCGGGAGCAACCCTTTCGCAAACATTCACGGAACATTCGAGACCATACCAGTATTGGGCGGGAACTGTGACTCACGCTCCGCAAGCTGGCCCCCTCCCCCCAATACCACCCCCTCCAGCTCCCTCCCCTATACCACCCCCTCCCTTGGGACCGGTTGCTGGTTGGAGATGCGGTGGGGGGGGGGGTGAGGAGGACAGCATTCTCAGTGAATGAAGGTCAGGAATGGATGGCAGCCAAGGTTAAGAAAGGTCGGACGCCGAGGTTTCCAGAGGACGTGGAAAGTCAAAGCCCGGGGGCAGGAGCTACTCTCAAGGTCGAACAAGAGCAGCGGTAAGAGTAGGTAGAGAACATGATTTAGGAACCCAAAAGATCGTTCAACATCACGAGAGGATAAAAATGAAGAAGGCCATCAAAGAAATATAACTCTAAATAATAAAAATGGCAAGAAATGGCGGGAAAGGGGTGAGAGTAAAAACGTTTTTGAAAATGCACTAATCAATCCGTCAACACACCTCGGTTCCGGCGTGGTGGGCGAACGTGTGGGCGAGCAGAGAGTGAGGGAGAAAGAGAAAACGAAAAGATAGGAAGAAAGAAAACGAAAAAGAGAGAGATGGGTTAGAGGGTGGGAGAAAGCCAATAAAATTTGTTAGATCCATGACTTATTCTGCGACAAAAATAGACGAGATAAGACTAAGAGAAAAAATCTGAGGATTTTTCTTTCTCTCGTCACGAAAGAGTAGTGGCAGATATAACTGGATTTATAGCACTGTCTTCGTAGCGGGGAATAAAACCGGGGTCGAAGGGACGTGTTAGTCACCGGGGCCCTAGTTTAAAAAAAAAAAAAAAAACGCGATAAGATGGTAGTTCATGGCATGGTGAAGAGCGAAATCAGCCATTGAAAGAGGGAGGGGTTGTTTTTGGTACTTTTGTGAATGCAGAGAGGTTTCGGGATGCTGTTGCAGCGTGGTCACATGTTGCATCGATTGGGATGTGCTAGAAGAAAATGTGGCGCCAAAGAATCTATGACAAACTATAAAAAAAAATATTTTGAAAGAAGGGTCGCATTCAAGGATTATATCATTACAAGGACAAATGATTTTTAAATGATAGTCTTCCTTCACCTCTTTGCAACAGTTAAAACTCACAATTAGGAAGTATTGAAATCTCATTACTTTGCAACATACAAAAATAAAGCGTGAATGCGTGCAACGAAACGTCATAAACAGCAGGCGTGGACAGGGCCAGCGAAGAGGACAACGAGAAATGCATAGACTAAACACGGAACCACGTGGTAGAAAGAGAGAGCGGGAAAATCATCATGCAGAATACGATCCACAAACAATAATAAACTAATCTGTCCCAGACTTCAAAGACTTCACTCATTTTCTCGCTTGGAATCGATTCAGAGAAAAACAAAATCTCTGTGTGACTGGAAATAATCCCGGTGTTTTAGCAGCAGAGATGAAAATTACGTAGCAGCTCTCTTTCACCTCTGACATTCACGACCCACGCCAACAGAGGCTCCTTCCCTCCGCCCGCACACCCGGCGTCAATACTTGTACTGGAAGGGGGTACGAACCTAGATTTGGAAAAGTACTATGGCGTATTACTTTTTCTTGGGCTTGCATTTTGAATTATGTAGGATGTGTCCTTCATTAAACTGTTAATTTTATCACTGATATAGCATAATCGTTTACATGCTATCAACAGTTGCGTAACACTACGTTTTACAACGGAAAGGCGAGTAATCAATATTATCCTTTTCACATTGTATGACACGTGTTTAAGTTACTTCTCTTCTTGATCTTCAGAGCACTGACCAACAACTCGCATATATCAATATCGAGCCTAATTGTCATTCAACCTGAATTACATAATGTAGCACATGTCCGTAACGCACACATGGATTGTTTTCACTATTCGAATAATTACAGAATCATCCTGTAAGCCGAGGTCAATATCACGAACGTTCTTAAAGTTACGACCCCAAGGTTACTCCAAGGTCATGCTTATACTATGAATCTGCCAGGTTGCCAAACGTTCCCCACTCATGATTTTGCAAGACATTTAATTCGTTGATAGACCTTCGTTAGTGTCGGTCACTTATTATGATGAAGATTAATGCTATCACTGCGCGACCTGTACAACACAGCCAATCGCTCCATATTTCGTTTCTTGGCGACAAGTCATTATGCTATAGCGGTTACGGTTTCATGGCACAGCACCATGAACACGAAGGGAGCACTAAATTTACTGACGCACCCCCCTCAGGGGAAACCCCCTGGGGGGAAGCGTCCGTAGCACCAGCACCCGTGGCGAGCCCCCCACACTCAGCGTGCAAGTGGGCGGCTTGCTCGCAACGCGTCCAGGGTTTCACCGCTCGACCTTACTGGGTCAAAGAGAGCGACTTTGAGGAGCCGCTTCACGCATGCGCCCCCCGAGGAAGGGGAGGGGCGGGGGGCAGAAGGACGTGGGAAGGATGAGAGGGGGAAAGGAAAGTGTGGGGGGATGCTGTCCCTTTTCATAACGGAGTTAAAGGGGGAAATGCCCTTTCGAAAATAACGCGGGTTGCGTCGTGCACATGGAGCATGGCCAATTATAAGCCACTATAAAGGGTATAGGGGATCAGAATAGATCACACGGTTATACATGGAGTTGTAACAAAGAGACAAGAACATACACTCATAAACACACACACACACATCCACCCCCCCCCAATAACACCCAACACCCACGCCCACACACCACACACCACACCCACCCACACACCACACACACACCCCCACACACACACAAACACCACACACACACACACACACCACACACACACCCACACTCACACACACACACACCACACATCCCCAAACCCCCAAACACACAAACACATACACACAACACCATACCACACAAATCACACACACAAACACACACCCACCCACACAACACACAAACACAAAACAACACCACAACACACCACACACAAAACCCACACATATATAATATATAATAATATATAATAAAAATTATATATTATTTAATATACATAGTAGATAGAGTTTAGATAGTAGAGAGATAGGGATGAAGGATAGATTGTAGACAAATAGACAGTGGGTAGTGATAAAATGGGTTATATAGATAGATAGGTAAAAAAAAAATATTAAGAAGAAATGGGTTTTATATGTTATATATATATATATATATATGTATTTTATATATATATAATAAAATAAATAGTATATAAATAATTTTGTGTTGGGTGGTGTGTGGTGTGTGTGTGAGTGGGGTGTGTGGGTGTTTAAAAAAAATAATAAAAACAAATAAATTAATTTTTAAATTATATAATATATATTAAAATATATTATATATATATATATATTTTATAATATATAAAATTATATATATATATATATATGTATAATTTAATATAATATAATAATATTTAATATATACATACATATAAAAAAAATAAGTTTAGGACATACTGAGGGGTCATGTGAGGAACAGAAAATAGTCTATAAAAGATGTGAGAGAAAGAAATGGAAACTAAGAAAGACGAGAGAAGAAGAACGATGAAGAAGAGATGATGAAGAGAGAAAGTGACACAGAAAGAAATGGAGGGAAATAGTAACGCAAAGAAACAGAAGAAGGAGTTTACGACGGATCTACTATAAGCCTAGGTAAATAATCAGTAAAGCAATCTGGAGAAAAAAAATGGGCCCAAGGTGGCAGGCAGCTGACAGCGTAGTAAGGAGGCAAATTAGTTCATGATGATGAAATGTTGAGAGTAATAAAGGGTCTGGATAATTGACTCCAGAACAGGGCTTCGACTAAACTGATAGAAAATATAAGCTAGGAAGATTATTAGAAAGCCTTTTTACTGTATGCTTCTGCCACTGGAAAGACATGCTTTAAAGTGCATGTACCATATCACTTTAAACATCGTATAACGTGCATCGGAGACTATATTGAAAGTGATTACCAACAAATGGAAGGTAAACTAATGGTTATTATGCTTCTAGGTAAGGCCCCGCATTATGAGCTGCCCTTTTCAAAAACATTTGGGTTGATTAAAACTAAGGGTTTTTATTATTTTTGCTTTGTGATTTAAAACACTTGTGTATATTATCTGAAAAAATATTTAAGTATTCGCAAAAAAAAAGACAGACGGAGGTTTGTGAGTTAGTTGCATAAAATGGTCACAAAACACGCACGCGGACGTGAGGGGTTGTTTATGATGTGTGTGTTTGTGTATGTGCGTGTGTGTTTTCGTGTGTGGCCTGTGTACCATTCGGACGCACTGCTCCAGATTTCACCTTTAGGAACACAAAATGCCAAGAAGAAAGATTTTGTTTACTTGCCCTATTTTAGTACCGATTCAGAGATACCTTCTTCAGTTTAGACTGCAGATAGCAAATGTGGTTAAGAAAGAAAGACAGAAAGAAAGAGAGAGAGAGAGTGAGAGAGGAAAGAAGAGAGAGAAAATGGAGAGAGAGAAGAAGGGGGAAGAGGAGAAGAGAGAGAGAGAGAGAGAAGGGGGAGGGGAGAGAGAGAAGAAGAAGAGAGAGGGAGTAGATAATAGGAGAGAGAAGAAAGAGAGGGGAGGGGAGAGGAGAGAAAAGGGAGAAGAGAGAGAGAGGGGGAAAAGAGAGAGAGAGGGGAGAGAGAGAGGAGAGATTAAAAGAGAGGGAGAAAAAAAGGAGAGAAGAAGAGAAAAAAGGGGAGAAAGAGAGAGAGAAAAAGGAGGGAAAGAGAGGAGAGAGAAAGAAGGAAGGAGGAGAGAGAGAAAAGGAAGGGAGGGGGAAGGGGGAAAGAGAGAGAGAGAAAAAAAAAAAAGGAAGTTTAAAAGGGGAAAGGGGGGGGAGGAAGAAAGGGGGAAGAGAGAGAGAGAGGGAGGGAGGGGGGAAAGGAAGAAAAGAGGGGGAAAAGAGAGGGGAGAAAAAGGAAAAGGGAAAAGAGAGAAAAAGGGAAAGAGGAGGGGAAGAGAGAGGAGAGAGGGGGAAAGAGGAGAGAAAAAGGAAAAAAAAAAGGAGGAGGGGGGGAAAAAAAAGGGAAATAAAGGGAGAGAGCGAGAAAAAGAGAGATGAGGAGAGAGGAGAGAGGAGAGGGCGAGGGGGAAAGTGAGAGAGAGGGTGAGAGAGGTGGAGAGGAGGAGTGTGGAAAGGAGAGGGGGGAGAGAGAGGGAGTGAGAAGGATGAGGAGAGAGAGAGAGATTAAGTGAAGAAGAGAGGGAAGGAGAAGAGAGAGAGAGAGGAGGGGAGAGAGAGAGGAAAGATAAAGGAGAAAGATTTTAAAAGAGAGAGAGAGAGAGAGAGAGAGAGATAAAAAAAAGAGAGAGAGATTAAAGAGGGAGAGAGAGGGGAGAGAGGGACGGAGAGAGAGAGAGAGAGAAGAGAGGAAAAAGAGAGAGAATGAGAGAGAGGAGATTAAAAAGAGAGCAGAGAGAGAGAGACGAAGAGACAGGAGGAAACAGATAGAGAGAGAGGGGGAAAGAAAGAGGTAAGAGATAAAGGAGAGAGAGAGATAAAGGAGAGAGAGAGAGAGAGAGAGATAAAGAAGAGAGGATAAACAGAGAGATAGAGAGGAGGGGGGCGGGAGATGGAGGAGGAAAAAGGGGGGAAAGAAAAGAGGAAAGGAGAAGGAAAGAAGAGAAGAAAGAAAGGGGTGCATCGATGGAAAAAAGTCTCTTAAAAGGGGGAAAACAATTTTTGTGTCCCAGTGGGGGGGAAATTAAAAACCCGGGTCACTTTATCCTTGTGGGGAAAAGAATAGATATACATATCGTGGGTGTGTTTGCGTGGCTGTGCGTTGGGTTTTGGCGGCGGGGCCGTTTTTGGTTTTGTGTGGTGGTGTGTGTGGGGGTGTGGGTGTGTGTGGGTGTGGTGTGTGTGTGTGTGTGTGTGTGGTGTGTGTGTGTTGTGGCGTGTGCGTGGCGTGCATGCGGCTGCGTGCTGGTGGGTTTGCGCGGCGGTGGTATCGTAAAGGTTATCCTTACTTTACACCGGGGTTGGGATCAGGTGACGAAGTAAATTTCTCCGCCATGAAGGTTTTTGAAGAATAAAAGTCCATATGCAATGTAAACAATCAAATTTTTGCTTTGTATTTCATAGCAATTACCCATTAACCATTCACAACTTGTTTAGTATAGGCCTATATAGATCCATTGTAGTATTTTCATGTGTATTTGTTCCGCTGGAGGCCAATGTATGTACTGGACTTATCCATACCTCATCACGATATCGTCCGAACAGTGTTTAAGGTGAAAATGTGATCCAGAACTCATCAAATGCATATCTTGTGCTGCGAAGTTACTCGTTCATGCCTTTTTACGCCGAGAAAATCGTCTCTTTGAAACTTGATTTCTTCCCTTTTCTTAACCCTCTTCTTGGTTTCCACTTATTTATTTACTTATTTGCCTTTTTTCCAATCTTGTGAATCGGAGTACAACA
>NC_051389.1:41289288-41301788 GCF_015228065.2 Penaeus monodon
GAAAGGAAATGTTAGGGAAGACTCATGGCGGACGAGCTTCGCCGCGTCGGATATTCTGCGTGCAAACTTCGTAATCACGAGGCGTCGGGCCTTTTTTCCTCGTCCTATTCTGCATTTCGCCGCATTATGGATTATTCCACGACTTCAGTTAGAACTTTTTTGGACATTTTTCCATTGTGATAGTGAATCGTAATAAAAAAAAAGAGAAACGTAGGGTTCAGTGATGGAAGTAATCGGCGTTGTCAATTTGTAGTGATAATTTTCAATGCATCATGTGATATTTTGAGGACGCTGTGTCGAGTTTATGACCAAATTACATTTATTATTTATTATGTGGATTTGTTTGGAATGTGAATAAATGATTGAAATTGCAACTTGCATTTTACTGGCTCATATCCAGACAATAAGGAATCGCAAAAGCAAATTAAATATCGAATTGCTGCTTGTGACCACTGTTTTCTCATGTACAAGTCTGGATCAGGACAGATCATTGTGTGTCTATTATATATATATATATATATATATATATATATATATATATATAATATATATATATATATATATATATATATATAATATAAATATATTATAATATTATATTATATATATATATATTATATATATATAATATATATATTGATATATATAATATATATATATAAATATAATATATAAATAATAAATATATATAATATAATATAAAATCATAAATATATCAATAAAATAAATTATAATAAAAAAAACATCACAAATAAACTAATAAAACTAAAAAATAAAAAATAACTAAATATAATATTATATAATAATAATATATATAAATATATAATAATTTATAATAATATATCAACTATAATATATATAAATATTAATATAATCCTATAAATAATATATTAAATAAATATAAATAATTATAAATATAATATAATAATCACAATATATAATACATATATAACACATACAAATCATATGTAATACACATACACAATATATATGTATATACTACAATATATTATATATATTACATAATTATATAATTATATACACAGCACGACCACATTCACACACAATCACACACACACACTACACACACACAATACACACACACACACAAACACACACTACACCATACACACACACACACACACACAACACACACAACACACACAATCACACACACACACACACCCACACAACCACACACACACACACACACACACAACACCACACACACAATCACACACACACACACACACACACACATATTCACACACCACACACATATTCACACATACACACATATACACCACACATATCACACACACACACACATATCACACCCCAACAAATCTCACACACACACACACCAACACTCACATACACCACACCACACAACACCATATCACACACAACACACACACACACACACAACATAACATACACCCACTACCCACACAATCGTACTACACACACATCACTATTCACTACGAACATATATGTACCACACTATTATTCACACACACACACACAACACACACAACACACAACACACAACACACACATATTCACACACACACATATATCACATACATCACATATATATATACACACATATATATCAACTATATAATAATACATATACTCCACCACCACCCCCACAATATTCACACACATTTTACACCCACATATATTACATAAAAATATTATTAATACACATATATATACAAATACACACATATTCACACATCCACATATATCAACACTGCACACATATTCACACACTTACACACATATTACAACATATTATTACACACATATATTAACACCATATATATTAACACTACATATATATTCACACTAATACGATACACACTAACACACAACACATAATACACATATATTATAACACTATAATGTATACACAATATAACATACACGTATATATGTATACACCGTATATATTATCCCCCACACACACATACACACACATACATACACACGACATACATGTATACACTACATATGCTACATACAACATATATATATATATCATATATATTATATATATATGTTATTATATATATATATTATAATAACACATATATACACCCCCCTATATATATATAATATCATAATAATATATAATTATATATATATATACATACATATATATATATATATATATACATATATAAATATATATATATATATATATATATATATATATATATAGTATAATATATATATATATACTATATATATATCACAAATATAATACACATATCTATACATATATATAATATATACTATATATAATATATACATATATATACATATGTATTACATATATATACATATATATACATATATATATATATATATATATATATATATATATATATATATATATATATTCCCCCTACACCCCTAGCAAATATTGTCCTCACCTTGTTATCCACAGTAAGAGAAAGCTAAAACTCATGAGCAGCAAGTGGACTTTGGCTGGGAGTAGTGTTTTCATAGTCCTTTTTTTATTTGTGAAGTTATCATTCGTGTCTGCAGATTATTTCTCATACCTAGGACTGCAATGTGTGTGTGTGTGTGTGTGTGTGTGATATAATTTATATATAGTTCATCTCTGTGGTATGGATGCACTGAACTAGGGCAAATTGAAGATGATATTCTTGTTAGAGGAAAAAAGGTTGCAATCCTTGGTATAAGAAATAATTTACAGAAACGAATGTTAACTTCACAAATAAAGGAAAAGGACTATGAAAACACCACTCCCAGCCGAAGTCCACTTGCTGTTCATGAATTTTAGCTTTCTCTTTCTGTGGCTACCAAGGTGGAGACAACATTTACCAAGGGTGTAGGGGGGCATAACTCCCCGTCATCTCTTCCCTCCAGTCACAGCAACTTAGATTGTTGAATAAATTTTTTGACATGGAGTTAGGGACTCTGGGTCTCTGGCAAGTGCATCCTTTCTGTAAAGAAGTACTGTGTGTGTGTGTCTATATATATATATATATATATATATATATATATATATATATATATATATATATATATATATATATTTTACTATTATGTTATATATTATTCATTATAAATATATATAAAGCTATAAGATTTATATGTTGTACTAGCTGTTGAATAGAATTTATATATATTAAAAAATAATAATAATAAATATATTTAAATCTAATATATATAGATGATCTTGTATTATTATTATAATGATATACAAAACAAAATAAACTGTATTATTATTGATATACATTTATATCTAGTATATATTTTCTAACTCTTTACTATTTTTTGAAATTTTAATTAATTATAAAATTTTTGTCATTAACATCCCCAAAAGTGCAATTATTCATGTGTGAAGGAGAAAGGGATAGTTAAAAAAAGCTTATATATGTCAATACACCAACATATTTTCAAATCCTGAGATGAGGAAAGGACTTGTTAAAACATAAATGAGACTGACAATCCACATAAATTTGGTTCTGTTTTGATCATACCATTTTTAGTCCTTTTAATTAACTACACTTTGAAAGTTGGGATCTTATTAAAGATTTCTATTTGTACCTGTGAATTATTCAAAAAATGAAATGACCCTTATTTTCCAAAAAATGAAACCACGCTGAATTGTTTTAGTTGGGTGTTTGGAAAAGATTACTATTTTACATTTGTGAATTTATTTGAATGTCCATAATGACCATGAGTTTTGTTTAAAAACTTTGTATTAAATTGTTTTTCTTAATTAATGATATTTTCTGTGGTCTGGAATGGTCCATTGGGAATAACTTCGGCATGAAAGTTCTTGACTTTCAAATAACATTTCTGCTACTGAAATTGTATTCTAATTAGAAGTTTGTGTACTGAGATCACTACAATTATAAGTAAACTCGAAGTTCTTTTCATTAGAGTATATTCAGATGATAACATATTCAATGCTCGCTAAATGTAGATTAGAGTCATGTTTAAGTATGCTTTAGCCTCCATATTTTGGACTCTGGCAAAGACATCGTCCAGAATTTCAGTAATTGTACAAGGTCATAACCTCTGTATTTTACATGCTGGGAAAGAGTAACAAACCTCCACCACATACACTAAACAAGGTGGAATTTTGACTGGTTCCTTATTCAACACCAAACCCCAGGAAGGTCTTCAAGATCCATCTTGTCAGAATATATGTAATGGAGAGTTGCTGGTCTTTGCCAAAGCACAATGATGACTTTGACATATATTATATATATATAGTCTTATATATCTATATATTATATATATATATATATATATATATATATATATATATATATATGCATACACATTTATTTACGTACATTTTTATTTTATTGTATATACATGGTTATTTTATGTTTTTCTGTCTTTCTATTGTTTTTATTAATTTTTGTTCTATTTATCTTTTTTTCTTTCTTTTCTTTTCTTTTTCTTTTCTTTTCTTTCTTTTAAAGAACCGTAGAGAACTATTGTGCCCATGCACATCCAGTATCTGGGCCTTTACACCCTGCATTATTACCCATTAACCTATTGGAGCTGGATACAGATACATCTGGAGTTTTGTTGACTCATAGATAGCTCCACAAGTGAAGTTCTCAGTCATGAAAGAGTCAAGGAGGCCCTGTGTAGCCTCACCTGATTTCCCCATTCCTTTGAATTTTTGGGAAAAATGTATTCTACTAATGCTCTTGATAGTGATATTGTTAGTATTATTACTATTGGCATTATGAGTATTATGATGTTAATAAAATGCTAACAGCAACTTTTCTCCTACTTCTTCCTCATCCTCTTCTAAAAATCAAGGAAAGAGTAAAGAGGTGAGAGTTGCGGGAAACTGATGAGACAAGTAATTGACTCCTTTTGACTTAATCTCTTGTGGAGTCGTATATGTTTAAACAAAATTAATAAGCTATAGTCACATTGAACATGACATATATTCCATCTTGACATTATTGGGTTAACATTCTTTCAATAAGTTCTTACATACTAGTAGAAAGATTGTTTCATTAGTGGTATTTTATTGTCACTGTTCCCCTATTTATTTCCTAAATCTAACAAGTGTAGAAGCTGTCACTTCTCACTGTCAAAGTACTTGGTATGTTTAGTTTGTTACAAGTATCCTAACATGCATAAAATTGATTACTTGTAATGAGCTACTTTAGCTACGTCCAAAATTGGAGAAATGGAAGGCAGAGGCTAGAATCCTTTTTGAAAATGATTAGTTTATTATTCATGCTCTATGCCAGTTTATAAGTATACATTTGTATTGTAGTTGTCCATCTCATGGGTATGTATGTTGTATTTTACTAGAATTTTATCTTGTGGTATCGAAATTGATTTTTATATTGTAATCTATTTGTAGTGTATTATTTGAGAAATCTTTTATTTCGGAATATTCCTTATTTTTGTAAAAGGATTCATAGTACTTGTATAAAAGAAGTGTCATTTAATATGTCATAAAATATGAATTTAATCTCTGTTTCTGATCTTCCAAATTACACTTGGTGGAAACCCAGGTTAGTTCAGGAGAAATCTGTGCATAGAGGATAGTGTTGATTGAAGCAAAATTCAATACCTGCTGTAATTACTCTGTCCCGTAAAACATTTTAAGGATCAGCACATTGGATGTTTAGTAAATTAGCATCTGTTACCCAGATACATTCATACTTATAAGCATATGCATACAGAGAAAAACATGTTTAAAGTTTCACTTATACACATCAAGTAGTTGTGACTTGTGCAAAGGAACTTAAAATGTGAAATATTAAAATACCCATCTTTATTTTTCTTAATAACCAAGTATTAATCAGTTTTAGGTAATTCATATAAAGGATTTTGAAATGATAAAAATAAATTCTAACCTATAACCAAAAAATGTAATTACATACATGAAGGCTATCTTTTCTGTGTTAAAGATAAAAGAAATTGTAAAACCATTTCTTGTTACTTATACACATGGGCACACACAGACACATGTATGCATCCATAGATCTCACATTCATAGATACAGGCATAGACATAGAAAAATGAAATAATATATTTAGACATTTATTTTTTGATACTTTAAAGACAAAAAGAAAGGGGATGAGGAATGTTGCATCTAAGACATAATTTCATAAATGGTTTAAACAATACATGCCCATGTTTATGACATTCCCTTAGTGGTGGTCTATAAAATTTTTCATTTCATTATAGTAGTGACCTTGTGTTCCTAATCTACACATTTTTTTGAATGTTTCTCATACATTGTGTTGCCCAGCACCGAGGATCCAGAATTTTAAGTTTTGCTTATTCTTTGTTGACCCCATACTAACGGTTGACATAAGTCTTGCTATGACAAACTAAGCCTGAATGCTAGTTGGCAATGTTACATGCTATGCATGGTCAGCTTGTTCCAAGTTGTGTGCTGTAAACAGTTGTTGCAGTCTTTCAGGAGTTGCAGCCCCTCAAAAGTGGGGTTAAAGCTCTGCTTTAGCTTATATATTGGAAAATCATATATGCCAAAGCTATATATGCAGAGTGGGGTAAATGGGTTGCCTGGACTTTTAATTTTTCGCTTCGGCGGTTAATGGCTTGGTTTGGTGTAGGAAAAGAAAGCATTACCATTGGATTATATATAACCTCAAACGTTTTAATATCTATCAGTAATATGTTAAAGATCATTCTGCATATTATTTCAAAATCTGTGTGTTGTTCTGCTTATACTTTGCTTTACATGTTAATATGGCTTTGTTTTAAAGATTATCACACATCTAGCTGTTCAGTTGCATAGAATATATGAACCATATATGGGATAAGAGTCCGCTAAATGTAAAAAAAAAAAAATCCATTTAGAAACCTAGGTTAACCTTGATCTCGGTGCTCTTGGCAGTAACATAATGATTGTTTAAGTAGTTAGGCTATAAAGAGGCCTTAAGCATATTTTAGAACAGCTGTTTAGCACATACAAATTGCAGAAGATGCAACTATATGATGTGATAGCATGTCATTGGGATTTAGGGGCATACATATGTACATAGGTACATCACACACACACATACATACATATGTATGTATATATATACATATATACATATACATAAACACATACATCTCCCCCCCTCTTGTATGTCAGCCTTGAATATTCTTGATTATGAGTTTGATGTGAAGATTTTTTTCTTTCTTTCTTTCTCCCTCATTTTTCCTATAGTATTCTTCCCTTTCCATTTTCCCTCTCAAAATAGAGATGTTAGCCAGGTTTGAAAAACAGCTTTGGCCTTTGATGTTACTAAAAAGAGGGACTCAGGAAACAGTTGCTAGTGTATGGAAGACTGACGTTGCTCTCCCCACCCCAAGTTTTGCCAGATGGAAATTTTGTCTGCAAGATTGTTTATTTTCAGTAATGTATTTTTGTACAAGTGTGATGCAGTTATAGTGCATTTATATTACAGCTTGAATTTTATTATAAAGTGTGGTCAATTAATGGTTCGTGATATGTAAAATACTTTAAAAAATGCGCTTAAAAGATTGAAGTGTGAAAGTAGTAAAAATAGTATGTTTTCTTATTGACTGAAATAACTAGTTGATTGTCTAGTCAGGACTGCCATATCACTTAAACCTTATACAGTGCCCATTTCTTGAGTTTATTGGATTGCAAACATACAAACAACAGTTCATCTCTCATGTAACATACACAAGATTTCAAAATGTACCTTTTTGTAATAGGCAAATTTCACACTCAGTAGGTTCATGAGAAAATCAAATTCAAACACAGAGCACAAACAATGTGGCATCTTAAACATACACAACAATACTAGGATCTATTCACTTTTGGTATATGGGTCTTTATTTTTCCATTTCTGTAATTCCTTGTTTGCCCCCCCCCCCCCCCTGACCCTTCACACTGCACTTCATTTGGTCTTGAGTGTTGTAACTGCTGAGTTTCATCTTGGTACAGTGGCTAGAATCCAAGAGAATTTAGACTCAGACACAACTTTCATATTTAGATTGATATCACTTCTGACTGAAAACACTGTAGTAACATTTTATATATTAGACAAGTTGGATGTAATTAATGATTTTTGTTTGTTTGTAGTGAATGTTTATGGTAATGATTTTTGTTTTTTATTTATATATTTATTTATTTATTTATTTATCAATATTTTCTATTAGTTATCATTACAGATATTAATATTATATAATATTATATCCTTCATGCACGATTCATGAATTGTAAGAATTGTATATTGAAGTTCATAAGAAGAAAATAAGATATGGCAGGGTTATTGGGAAATTCAAAATTTCCAGGAACTTGATCAACAATTTGGAATTGTATGTCCTTATTTCTTTCTGGAAATACGCCATAAGAAAAACATCTGAAGGAGGTTTGATTTAGAACTTGCTTCTCTATCTGGCATGAGAGTACATTTAAAGACATTATACATGCAAGCTTAGGGTATCAGAAACAAGTTTGCCTAGGCCCTTAGTTTTGGGTGAAATCATGGTATATTTGCCAGCTGGGAAACTAATGCACTCATAGTACCAAGACAGTCATTGCCACAACTGTGCAGTTCATTAAACATTAATTCTATATTTAAAGGTATGTGTATACAAGAATTTTATTCAAGAATACAACAAAGTCATTATGGTTTTAATTACAGCATACAGAGCTGTTCATGGGAAACGCTTGTTTCTGCAGGGTTGGGTTTAATAATTGCTTTATTATCTGATCTTAACGGTTATTGACCTACTTTTTTTTTTTTTATGACCCAAAATATAAATTTCTTTGTTCTTAAAAGTAGTGTTAAATTTTAAAAATAAGTAATGGAAATAAATAAACATCAAATGTAACCCCTAATTTACTTCATAAGCAAGATAATACATTCCAACATGACAAGGAAGTAACTTAATCATTACTGCTGGGTCACGTGTATTGCCGTCATAACAATCTGCTTGATCTGCCAGGTATACACGTGGCAGTGCGCTAGAGCACGTTGATCGGGAAATTCCACAACATGTGGTGGACTGCTGCTTCCAGTTGCTGGACGGTTACCAGAAATCACCGGAGTTTATGATGCCGAGAGATTTCTAAATACCTGTCACATAGGGATAAAAAGCTCCTAACATTCTGGTGTGAATGTTTTTATTTATTACAGTCCTTGTCCTCTGAAACTATACCTTTAGAGTTGCTCTGCTGTTTGGAAAGCTATAGTGCTGCTAAGCCTCTTGGAAAAGGATTAAATATTTATTAATAGGAGAAAAGATAAAATGTCCAGAAAAAATTTGGCTTCCAAGAAAAATTGAACTAAATACATGCAACATTAAAGAGAAAACAGAATGTTGGTGATACAGATCATTTGTGAGGGATGCAACACACACATACTGTATTTGACGGCATAAAAAAGAATGTGTATATTGGATACCCCACCATTTGGGCAGAGTATAGAGAAAAGAAAAGAAATGTGCTTTTTTTTTCCCATATATAACAGCAATTTACACACACACACACACACATACATATATATATATATATATATATATATATATATATATATATATATATATATATATATATATATATATATATTATATATATATATATATATTAATATATATATATATATATTTATATATATATATATATATATATATATATATATATATTATTTTTTTTTTTTTTTGGGGGGGGGGCTTTTTAATTATATATATAATATATATATATATATATATATATATATTATATATATATATATATATATATATACACACACACACACACACACACACACACACACACACACACACACACACACACACACACACACACACACACACACACACACACACACACTCACACACACACACACACACACACACACACACACACACACACACACACACACACACACACACACACACACACACACACACACACACACATTTTTATACACATACATACATACATATACATACACAGATACATGTGTGCATTTGTTTGTTTGTTGGTGGGGGAAAACAATGAACAGAAGAGATTATGAATAGTAAGTGGACATGAAGTAAACATTTCAAGGACTGAAGTCATCCCATAAAGAGATATTGTAGTTAGAAACAAATGATTATTTTTTATTATTATTATTTTTTATTATTATTATTTTATTATTATTAATCCTGTTACCTATCATATAATTATATTATTATTTTTTTTTTATTCATTATTATTGTTTTAGGAAATGATTATTGCTGAAGTCCAAATATTTAGTGACTGATAACTGATAACAGAAAAAGTCGTCGTAGGATTGTTGATAGTGTAGCTAAGTACATCCTTTAACTTCCTAGTGATTGATTGTATTTTTAGTATTCTATTCTCATGGTAATATTGATTCTTCCTTATATAATTTTCTTCATCAATTATTGGTAAATGCAACATGTAGTTAGTTGCTTAGTTTAGGTTAAAAGCAAACTTGTATGTGGCTGCTTCTCTCCAGTTTCTGTAATCTATTTTTTCATCTTTTACAATTACACCTAACTGTTAATGGCTTATTTAATATATATTTACAATTACAGTTTCTCTTATTGCATTATTTTTTATTTCTTAATAGAAATGACAATATATATATATATATATATATATATATATATATATATATATATATTATATGTATAAATAGAACTGTTTGATAACAATTACGAATGTAAATATTAAGTATCATAAGGATGTGTGATAGATATCATAATTGTCTTTATATAAATGTGTGTCAGTCAGAATTCCTAATGTATTTTTTTTTTTTTTTACCATATGGACTTTTTTGATGATATTTGTATCTGCTAATGTAAATATAATTGAGAGATATTTCACTTAATATTGGTTATTAGGACTTCATACCAAAAAATGTGGTTAAAGAATAGATTAATGACAGATTAGTTATAATGATGGGAATGGAAATAAAAAGATACACTTAACCACTTGGTGGCAGAAGGCATGAAATCATGCAATGGCTGTTGTGTACCGAGTTGCGGATAGCACTGCACAAGGACTTATTCCTCGTCAGAGAGAAGTCGTCTTTCTCCAGTATTCCGATATTTGTTTGCTTTCAGAATTAGATAAAGGCACTAAAGGGAAGGGAAACCTTCACATTTTTCTTCAGACTTTTGTGTATAAAATAAAAATACAAACTGCATTGAAGTGCAGAAGGGAGAGGAAACTACCAGTGTGCACCAACAAGCCTGCATTACTGGAGACTAGTCAATATCTATTACCATAGTTAATGGGTTAAATAATAAGTTAAACCATGGAGAAGAAAAACAATTATTCAAACCATGATGAGATGAAGATGTGCATATGCTGCATCAGCATATATCAACCAGACTGGAAACAGTTGTAGTAATTACACTGATACTGTGGAAGACTTCATTATTCATGTATTCATGTTGTGGAAATCTGCACTCACAAGTGTGTTAGATAAGTCATCAACAGATCTTTATTGCATGTTAATATTTATATAGAAATTTATAAACCTCACTATAGACACACTCACTCACTCTCACTCTCTTTCATTTTCTCTCTCTCTCTCTCTCTCTCTCTCTCTCTCTCTCTCTCTCTCTCTCTCTCTCTCTCTCTCTCTCTCTCTCTCTCTCTCTCTCTCTCTCTCTCTCTTTCTCTTCTCCCTTTCCTTCTCCCTTTCAATCTCCCTCCCTCCCACCCTTCCTTCCTCCCTTCCTCTCCCTCTCCTCCTTCTTCTCCTTCTCCTTCTTTCTCACACTCACACTGTCTATAATCATGTACACATGCTATTTAACAAGATTTTATACTCTAACATGGCACCTTGACTCTACTTACTTATACTCATATGAATAGTTATGCGAATTTCAGTGTTTAAATATTAGTGAAGTTAAGTTGAGAAAACATAAGTGCATCACTGATTTTAAAGAGAGAGAAAGAGAGAATGTATGTGTTTTATATATATTATGTATGCATTTGGATGACCGTAGCAGTATCTGTATCTGTTTTCATACTCATGTCAAAGAAATTTACTTTCAAGGTGTATTCCATATACCAGTTTCTGAAAAAATAGATACTGAAGGTATCATATCAGCTCTTTATTTATCTTGGAGAGTTTAGTTTAGTTCTTTTATAACTATTAATGAGTTGCTAAAGGAAAGAAGTGTAATTTTGAAAAGTGGTACTCATATTTTCCTTTTTGTTCTCCTGTCTTCCTATTCAATATCACAGTCTACCATGCTTATCCCTATAGGTAAACCTACTTCCGCTATGCGAAGTCAGAGCCAAAGAAAAGTTCTCTTCTCTTGAGACTTTGCCAGGAGGGCTTTGTCCTTTGTTTTACTTTCTCACAGTCTTGGTCTGTGTGGCCTTTGACTGTATAACTAAGCATGAGTGCATTTTCCATGTCTGTTTAGATATATAAGCAGATTAGTAAAATATTTCCTTTTCATTACTCTTGAACTTGCTAGACAGTGGTAAAAGAAAATTTATGAGGTGG
>NC_051389.1:41306788-41309288 GCF_015228065.2 Penaeus monodon
GGATTGGTGTTTGATAGAAAAGGTTCAGAAAAGCTGCTCCTAAAAAAGACAATACAATATTAACAAGATGAAAAGAAGTTAAACAACGGAATATATTAAATACGGTGAAAATGAAACTAAAACCAACATTCCCATTGTAAACTTGTTTACTAATATATGATTTGTAAACAGATAGCTAATAGGTTGCAGTCCTTTACATTAACAGAAAATAATATGATAGTTGTCTAAGAACCTTTTCTATCAGTATCACTCAGAATAACATTTATTAGAAATAATGGGAGAGGCTCTACATGTTCTCCAGTACTCCTGTAAAAATACAGGCTTAACAAACACATGCAAAACATTATATGTGTATGTGTGTGTGCAGGTTTGATACATAGCCTGAGTATAGAAGTCAACAGATACTCTCATGGTGATGGAACAAGTTTCCCTTAAAACTGTTTGATCGGGAACTAGCCTAAGGGACCCTTAACATACGGTTACATGAAAATGATAAATCTGTTGTACAAACAATGTGATGATCTCGACTCTTACCAGATTTTGGAAGTTCGCAGGATCTGCTCATGTGACACCTGACAGCTTCACCTCCATAAATTAAGAGAGCGAGTTGAGAAAATATCGGGTTTTATGAGGGAATCCACATTACACTGGTCTGTCATTATACATGCATAAACATTAATATATACTGTGGGTCTACATAAATCTACAGATGTAATTATACACGAAAAGTGGGCACCATGATTAAATGACATTTAAATCTATCAATCACATTTTTGTTTGGTGAATTGATTAATAAACCGTAAAATTTGGTAAGCTTTTAAGACAAATACTAACAATTATGTAGAATATTAACATACAAAGTACTGAATATGTATATAGATAATAATAGTATATTAACACAGTTTCTCTCTCTCTCTCTCTCTCGCTCTCTCTTTCTCTTTCTCTCTCTCTCTCTCTCTCTCTCTCTCTCTCTCTCTCTCCCCCTCCCCCCCCTCCCTCATCCCTCACTCTCACGCTCACTCCTCTTTGCTCTCTTCTCCCAATTTGTCTATCAGCATTTTCTATTATTTGAAGTTAACACTAACATTTCTTATTTTTAGTTCAGTCATGTGAATCAAGGGAATACAAATTTTAAAGATTATAGTATTAACACACCACCTTTAACAAATAAAACAAATGACAATTAGATTTAAGGAATAATTACTTGGAATCACTAACTATAGCAGTCCAAAGAATAGAAATTGCCAAAAGTTTACATGAACTCACCAAAATAATAATGGTGAAATAATGAATGTAGCTACAAATTTGAAAATGGCAAAGCATAGGGGGAAAAAGGCTAAAACTGATGAAACTCATTTTGAAAGTTAAAAAAAAAATTGTGTGCATCAGTGCCTGTTTTGTGTCTGTGTCTGTGTATGATAGAATGAGAGTATAAATCACAACTAATTGTGAGGAGCTACTCCAGATATTGAAAGTAGTAATGTCAGCTATATGCAATGCATATGAACACATTTGTGGAAATGATGTTAGATTATAAGAATAAGGCAAGGGCACAAGCGGACAGATCATTTTCAACCTGTTTAATGTAAAAACTGTTACACTTCATCTGTCTACTACATTCTCTCCCCCTCCCTCTCCCCCTCTCCCTCCTGCTCTCTCTCCCCTCCCCCTCCCCCTCCCCCTCCCCCTCCCCCTCCTGCTCTCTCTCCCCTCCCCCTCCCCCTCCTGCTCTCTCTCCTCTCCCCCTCCCCTGCCTGCTCTCTCCCTCCCTCTCCCCATTCTGCCTCTCTCCACTCTGCCTCTCTCCCTCTCCCTCTCCCTCTCCCTCTCCCTCTCCTGCTCTCTCTTTCCCACACACTACACACATACACTACACTACACACACACTACACTACACTACAACACTACACTACACTACACTACACTACACTACACTACACTACACACACTACACACACACACACACTACACACACCATACACACACACCACACACAACACACCACACACACACACTACCCACACCACCAACATACACACACACACACACACACACACACAACAACACACCACCCAACACACCACACACACACATACACACCACACACTACACACACACACACACCACTACACACACACACACACACACACCACACACACACACACCCACACACACAACACCACACACCACACACACACACACACACACACCACACACACACACACCCCACACACACACACACCACCACACACCACACACACACACCAACACACACACGCACACACCACCCCACACCACCACACACACCCACACACACACACACCACACACACACACCACACACACACACACACCCACACACACACACCACACAACCCCACACACACACACAACACCACACACACACACCCACACACACACACACACACACCACCACACCCACACACCACACTACACACACACACCACACACACACACACACACACACACACCCAAACACA
>NC_051389.1:41314288-41316454 GCF_015228065.2 Penaeus monodon
TCTCTCTCTTCTCTCTCTCTCTCTCAATTCTCTCCTCCCTTCTCTCTCCTCTCTCTCTCTCTCTAATTCTCTCTCTCTCTCTCTCCCTCTAATTCTCTCTCTCTCTCTCTAATTCTCTCTCTTCTCTCTCTCCTCTAATTCTCTCTCTCTCGCTCTCTCTAAATTCTCTCTCTCTCTAAATTCTCTCTCTCTCTCTCTCTTTTAAATTCTCTTTCTCTCTCTCTCTCTCAATTCTCTTTCTCTCTCTCTCTCTCAATTCTCTTTCTCTCTCTCTCTCAATTCTCTCTCTCTCTCTCTCTCTCTCTCTCTCTCTCTCTCTCTCTCTCTCTCTCTCAATTCTCTCTCTCTCTCTCTCTCTTCCTCTCTCTTTCTCACTCTCACACACACACACACACACACACACAATTGTTACTGTCTCTGTCTCTTCCTCCCTCCCCCCCTCCCTTCCCTGCTTTCTCTGTCTCTTCGTCTCCCTCCCTTTCATCATCATCACCACCACCACCACCCCCTCCCCCCTTTCTCTCTTCCTCTTCTCTTCTCTTTTTTTCTCTCCCTCTCACCCACCTTCCCACCCTCTTTCCTCATTCCCTTCTCCTTTCCCTTCCTCCTTTTTCTCTCTCCCCTCCCATCCTCCCTCTCTCTCTTCCCTTCCTCCTTCCCTTTCTCCTTCCCTCTCCCCTTTCTCCTTCCCTCTCCCCCTTTCTCCTTCCCTCTCCCTCTTTCTCCTTCCTTCTCCCCCTTTCTCCTTCCCTCTCCCTCTTTCTCCCTCCCTCTCCCCCTTTCTCCTTCCCTCTCCCCTTTCTCCTTCCCTCTCCCCTTTCTTTCTTTTCTTCATGTTAGAGAACAGGTAAAGATGAAGTAGTTGATCTCTCTCCGTAAACGTACATGCGTGCGCACAAACGCGCATACATATCATACTCTTGTTACATACGACAAGGCACCAGTTCTTGATGTTTGGTCAATTGTATTTAATATAAATGCATTCTCATTTATTTTTGTAAAAGATAACACTAAGCTGATCAACGTTTCATTGTGTGATGCAGATAAACAGTTGCCACCTAAAACAAAAGTCGATGTTTGAAAACTTTTCGACAAGGAGAACCATCGAATGGGATGCGGTTCACAGGCCGTCTGGAAGCCCAATAGGCAGGCGTCTTATCACAGGTCAGGCACGGGGGGAAAAGTCTGGTAGAGACTCAGAACTTATGGGGAAAAGTTCAGTTTGTATGAATCTTTCATTTCGTGCACAGAATGGATTAAGAAGACGGAACGGGTCTTGATGAGACATTACACACAAAGAGCGGCACGAAACAAACCTAGTGGAACTGCAGTGACTAGTCTGAACTGTCAAGATAAAAAAAAATCGAACTCGAGAAAAGATTCCTACTTGAACGATTAACAAAAGGAAAGATACAGCAGTACTTTATAGTATTAAACAAGAGGATGTGCAAAAGAAGTTCACGGATCGTGAGATGGAACCAGATTTCACAACAATTATGAGTATACAAAATGTTTCTATAATACTATCAAGAGGGAAAAAATATATTTAAACCAGTTATGTATCATACCTTACTCTTTTCTCGTGTCACCTATCAATATTTGTTCTTGTCCTTTCCTTTACCTCTCACTTTATTTCGTTTTCTTGTCCCTTTCCTCTGCCCCACCCTCTTCCTCTACCGGTTCTCCCTTGCCTCCCTGTATCTTTCCTATCTATCTTTCCTTCTTCGGTGATAGCGTCTTTCTCCTTTCCTTTCTCGCAGTTTCGTACCACTTCCCCATTTCTCTCTTTCTGTTCTCTCTTTTTTTCTCTTCTCTCTCCTCTCTCCCCTGTCCCCACTTCTCTCCTCCCGTTTTCTCTCCATCTCTCCTCCCGCTTTCTCTCTCTCCTCTCTTCTTGTCTCTTTTAATTCTATTTTCTATTTGTTTCTCCCACTCATTTTCATTCTCTCTCGTTTTCGTTTTCTTTCTCCTCTCTTTTGCTCTCTTGTTCTTTTTCTCCATTTTTCACTCTCCCCTCCTCTGTTTTTTCTCTTTTCACAATCTCCTCTCGCTCGTTTTCTCATTTTCTCGTTTTTATCGCTTTTTCTCTCATTCGCCTCTTTTTTTCTTTTATTCTCTCCTCATTTTCTTTTATTCCATCCTCATTTTCTTTTATTCCATCCTCAT
>NC_051389.1:41316554-41323312 GCF_015228065.2 Penaeus monodon
AAGGATCTTCCACATCCTCATTCCTCCTGCTTCACGGAAAGGAACTTGTTCTGCAAAGGCCTCGGTTCCCCAGACTAATATCCGCGTACCTTTTCTCGTTGTCGCCGCGGCCTGACAAGCTTGGGGCTCCGGGCGGGATGGGTGATCAAGAAATCCTGAATAAACTCTTTGATTGTTTTCAATGTTTTCTCAGTTGGGATAGTTATTGAAAGGAAGGTTATCCTTTAGTTTATTATCTTTATCATGGAAACTTACGCACACACATAAAAGGTTTAGATTTTACCTTCTCTAGATTCGGAGTTTGAGAAGTGGGAAACAGATCTTGGTTACTCGTGTTTTTTTATTGCAGAGTTAAATGTGAAGAGGGATTTGATTAGAATATTTAGAGCGTAGAATGAGTAAATTTATGATATATACTAAATTTGATGTAAATATAAAAACAAACGCAAACAAACAATCACTCGCACACACACACATACCTCTAGGCACACATACATAGATAACCTGGTTCCTTATTAATCTTATTATTTTCTTCTGCAATTGCAAAGACTAATATCAAAGTCAAACCTTAATTTTTGCTTGTTACTGAAGGCAACTGCTGAAAGTTTGCGAAGCCGTGAGTGAGGAGACTTTGGTTGTAACATCAGAGAATTTTCATCTTCCAGGGAGGAAAGAGGCGAGAGAATTTTATGATATTTAAAGGATTTTAAACACCCATTCCCAGTGGAGAACTTAATTCACGATGGCCACTGCTGTGTGAATGGATTCTTAAATTAAAATGAAATGCCTTCAGGTCAGAAAACATCCCCGTTTCATGAGACCATTCATGTACCTTAGTAATCGATTTTGCAATGAATTAGAGAGAAGAATTTATTCCATTAGAAAGACATTAACCATTCATCCCTTATTTTCCCTCTAAGTCTTCACTTCTCTGTCTTACCTGCCTTACGTAAGAAGGTCACCGTCACTGAAAGGGCAGCGACCAACACCTATTCCGGTTCAGACTGCTTATCAATTGGCAGAGAATGTGTGCGTGTGTGTGTGTGTGTGTGTGTGTGTGTGTGTGTGTGTGTGTGTGTGTGTGTGTGTGTGTGTGTGTGTGTTGTGTGTGTGTGTGTGTGTGTGTGTGTGTGTGTGTGTGTGTGTGTGTGTGTGTGTGTGTGTGTGTGTGTGTGTGTGTGTGTGTGCATGCGTGCGTGCGTGCGTGCGTGCGTGCGTGTGTGTCTGTGTGTGTGTTGGCCTGTACGTATGCACATATACTTGTTTATTAATTTCCTGACTTTCTACTTACTCATTTTCCCTATTCATATATGCATGCATGCTTGTATATATGTGTGCGTGCGTAGTGTACGGCCGCCAGCCCCGCGTAGCGTAGGCGTTAAAGGGGAAAGGGAAGGAGGCGTCGCGGGAAGGGAAAGGACGTTACTAAGGACCCGCTCTCCTTCCGGAATAACTTTCGGAGATGATCTGACCTCCACTGATCTTCGATTTTTCCCCTTCGCGCTCTCCGGCTCCTCTTTATGCATATGCTTCTCGCTTTGTCGCCGTTCGGGCATTTCATTCCGGTGTGTTTATTTCCCCTTTTTATTGGTGTATACACACTTATGTATGTACACACATACATACATGTGTGTGCGTATGTATGACAAAGAAATAATAACATATGATAGATACGAAGGATAACAGGAACAAAGAAAAAAGGAGGAAAGGGAGAGAGAAAAATGGACCTGCATTTCATTTACATACTGTAAAACACGCACACGCTGACACATGAACACATGCATATATCTACACACACACATGTGCATATATATATATACAGATACATAATATATATATATATATATATATATATATAATATATATATATATATATATATATATATATATATATATATATATATATATATATATATATATATATATATATATATATATATTATATATGTATATATATATATATATATAAATATAAATATCATAATATATTATATATATATATAAATGATATATATAATATATATATATATATATTAATATATATATATAATATATTATATATATTATATAGAATATATAATATATATATATATATATATATAATATATATATATATATATAAGATATATATATATATATATATATATATATATATTATATAATATATATATATATATATATTTTATATTACATATTATATATATATTATATATATTACATATACATATTATATATATACATTATATAGATACATTATACATATATTATATTTATATACATTATATTTATATATTATACATATATATTATATTTATATATTATATATATATATTATATTATATGATAATAGATAGATAGATAATAGATAGATGATAGATAATAGATGATATAAAAGATGATAGTAGATAGATATAGATAGAAAATAGGTTGATATAGGTTTCATATATATATATATATATAATATATTCATATATATATGAATATATTTTTATATATATATATATATATATATAAAATATAATATATATATATATAATCTATATATATATATATATATAATATATATTTTATATATATATTATATATGCACATGTGTGTGTGTGTGTTGCGTGCGTGTGTGTGTTGCATGTGTGTGTGTGTGTGTGGGGTGTGTGTGTTGTGTTTTGTGTGTGTGTGTGTTTTGTGTGTGTGTGTGTGTGTGTTTGTGTGTGTGTGTGTGTGTTTTGTGTGTGTGTGAGTGTGTGTGTGTGGGGTCTGTGTGTGATGTGTGTGTGTTGTTGTGTTGTGGTGGGTTTTTGTGTGGGGTTTTTTTGTGTTTGCTTTATTATATATATATATTTATTAAAATTTATATTATATAATTTATATATATATATGTATATAAATTTTTGTATATACCTATTTATTTTTTATATATAGGGATATATAATATGTATTCATATATATATATTTTTATATATATATAAATATATATTTAAAACTATATATTTATATATAAATATTATTATAAATATTATATAATATATTATATAAAAATTTGTAACATTTGAGGGTTCAGCACCGGCCGGGGCGTTGTTTCCCTTGGCAAAAGGAAATTCACCTCGTTGCCTACCCAGCCACGGTGGTCAACCGCCAAGTCGGGTCCCAAGCCCGATAAAATGAGAAATATTTCCGAAAAAAAAACCCGGGACCTCCGTGAAAGGACTGGGGCCCTCCCCCGTACTCACTCCCAAAAGCATCACAACTAAAACTACAATTAAATATATCTGTCCCCGGCGGCTCAGACTGACCACCCTTAAAAGAAAGAAATATATTATAAAAATATATAATATATTATATAAATAGATATTGATATAGATAGATAAAAGGTTGATATAGGTTCACACATATATTTTTTAAATTTATAATATTATTATATATTATATATTATATATATATATTCAATTTTATATTTTTATTTTAAAAATATATGAAAGTATATTATATATAAAATATTTTATATATATTATTAATATTATAAAATATTATATTAATATTAATATATATATATAATATATTTTATATATATTATTTTAAATATATAATTATATAAAAATTATATATTTATTACATATATAATTATATAATATGTTACTATTTTATATATAATATTAAATTTTTTATTACTATTTTATTTTTTTATTAAAACTCGAACCCCCGAATCAGTACCCTCGTGTCAGTCTTTAGTCCGCCCTCTAAACCCTCGGCCACCGTGCCTTGGCTTAATATATATATATATATTAAATTCTATATATAATATATTATTTATATATATATATTATATATATTAACTATATATATTTTAAAATTAATATTATAAAATATTTTATTTGAATATAATTTATTATATAATATATATATATTTTAAATATTATATAATATATATATATATATATATATATTAATTTTTAAATTTTATATATTTAATATAATATATTTTTATTAAAATTTTTTTATAAAATATATTAAATTATATAATTTAAAATATATATATTTTTATAAATATTTATAATATTTTTTAAAAAAAAAAGAGAGAGGAAGGAGGGAGGAAAAGAAGGGGGAGGAAAAAGAGAAAGAGAAAAAAAGGGGGGGTTGTTATATATATTTATATTTTTATATTAAAATTAATATTATAATTTTTGGGGGAGAGGAGGGAGGGAGAGGGGGAGGAGGAGAGGGAAAAAGAGGGACAGAAACTTTTCTATTTTATCTTATTTTATATATATTGTATATATTTTTATAAATAATATATATATTATATATATATATATATATATCATATTATTATTTTTAATAAAATAATATATTTATATTATATAATATATTTATTATCTATATATTTTTAATACTATATTATTAAATTTAAAATAAAATAATATAATATTTTTATATATATATATTATTTATATATCTATATTTTATTATATATATAATAATAATATATATATATATAATATATTTTATAAAATATCTTATTAAAATTAAAATTTAATATTATATATTATTATATAAAATCTTTATTTATATATTTATCTTTATATAATATAATTTTCTATTTAAATTTTTTATTAAAAATTTCCCCAACATTTATAAAAAATAATAAATAATAAATTTTTTTGCCCCCCCCCTTTTTTTTTTTTTTTTTTCTCTTCCTTTTCTTTTTCTAATTTTATAATTATATATAAGAAAATATAAATAATAAATTTTTCCCCCTTTTCCCTCTCTCTCTCTCCCTCTCTCTCTTTTTCTCTCTCTCTCTCCTCCTCCTCCCTTCCTCTCTCTCTTTTTAAAATATATAATATATATATATATAATTAATATATATATAAAAATATTTATAATTTATTATTATATATTAATTTTCTCTTTTTTTTTCATTTTTTTTTTTTTTTTTTTTTTTTTTTTTCCCCTTTATAATATATATATATTATATATATTAATTATAATATTTTATTAAAAAATATAAAAATTTTATTTATATATATATTAATATATATAATATTTTAATTTAAAAATTTATTATTTTTTAATCCATATTTATATATATATATATTTAAAATATATACTATATATATATATTTATTTATATCTTTTATTAATATAATAATTATTATAATTTTTATAATTTTATTAAAATTTTTTATAAATTTATCATATAATAAATTAATATAAATATATACTTTTATTCCCTTTTTTATTTAAAAATATATATATTATTATATATATATAATTAATATGGGGTATTTAAAAATATATTTATTTATTAATAAATATTAATATTTAATATTTTATATTTTATATATATATAATAATATTAGAGGTATTTAAATTAAATTTTTAATAATAATATTTATTTTGGGTCATTTTATATATATTTTTATAAAAATATATATAATATATATCTTATTAAAATATAATTTTATATATATATTATTTTTAGTATATATTATTTATAATATCTTTTATTATATATATATATAGATATATATTAATATATAATATATATAATATAATATTATAATTAAAACAATATATTAAAATTAAATTTAAAATTTTATATATTTTTGTAATAATTTATATATTAATATATATATTATAATATAAATATAAATATTAAAATAATATTTCAAATTTTAAATTAATTTTTATTTTTAAATTTAAAAAAATTTAAAAAAAAAAAAAAAATTTAATATATTATATATAATAAAAATATATATTTTTTTTTTATTAAAAAATTTTTTCTATTAAAATATTAATTTATTTAATTTTTAAAATTTTTAAAATTTTTTAATTTTTACAATTTTTTTTTCTATATTTCTTATTTATTTATATATTTTTGAATTATAAATTATAATTCCTTTTAAAAAAAGGGGTTAAATTTAAAAATTATTTTTAAATTTATTATTTTGATGTTTATTATTATATTTTTTAATTTTTTTTTTTTTATATTTTATTATTTAATATTTTAAAATTTATCATCAATTTTATAAATCCTTTTATTTAAAATATTATATATAAAAATATATATATAATTTTTTTTTAAAATAATTATTTATTTTAAAAATATATTTAATTTTTAAAAAAAAAACAAAAAAACCCCAAAAAACCCCCCCAAAACCCAAAAAAAAAAACTTTAAAAAAAAAAAAACCAAAAAACACACCACACCCACAACAACCAAACCCCCCAAACAACCCCCCTAAACCCACCCCACCCCAAACCCAAAAAAAAAAAAAAAAAAAAAAAAAAAAAAAAAAAAAAAAAAAAAAAAAAAAAAAAAAAAAAAAAAAAAAAAAAAAAAAAAAAGGAAAAAAAAATTATAAAATTTTATAAAAATAAATATATATATATATATATTATATTATATATATATTATACATATTAAATCAAAAAAAAAAAACAATAAAAAAAAAAAAAAAAAAAAAAAACAAAAATAAAAAACAAAAAACAAACAACCAAATACAAAAAAAAAAAAAAAAAAAAAAAAAAAATAAAAAAAATATAATTTAAAAAAAAAAACAAATTAAACATATATATATATTATTTATTATATATATTATATAAATTATATTTTAATTAATTAATATATTTTAAAAATTTAAAAATCTTTTTTTTTTTTTTTTTTTTTTTTTTTTTTTTTTTTTTATTTTTTTCTTTTTTTTTTTATATATAATATTTTTTTTTAAAAAAAGAAAATTTATTTATTTTTTTTTTTTTTTTT
>NC_051389.1:41340912-41353412 GCF_015228065.2 Penaeus monodon
GAAGGAGGCGAGCGAAAGGGCAGAGAGCGTGGAAGGGGAAATAAAGGTGTGTCCGGTCTGGATCAGCTGACGGCGGCGGCGGCGGCGAGCGACACGATTTTGCCCCTTTTCCACCTCTGTCCCTCGTATTCCTCGCTGCCTGGCGTTCCGGTCGCCCCTAATCGCCCCATGGCCGCGTCGTAGGGGCAGCAGGGAGGGGGAAAGGGAAGATAAGGGGAAATGAGCGTCTCGGGCCCAGGACGTGTTTTTTTGACAGTTGCTTCTGCTCGGCCTCTCGCCTCCTCTCGCTATTTCCCTTCCTTCTTCGCCGGTCTCGTTTGTCTTCGCTTCCCTGCGGTGCCCTGGCCGGGATTTGCACACATATGGCACTGTGAGCAGCTCGCATTTGGAGAGTAGATGTGTCAGCCTGTTTATTGATTTTGAAGCCTTTACATTGTATATATTTTGAATCTTGTTTATTGATTATGAAGGATGTTGTATAGTATTTACTTGTGTAGTTGACATTATATGTGACAGGATTGTCTGCCTAGGATTTTCTTGTACAATATTGGTGAGCAGTCTGATGATATCAACAATTTTGCAAACTTACTAAATGATTAGTTTTTTTTTTTTTCCAATCATGTTTTTTAAGCCATGCAATTTGTGATGGCAGCATTCAGATACGGATGTGTTAAGTGCATTCTCAGCTGAATTATGCCTCCAAGGTATTTTCATTTGTGAGCCAGTTTGTGAGAACGGTAGATGTAAGAGTCGCACGCACGGGATGGGCTCTAAACTTCCATGAAATATGTAACCCATAAATAAGTAATGCCATTATTTAAACCACTATTAGGAACAAGGTAAGTAGTCACCAGACAAGTGGATTAATGTGAATCAGGACAGAGTGCATGACATGGTAGAAGTTAAAAGAGAGCTGCATATAGTTGTGAGAAAAAGAAATGTAGTCACCAAAAATATAAAAAAAATGAAAAAAATTATAAAATGGATTAAATAATTAGCAGAGTGCAAAAGTAAAGCCACAATCCTTGATCAAAGTCGGCAAATTCCAATGAAGCTGTGGCCTTTTCATTTTTAGCTTTTAACAAAAAGAAATAAATCTCCCCGAAGTTTATTCAAGCAAGGCAGAGGTGGTTGATCTCCCACATACTTTAGTTCACTAAGGAACTAGCCTGTCATATCTTAGCAAAGATATGTGGGAGAGCTATGTTGGCTTCCACTTGTCCAGGAAATGCAGAGGCTGTCGTGTTACTCTGTGGCCCAATTCTGAACAGTTACCTGTAGTTTTGAATGGGTATAAAATTAATTTTGTGAATTTTGTTGGCAGTTTGAGAGGAGTGAAGAAACAGCTGTTTAGTTTAGGCATTAAAGAAATATGAATTTAGTTTTCTGTTACATTGGAGTATAAAGGGGTTGATGCTTTCTGATTTTGGAATGAATGTCAACTCCTTGTGACAGCATTTTGATGGGTTAGGGAATGGTTGCCGCAAAACTTTTTGCTTTAATTAACATGACTTTTACAGAATAGATTCATGAATCCTTATGTATTTTGATGTAATTAGAATTGATCTGATAATAAATTAACATTCCTGGTTAAAGTATATAAAAGGTTTGCACTAGTTTGGGAGAAATGGTGATCAGGGGTGGAACCCCCAGCTAGGGTAATGCATCAGTTGGTAAGAGGTCTAGGTAGGAAGCTCCTGGGTTAGGAAGGTTTTTTTGGTTCATTTGGCAATCTGTGCAGTAGCTTGTGTGTTTTAGATGGGGTTCATTTGTTCAGGACTTAGTCAGATGGGTGCGGTCCTGTTGTATCACATTTTTAGGCAGAGGTGAAATCCTGAAATGACTTTCGTAGGAAAAATTTAGAATTTATAATAGTTTAGAATAGTTTGTTGGGGTCAGAATGAATTTGGTTTTCCATTTAGCAATGCCACCCCTCCCTATACAACAGCCTGGGGGTACATTTGGGAAATCAGGGTTTTGGGTAGAGGAGGAGAAGAGATGCATTAAACATGTTTGATTTGTGCTTCTTATAAAAAGAAATATTAACTGTATAGTTTTATGATCTGCTCCCACATATGGCTGCCTCCATACCATATGGTCCAATATGTTAAGGTCAAATATCCTTCCTGTATATCCTGGGTAGGTAGAGCTTAGACTTGTTACTTATTCCTCATGAGTCATTAGTGCATATCCCATGTTGCCCATATATATATATATCCTTGCCAAAACCAACACAGCAATCACACATCTTCATGATACAAAAACCAGCTCGTAATTGTTTTGAATAGTCAAACGGTTTGATGCCTGGAACAATAAGCAATGTGAAACTGTCCTTCCTTATGATTACCTTGTGTATTTGATATTAGTTCTCACTGGTTATCTTCTGTAGACTGTCATTTTTCTTGATAGATGGCTCCTCTCTAGACTAGTGTATGTTAGGTTAACCCCTTGAATCTGGGTTCTTCACTGCTTGCAAGTGGCCCAAAATCCAGGCTTTAGGCTTACTTTGAGGGGCCACTCACATGTGTATGGCTTGTAGGCGGAGCACACATGAACACCCAAGTCTCCTTGCCTGCCCTTTGCAATGTTTTCTCTCTCTCTTCTCTCTCTCTCTCTCTCTCTCTCTTTTCCTCTTCCCCTTCCCCTCTCTCTTCCTCTTCCCCTTCCCCTCTCTCTTCTCCTCTTCCCTCTTCCCCTCTCTCTTCCCCTCTCTCTTCCCCTCTCTCTCTCTCTTCCTCTTCTCTTCCCCTCTCTCTTCCTCTCTCTCTCTCTCTCGCTCTCTCTCTTTTCTCTCTCTCTCTCTCTCTCTCTCTCTCTCTTCTCTCTCTCTCTCTCTTTTCCTCTCTCTCTCTCTCTTTTCCTCTCTCTCTCTCTCTTTTCCTCTCTCTCTCTTTCCTCCTCCCCTCTCTTCTCTTTTCCTCTCTCTCTCTTTTCCTCTCTCTCTCTCTCTTCTCCTCTCTCTCCTCTCTCTCTTCTCCTCTCTCTCTCTCTCCTCTCTCTCTCCTCTCTTCCTCTCTCTCTCTCTCTCTCTCTTCTTCCTCTCTCTCTCTCCCTCTCTCCTCTCTTTTCCTCTCTCTCTCTCTCTCTCTTCTCTCTCTTCCTCTCTCTCTCTCTCTCTCTCTCTCTTTCCTCTCTCTCTCCTCTCCTCTCTCTCTTCTCTTTCCTCTCTCTCTCTCTCTCTTTCCTCTCCTCTCTCTCTTCCTCTCTTTCTCTCTCTCTCTCCTCTCTCTCTCTCCTCTCTCTCTCTCTCCTCTCTCTCTCTCTCTCTCTCTCTCTCTCTCTCTCTCTCTCTCTCTCTCTCTCCTCTCTCTCTCTTCCCCTCTCTCTCTCTCTCCTCTCTCTCTCTCTCTCTCTCTCTCTCTCTCTCTCTCTCTCTCTCTCATCTCCTCTCTCTTCCTCTCTCCTCTCTCTCTCTCTCTCTCTCTCTCTCTCTCTCTCTCTCTCTCTCTCTCTCTCTCTCTCTCTCTCTCTCTCTCTCATTTTTTTGCCTTGCCATTTTCCAGTGTCTGTATTTGTCATTTGATATGCTGTATCCAGATGGTAGCAGACTGTTCTCCTTAGACAGACTCCATATTATCTCACTAAATAGTTCATATGCAGTGCAGTAATGATATGAATAGGGAACATTTTATTGTCTATATATTCTTTTTCCTTTTTTTTTCATAATCTATATAACTTTTTTGTGACGGTAAGTTCGTGTTGCCACCCCTCACACCAATTTTTTTCATGACATGATAGTCATGTCACCCGGATTGTAGGGCTAAACAAAAATGTAATACTCAGTTTTTACCAGTGAAATATGAGGATTGATAAAGCAGTTTTACTTTTCATTATTTTATATTAAATAACTTCTTATCATTTAGTTGTTCAGAAAGTGTCAAATGTGAAAAGTATCTTAGATTTCATAATTTTTTTAAATTCAATATATTTTAAATTAAGATTCAAAATTTGTGCATTGATTACTGCCCAAAGTGAAATGGTAGGTTTTGTTACAATGCACTCACTCATTAGTCATGGTTATCTCTGTACCTAACAGCTGTATGGTGGAAATGTCTTTAAACCTCCACATATGTTAGTAGGATAAAACTAGTTTCTCATTTGATAAGCCTCCTTGGTGCATCAATCTGTGCCATATTGCAACAAATGCATATACATTTCCAAGATATGACAAATAACTCCAAAATAATCTAAATAGTAGAATTTTGCATTGTCTTGATCATTGGAACTGCCCTTAACTGTTCTTTATTTTATCTGCAGGCACTTAAAGTGAATTATGGAGTTTTGTTCCTCACAATATTCTAAACGAGTGACCTATCATTTAAGACTATAAGGCATTGAGTAGTTGGAGCTACCGCAAACATTATAGTTCCAAGGAATCAATTCCAGTTTGCAATGTATGTGACTTTGATGAAAAGTCTTAGATTCCGGCCATCTGTCTAATCCATATGTCGTGTACTGTGGAAAACCTGTTGTCATAATCAGAAGAAATGCCAGGTAGTATAGGTTTGTTAAATATAGTCAAAACACCTAGAATGTTAGTGTTGGAATGAAGAGACTGTTAGTTCAAAAGATATATTTAGTGATAAAGTTGATGGATAGATAAGCAAATTTAAAAATGAATGATAGATATTTCCAATAATTATGTATAGATATAGATATAGATGTAAATAAATGAGCAAAATTACATGTAACAGGCAATTACAAAAGTGAAAAAAATGAAAAAAATGTGGTGGGTGAATGAACTTAGGTTTGGTCATGGAAAATTCAAATTGTCTTGGAGTGCACAAATCATTAAATAAGCCTCATCTTAAATGCACAGATTACTCCAGAGGTTGCAGTATGAACTGAAAAATTTCCTAACCTTGGTACATTGTTGTGTTACCATTTACTTCATCTTACTAGCTAGGGGCTTTACCCCCCCCCCCACTACCTCTCAGTTACCAATATTTCCTACCCAAATGCTTCATCCATTACAATAGTCAGTGCAATTAGATAGGCCTTACCATATCCCAGAGATTGTAGCATTGTTATTAAGAGTTAATTTTCACGGAAATATTGTGATGATACACTTTCTTGGTGCATCAATTTGGACCCTAGTGGCATAGTGACAATAGAATTTTCAAATTTGCCAGTAGATGGTTGTATATGTGGAACATACATATGGAACAAATATGCTCAGACATTTTTTTGGGGTTACTGCATGGGTAATGTTGTTTGCTCACGGCAAGGTTAATCTAAACTCGGTCATGTGTGTGGGGACTTGGGTAGCACTTGGCATTTTGCAAAACACATTCTTGATTTCCTCTTCTCTGTCTGATATTGCAGATTAATTTCAGCATAAGTTTTTTTACTGACTATTAGAGTGTAGGGGTAGATTTTCTGTTAAGGTTATGTAGTTCTTTTGTATATTTTGACCACTTTAGAAAATATAGTCAATATCATTTGCATATGAACAGCTATTTCCTGAAATGATAACTTATTCATGATTCTTATACCTAGGAATAGTATTCAGATTGCCAAATGATACTTATTATATTGAATCAAATCAAATCCTGGTAAAAGATTTGATGGGGAACATATTTAGATTTCTACTTCTATCTAAATCCATGTATGTTCCGTAAACAGCAAGTCAAGAATAAAGGTCAGAACCATAAATGATTCCCTCTATAGATGAATATCAAATGAGGATGTAGGTATATAGGTGGTTTTCTGAATGATCAAAAAGGTTCTTGGCAACTTGTTTAGCATTATATGTTGCAGTTCTTTTGTTGTTGTTGTTGTTGTTATTGTTATTGTTATTGTTATGGTCGTCATCAGTCATCACAGTCATCATCCATCATCATCATCATTATCATCCATCATCAATCATCTTTTTGTTATTATTTTATTATTGTTGTTGTTGTTGTTGTTGTTAGTATTGTAGTTTGTTTATTTTTTATTTATTATTGTTAATGTTTTATTTTTATTATGTTTTTGAAGATTATAATTATCAGTATTGTTACTGTTTTTCCTGCATTGTAAAGGGCCGGTCACAATAATCTATTTTGTTCAGGGATCCCTTTACAGAACTGGGTGCTTCCCTTGCTGTAAATGGATCCAAGATGAAAATCCCTCCTCAGCGCGAAAACGTTATATCGGTATTTCATCTCTGCCTAGAGCTGAAATATATTGCTGAAACAAAAACTATAATATAATTACTGGTAGACTTATTACTTAGAATCTTAAAAAATGATTATATTTCATGATAAAAAACAAACTTAATTATTGACAGATATGTTGCACTGAACAACAATGTCTTATTAAATGTTTAAAGATAATTCAGATAAACTTTCATTTGACTAACGAACATAAATGTCAACCCACTTCGACACGCCAAAAGCGTGGAGCTCTCTTCAGAAGTTATTTATACCTTGTTGGATAAAGTGAGAGTCAAAGAGCCATTGTGGAACAGCAGTCATAAGGATTATAAAAGCAGGAGTGTGAAAAGAACATTAAAATGGGTGAAATAAGCAATGAATACCCAAGCTATGCACATCAACTCTCCACAAATATGCATATTTCACTTTTCCTGATCCTGTTATATTTACCTCGCATTCCTAATGTAAAATATAGGTAAATCTTAAATATAGGTAAAATCTAATTTTAGTTATGGTATGCAGCAGTAAGCCATATCACATTAGTGTTCAAAGGAATACTGAATGTAGTGTGACCAATCCCTCTCTGTAGCCGAGAGATCCTAGGACAGAATAGACTAGTGTGACCTTCGCTTAACAAGAAGATGCAAGTGGGAAAACACAACTGCTTAATTGGCTCAGGTCTACAAGAGAGAGATGGTATGGGGGTGATATTGTGGGTGTGGCAGATGGAAATCTGCCAAATAGTACCAGATATTAGTGGGTACTACAAATGTCTCGTTCATAATAATAAAGTCTTGAAAAAATCCTGCCAGTTTATGACAGGCCTTCCACAATTATTTCCTGCACATTGTGCAATTTGCCACAATTGCAGGAAATAGGATAACCATTACACTGCAAACAGTAGAAAAAAACACATGCTAATTATAAACTGACAATGACTATAATTGAGAGAAACTGTATACCTCATAGAGGATTTATTCATCATTAAAAATATTCTTCATGGTTAGAAACCAGTAAATAATCAGTGCAATATTCAAGTAATACAACTCCACCTTTGACCACAGTGGGCTCTTTTTTCATTATTTATTGATTTTAAATATCATGAAAGTGGAATAAGAATAAAGATGTAAGTGAGCTTTGTGAGTACTATTTGGCAGTTTGAGGCAAATGGTGCACAGAGTTTATGAATTTTCTTTGGTTTTCCTTGAAACATGTTGCATCCTTAGTTATTAGGCTGAATAGAAGAAAATCTTGCTAGAGCTTAATTTGCCAAGGAAAAGCATTTAGTATATTGAAATATTCAAAACTTTGTCAGTTTACAGCTACAGACACCTCCGTTTTTTTATCTTCAGTATCTACCTTTGCTTTGAGTTTAACAAACTTTTGCATGTTATAAAATGTGATTTGTTATTGTATTTATTGTCATGTGTGCAGGGTAATTTAGAAAAGTTTTTGGGAAAATTGCAGCATGTATCAATGAACATGGTAATAGAAACATGCGAGTTTATTCTTTTATTCTCATTTGTACTTTTTTCTGCTGAAAAATGTTAATTATCTATGAGCAAAGATCAAAATATCACTTTGCTGTGTCTTATTATTATTATTTTTTTTAGCTCTAAAACCTAAATAACTTTAGCTTATAGGCACTAGATACACAAAGGCTTCCCCTTCCACCTTCAAAAAGTAAGAAAAAGTTAACAAGAAAAGTGCAAATGTATTATTGTGTACTCATTATGTAACTTAGGCCAGGGCTCATATTTATCTATCTATCTATCAGTGAAGATCAGAAAAAGATAAGAATGAGTTTCAATGAAAGATTCATCAAAAATACATGTATTTCTAATAAAGATTAAATCAAAATGTGTCAGATACATCTCTTGCATTGTGAAGATATTCATTCTCATTCTCATTCATACAAAATTGGTTAATGTATAACAAAATAGGGAAAACTATAATTGAGAAATTCATAAGTTTTAAAAACAATTTGCCAGTAAAATAACACAGAAAATGTGATATGGGTATAAAAGTGATACAATGATGGCAAAATCAAAAACCTTTAACCTGACTCTACCAAACTGAGATGAGGGGGGGGGGGCATACATTCATGTGCATGTATGTATACACACATACATATATACATATACACTCATATATAAATATATGTATATACATGTATATATATCTACGTGTTATAGTTATACATGTATACATATACATATATTTATGTATATGTATAGTACATATGCATATATGCATATATATATAAGTATTTATGTATAGATATGTGTGTGTGTGTATATATGCGTGTATATATATATATATATATATATATATATATATATATATATATATATATATATATGTATGTATATTGTATATAAGTATATATATGGATATGTATGTATATTGTATATAAGTATATATATGGATATGTATGTATATTGTATATAAGTATATATATGGATATGTATGTATATTGTATATAAGTATATATATGGATATGTATGTATATTGTATATAAGTATATATATGGATATGTATGTATGTATATATGGATATATATGTATGTATATATGTACAATATATATTATGTATATATATGCAATATATGTATGTACATATGCATATATTATATATATGTATATATGCATATGTATATATATGTATATATGCATATGTATATATATATGTATATATGCATATGTATATATGTATGTCATATATGTGTATATATATGCATATATATATGTATGTCATATATGTGTATATATATGCATATGTATATATGTATGTCATATATGTGTATATATATATGCATATATATATGTATGTCATATATGTGTATATATGTGCATATATGTGTATATATCTGTATATATGCATATATGTATATATATATGTATATATGTATATATATGTATATATGTATGTATATGTATATATGTATATATATGTATATATGCATATATATGTATATATATGTATATATGCATATATATGCTTATATATGTATATATGCCTATATATGTATATATGCATATATATGTATATATGCATATATATGTATATATGCATATATATGTATATATGCATATGTGTGTATATATGCATATATATGCATATATGTGTATATATATGTATATATACATATATATGCATGTGTCTATATGCATATATATGTATATGTATATGTATATATATGCATATATGTATATATGCATATATGTATATATGCATATATGTGTATATATGCATATATGTGTATATATGCCCATATATGTATATATGCCCATATATGTATATATGCCTATATATGTATATATGTATATATATATATATATATATATATATATATATATATATATATATATATACACACACACACAAAACATTAAATCTGTTGTGATATGAATAACCTTGCCTTTCCATGGCAAGTACAAGTTTCAAGGAATGTGGGTTATTATTATGCATTTGGCAGCATTGGGGTAAAGGTTGTCACTTTTTATGTTATGGTATATTGTACACAAGCAGAGAAACAGATCATGTATGTACTTGCTCATTCACTTACTCCCCTACAGAGTGAGTGAGCAAGTACAATGGAGCAAGTGAGTGAGCTTAGTCTGGGGATGTACAGTCTATATATAATTCCAGATGAGCGCTATAGGTCTAAAGAGAATGATGTAAATAGTTCATAGCATTTAAATTTTTTTTTTAAGTGGATTTGCCTCAATGGGCTAAATTAAGGCACAAGTCATGCTTGGTCCTTGTATTTAGGTACATCATCCTATAGGGGTTAAAAAAGAACAAGAAAAAAAAAAACTAAGGGACAGTTGTGCAAAGAGAAATACACTACTAGCAGCTCACAGTATGTTTCATGTGTCAGTTATTGACAGAGTGAAATTCCAACAGCTACCATAAAGTAATGTATTTACCTTTAACCCTTTGCCGACGGGTAGTATTCATAGTGGCCTGGGCCTCGCTGCCAGGGGCTTATATCGTCGCCCTAGCATGCGCGACCACTCATGCCAAATACCAGCATCCCCTGCTGTTTCTTCGAGGATATGTTGTATTTTCAGTTTTCATTATTTTCTAAAGTCTTTACTTGCCATACTTCCTGATAAATCGAGACTGAAGAGTATTTTTGTTGTTATATAATCTCCATAGTTGATCATTATTTAGTCTATAGTCTGAATAAATTAAGCAGTGTGCGGCATCATGGAGTTGAAATCGTCAGTTTGTTGATTGTTGTTGTTGTTGTATTGTATAGTAAAAATGAGAAAGTGTTAAAAACGACTTAATCACACTTTCAGTGGCAGAAAAATAATCTTTTGCCATGATTGTAACAAAAACAAACTCATGGCATGTCCATACATGCCCCCGGCAGATAGTCCCGCCATGCCATGGCATGTGCGTACATGCCACCGTCGGCAAAGGGTTAAAGTGCGCATGATTGAAGAAAAAGAAAGGACCCTACATCCAAAAGATAACTTTCTTATGCATCAGTGCACATGCAGGGTGGGTGATGGGAACATGCTGTCATAGCAAAATTTGGCTCCGTGCCGGGGTGATGTAAACTTACCATCATGAGTATTTTGGTATTTAGGAAGGGGCTTTTGCTTTGTTTTCATTGATAAGCAAGCGTGGAATGTAATGTCTGTGAGCCATGACTGGAAGAGCACCAGTTCCAGAGGGGATGGGATTTCCATACTCAGGATCCTATTCCTGCCTGCCATGTTTTATTGCAGAAAGTTTTGGGGGAGAGACAAATAAGAAAATGTTACATATTGTTATTATTACACCAAGTTAAGGACCACCTAGAGAGATGATTTGGAGTCTGTGTAAGGAAAACCGTATCTGGATTAAATCAAATCAAGTGACAAATATGGACATTGGGATATGGCACAAATGCTAAAATTAAGATTGCAAAGGGAGGCGTGTAGTGTTGTTAGTCCACATGAGTGTTTTTTTTTGTGCCTGCCTACAGGCCACACACCTCTGTGTGTCTGCACACGGAAGTGTAATGCCAGCGATTTGAGCCATGTGATGGTAGTAAAACTTCCAGATCCAGTGGGTTCAGGGAACTGTTCCAGATTTTTATTTTTTTATCAATTTATTAATTATTTTTTATAATTCATTATTATTATTTTTTAAATAATAATAACAATAATAGTAGTAGAAAATGCTCTTCCAGATTTACATGAGTTTTGGTAGGGTTGAGAGTTCTTTATTACTCATATTTTAGTATATTTTAAAAAGAGGAAATTTAAAATTTTAACATTCTCAAGTCTTCAGAGTTATTTGTTTTCTATGATAATTTTGTTTTCTAAAAGAACTACAATTTAAATTTAGGAAATTCAATATTGTTTCAGTTTTTTTGCATGTAACATAATAATAATAAACTCTAGGAAGCATTTGCAAAAAAAAAATAATAATAATGTTCAATATCTGATAGGTATTTTGAAGTTCTTTCAAGGGAGTAAAAGTTTTTGGAGATCTGTAAAGAATTTTAAGCTATGGGAGGAGAGAGAGAAAAAAAGGAAAAATAAAAATTTCATTTTTCCATCCTTTTTGCTTGGCTCCTCTTATAGATCAAAAGACTGCCCTTTCTATTCTTAATTGTTTGAATCAGATTGGATTTATCGTTAGTCTACAGCGTACCAATTGCTTATTGTTTCATTCAGATTGGTTTCATCATTAGTATATAGCATCACTGAAAAGTAACCATGAAACTGAAAAGTTTTCCACTACCACTATCATGTGGCTTGCATAGCAATACAAACAGGTTTTTCAGGGCCGTATGGTCATACCCACAGATGCCTCTGCTCACTTGACTCCACTTGGTCTTTGCAGCAGCACTTGCTACCTGCTTGCTTGTTTTAACTGTTTATCAAAGTAGACCTTTGTTTTTTTGTTTGAATTTTTAATTATTATATCTATTAATTTGTTATTCCATATCACTTCTCTATGGTATAAAGCACTCTTAGATAAAAAAAAAAAAAATCAGTATACATCATTCAGTTGCATTGATACCTTCTATAGAAACATTCCTTTGGTATTTATGAATTAATATTGATAGTAATGTAATTTGTTTCTTGTGTATGAAACAAGCACAACTACACAGGTTGATGTAGACTGAAAATCTCAAGTCACCCCATGGTACTTGTGTCCCTGCTATACCGCAAAGCATTCTGAGATGAAGTATCTGAACCATAGGATAGTTTTTCACATGTAACAACATTATGACCTCTACCTTAGAGTGAATCCCCAAAGCCTCAATGGTGACAGATGGTCCCCTTATCCTTTTTTGCTAGGATGGCATGATGTATGTGCCGTGTCCACTGTGAATATAGGTTTTTAACCCAT
>NC_051389.1:41358412-41368412 GCF_015228065.2 Penaeus monodon
ATATATTAGTATATTTTTATAAATTATATTTTATTTTTATAATTTATATATATATATTATATAATATATATATATAAAATTATATATAATATATATATATATATATATATATATATATAAAATTTTTGGTGTGTGTGTTTTGGGGCTGTTGGGAAATTGTATGAGTGTGTGGAGAATTTAAATATATGTGTTATATTTTTTGTTTAAAAAATATATATAAAAATATATATATTTTTATATATATATATTTTATATATTTTATAATATTATATTATATAAAATATATATATATTATATGTTATAGTTCTTTCCCCCCCTCCTCTCCCCCCCTCCTTTCCCCTTTTCCCCCCCCCTTTTCCCCCACCCTTTTTTTCTCCTCCCTCTTCTCCCTCCCTTTCTCCTCCCCCCCTCCCCTCCCTCCTTTTCCCTCCCTTCCGTTCCCCCCCTTCTCTCCTCCTTTTCCCCCCCTCTCTCCCTTTTTTCCCTTTTTCCTCTTTTCCCCTCCCCCCCCTCTTTCCCCCCCCTCCCTCTCCCTCTTTCACCCCTTCCCTCTCCCCCTTTTTTCCCCCCCCCTCCCCTCTCCCTCCTTTCTCCCCCTCCGTTTTCCCTTTCTTTTTCCCCTTTCCCCCTTCATCCCTTTTCCCCCTTTTTCCCTTCTCATTTTTTCCAAATTTCCAAAATCTTGCAAATGTGAATCTGTTACCCTGGCAACTAGCAAGGACAAAAGGGCCCGGGGGCCATAAACCAAGTCCACTTTTGTTTTTGGTTTTCTTTTCCATGAAAATTGGATTTTTTTTTTAAAATTTTTAAATTTTAAAAAGGGTTAATCCCCTTTGCCAGGTAGAATTTTCACTTTATTTAAAAAAAAAAAAAAAAAAAAAAGTTTCATCATTATCTATTGCCGTGTTATCATGCTTGTCATAATTATTAATGATGTTTGTTATGATATTGATAGTGATGATGGTATTGATATAGTTTTATCAGCTTCTTTTTTTTTTTTTTAGAAAAATAGAACCCCGGGGATTTTGCCCTTTGGGAAAAAACACAACTCTCCAGACTGGGAGATCAGTACTTGAGCCACAACACTGCCAGAACTGGTTCTTGGAGTTCTCAGTTACAAGCAACTCCAATAGGAATTTGTGACGTGACTTACAGTTGTCATTATTTGTCATTTTTTGTTTATATAGATTTATACTTGCATTTTGTCATACTTTTTTTTTTTTTTTTGGGGGGGGGGGGTTCAGTCATTTTGTTTGTATCACATTTTTTTTGTATGTAGTTGTGTTATTATGTCGGTTATAAATGTATGTACAGTATGCATAGATTATGTTGGTTTCCACTGTTTTACAAATAAAAAATGAATCTGGTAAACTCCCAATGATCAGTGTGACAGTGCCCTTTTGTTGAGCATGGTTCCTGCTGCAAGGTCCTGTTAGAGTGTAAGTATATTGAGAAAAGGCTGCCAGTTTCAGATTAATCCACCTAGTGAGTTGGGGATACCAGGGCTAGCTTTGGGGTTTTGAGTGATAAGAAAATTGGCATATGTTTTTTTGGTTTAAAATTTTTAATGGACGTGATGTTTAAAAGGAGATTTGGGGTGTACTTGAAAGAATGTGTTTGTATGTGTATGAATTACAAATAAGCATGAATTTTTCATGTGTTTTTGTAAGTATTATTAGCATATATGTGTTAGACATGGAGACTGAGGTAGAAAAAGAAAGTGTGTGGATGTGTGTCATTATTCTATACCTTTTTTATATAATCTATAGGATAATTTCCAGTGTCCTAGCTCATTCCCAGTTACTATTCAACAGGTGAAAACTACAGCTCCTCGACGGTACTGTGTTCGACCAAATTCTGGGTTGGTAGAGCCTCATGGTGCTGTCAGTGTGGCGGTGATGCTCCAGCCGTTTGAATATGATCCACACGAAAAGAACAAACACAAGTTTATGGTGCAAAGTCTATTTGCTCCAGAAGGAGAAGTCAACCCTTTTTTTTGGTTTTTTTAGTTTGGGGTGCTTTAATTTAGTGGGCTGTTGTTTAGGGAAAAAATGGGTTTTCTAAGCAGGGGAAAAAAAATTGCCCTTGGGGAAATTTTAACCCCAAAAGCGTTTTTTTAAAGGCCCTTTAATGGCTTGGGGGACCCAGTAAAACATTTATTTGAAGATTGGGTGATTTTTTTGTATCAGGTGATTAGATGTTTCCTAACTATAAATATGCACATACTTCCTTTTTTAGGAATAGTATAATTGGATAAATTGGCTGCTAACAATTTCTATTTTCCTTTGTAACCAACTAAGTACTGGGATATAACTATCAGAAGTATTGTGCATTTTCTTAGGATGTGAACATTTTTATAATTTATTTAGACCCCAACTTGATTGTAACATCTTGTGGAGAATGTATGTTACAGGGGTGTTGGTTAGTTATTTTGACTGTTTTCCTTAATTTTTGCAGTCCATTGACCTGTTCATAGTGTTTCATGGTTTAACATAAACTGAAAAGTCATGTTAGCTATTCAGGTTTACATAATTTGAGGGGATGATTCCTCTGATCATGAAGCATGTTTCAGAATAAATTGTGGGCATTAAAATTACAAGGATTAATGAGGTGATTTTGGAGTCTTAGAGGGTGTAACTCACTCCATAGGCAGCTGCCATGATGAATTGGTTTCCTTTTTGATTTTCATTGAATGTGAGCATTTCTCAAGCAGTGTGTTTAGGGAGCAGTAATCATAACAAGGTCAGAGGTGCTCTATGTTCATGTGGGGATGTTAGTGTAGTATGTTTAGTTTTCCTTGTTAAAGTGTAAAGTCTTTTTTTTTTCTGTATTTGTGTGTGTTTGTATATATGTGTAGGTAGGTGTATGAATATTTTTGTTACCAATTTTGTTAAATTCCAGTTCAAGGAAGCTGACCAGAGTCAGTTGATGGATTCAAAACTAAGGTGCGTATTTGAATTACCAATGGATGCAACACAAGCACCACAGAATAACATTGATGCCGCGCCTGCATCTCAGCCACAAGTGGAAGTTCCCAAGCCCTCTCCTAAGGTAAGTTGTAAAGTTGTTCAACCTTTTTGAATTTTAAAATTTAAATACATATACAATTATTCCTGACAGGTACAAGTCCTATTCTAACTGCCCAACAAAATCTTGAGGTAGATGCACATAGTATATGCAGTGTGCAATTTTTACAAGTAATAAGGAAACAAAAAAGAGAAAAGAGTATTGTGAAAGAAAAACTGCATGAACGAGACATTATAACAGTGATGCAACTTCACATTATTAGAGTACTTCAGGAATGAGGGTGAGTGTTATTCACCCATCCATATCTTTAACCTCTTGGATCCAGTTAATATGATCATATCTTTAAAAAAAAGTGGCTTGCAGCGAGGGTGGCATGAACATGCCATCATGAAAAATTTTGGCCAAGAGCTGGGATGAGGGGAAGATGCCATCATGAGAATTTCGGCTGAAGGCTGGGGTGATGGGAATGTCTCTTTACAAGTGCACAAACCTCTTGGAGGGTGATTCGATTTTGTGGGCATTTAGGAAGGTTCTTGCATTATTTCTATCGGTAAATGAGTGTGGAATGTACAATCCGGCTTAAGGGTATTGTCCCAAATGAGGGGCGGGGGAAGTTAAAGGGTCTAATTGAGTTAGGTAGCCTATGTTATACGTACAAGAATGAAGAAACTACCACAGGACTGTTTGAGCCAAAACCGGTGTATTTCTTGGGAGGTGCAAGGGTATAAGCACCAACAGGCAAACTTTGGCCGCAGGTAATTAGAGCCAGGTACACCTGTATGGACTTTGCTTGTTGCAATCTTGCATATGGCATTTGATAATTGCATTGCCCATAGATATGAGTTTGTGAGTGTCCAAAGATCACTTTTATACCAATATCAGAAAAAATGAAAATCCCTATGATTTATTAAGAAATATTTTGATTTTTTTCTTTGAAAATGTGAGTTTTTTTAAAAATTCAATTGTAACAAAACTGTGGATGGCAATATCAGTACAGAATTGTTTGTTTATGAATCTAGCTTGCATATAAGATTGAACTGTTTTAATCTTCCTCATTTGATAGGAGTAAACTCATTTTTTACATAAACAAAAATATTACTTGCCCAGATAAATTTTTTTTTATTGATATTTGTAAAAAAAGACTGTTGGGCATGGAAAAGCATTACAATGATCGGACGCCTGGGTGGGGTTGGTATTTTCCATATTAATCGTACCTACAACCATTTTTAACTGGAAACCCATGAAAAGGATGCATTAGCTGTATGAACTCCTTATGAAGCAGATGGATAAAACAAGTTTCAAGCGTTTACGAAGTTAAAATTTCCAATCATGGGGTGCCCTTTATATTGAAGTGCTCATTACAACGGAAATGACAAAGTTCATATCAAAACAAACTTGCTGACGGTGAACGGTACCAACTGCTAGAGCTATTTCACATTGAAAAATTTATCATCATTAGTTATACTTTTATTTTTTTACATTAGTGCTTCATACTCGGTACACATATAGACCCTTACACAAACTACAGGGAGTCTCAATGGAAAGCATATTTCATGTGCAATTGTATACAAAACTCACATTTTCGAAGAAAAAAATCAAAATGTTTCTTAACCCTTTGCCGACGGGTGGCAAGTACGCACATGCCATGGCATGGCTGGACTATCTGCCAGGGGTATGTACGTACATGCCATGGTGTATGTATGGACGTGTCATGATTTTTGTTACAATCACGGCAAAATATTATTTTTCTGCCACTGAAAGTGTGTGTAAGTCATTTTTAACACTCATTTTTACTATAAAAAAAGAAAAAAAAGAAGAAAAGAAAAAAAAAAAATATATATACATACATATACATATACATATACATATACATATACATATACATACATATATATAATATATATATATATATATATATATATATATATATATATATATATATATATTATATATAATATATATATATATATATATATATACATATAACATATATATATACATATACATATACACATATACAACAAACCTATGAATTTAACTCCAAGATTCCACACACTGCTTATTTTATTCAGACTATAGAGCGTAGAAAATAATGATAACTGAAAATACAACATAGGCTCGTAGTATTACGAAGAAATGGCAAGGGATGCTGGTATTTGGCATGAGCGGTCGCGCATGCTAGGGCGACGATATAAGCCCCCGGCAGTCTGGCCCAGGCCACTATGAATACTACCCGTCGGGAAATGGTTAATAAATCGTAGCGATTTTCATTTTTTTTGATATTGGACACTCAACAAACTTATATCTATGGGCAGTGTAATAATCAAGTGCAGTATGCAAGATTGCAACAAGCAAAGTCCATACAGGTGTACCTGGCTCTAATTACCTGCGGCCAAAGTTTGCCTGTTGGTGTTTATACCCTTGCACCTCCCAAGAAATAAACTGGTTTTGGCTCAAACAGTCCTGTGGTAGTTTCTTCATTCTTGTACTTATAACATAGGCTACCTAACTCAATTGAACCCTTTAACCTCCCCCACCCCCCCTCATTTGGAAACGGTTCCCTTTAGGAAGATCACTATATCCATGACTGGGCAGGTTGTATTACAGAAAATTTAATGTTTTGTGTGTGCAGGGGGGGAGGGGGGCACAAATACCAAAATATTGAATATCTAGAGATGATATGGAGTCTGTGTAAGGTAAACAGTAGTTGCCATCTGGATAAAGTGTATCAAATAACAAATGTAGACATTGGAAAATAAGAACTCAAGAAATGAAACACTTATGCAGAAAAAGATAATGATATTGCCAAGGGGGGGGGGGGGCAAGGAGTCTTAATACTGCACATGGTTGTTTGTGTGCGCCAAGCTGACAAGTGACACATCTGGCCAGAGCTTAGGCTATGTACAGGTAGCAATATATCAGGATCCAAGGGGTTAATACATGGCATGTAAAATATATCTTCTAAGATCATGTGTTACATTAACTCTATAAAGAAGTATACAAAATGTAAATCATATCAGCTATATGTACAGATGGTCATAATTCAGAGTGGCTGTATTATGAATATAACCATAATCAAAGACAGCGAGGTGGTATGTTGTATATTTAGTTGAGTTTTAAGGTCCTGCTAAAATGTGCTGACTTTAATCCTACTCTGTTAATTATTGTATTGTAAAGGCAGGGACATCACAGGAGGGATTCTTAGAACTAGCCTTTGTCAAGTGGTAAAAAATGACAGGGGGGGGGGGATCATTGGAAAATGGTGAAATGCAACCTTATGGTTTCTTCCCTGGGTGAATATAAATTAATTGTTCAGCCTGTAATTATTCTATCAGCTAAATTCCTTAAAAAAAACTACTACTACTACTACTACTGTCTGTTCAGAAATGCATTATGTAGTATGGTCTCAAGCTGGTCTAGAGAGAATTTTGAAATTTGGGTCTTACTAAGGTGTTTGGATGTTAACCCATCGCTGCTGAATCCCATGTACCAGCATCATAACAAACCACTTGGTCTGTGGGGTAAGCCTGTATGTGTGGCAACACACCAGAGTGCATGGAGTGGGACGTTCAGCTTGATGTAGCGGACTCCCGCACCCAGTGTCTGGCTGTTGCCAGAAATCACCAGAGTTTTATCACGCTCAGGGATTTCTGATACCAGCAGCGAGGGGTTAAGGGTTTCCTAAAGTTTTGAAAAGTATCTGGTAACACAAAAATAATTGAAATCTAGAGGAAGAAAAAAATGTATGGTTGGAAATAATTGTTATAGATATATGGGTTGATAATTACATTTTAATGGAAAATAACACTTATTTGGATGATGGAAATTCTCATTCTCCTCTCCTTTTGTGAAGTTTGACACCTGAAAATGTGTTTTGATTCATAAGTTTGGATTCAGTGCCAAATGTTTATCATTATTAACTGGGAAGATGCCAAAGAATTGATGAACTTCATATACAAGTAATTGCTGAGTAAAAGAGTAGATTAAGATATTTTCATTGATAAAATATTTCATAAGAATATGTAATTTATTTTAAAAATGTAAAATAGGGAATTTTTTAGTTTCTATATTTATATCCATTTATTCTGTTTAGGCCAATAACATTGAAGCGGAACTCAGGAAGGCTGGTGACGAAATTAAACGACTGCGAGAGGAAATTAGTGCACTTCGTCAAGAGAATCTTCAGCTTAAGGCAAGTGTTTATTTAGAGATTATGGGCTTTTTTTTATGCGTGATGATGAATAAGAGGTTATTATTAACTTTCATTGAAATTGTTAAAATTTTAAAATTTGTTTTATTATTGTGTGGATAAATTTTACTGTGTTACTGGCTTACTCCAATGGATTTTGAAATTTTAAGAACGTCATTAAGAGCGTCTTCTTCCAGGAGGACTCCCTGAGGCAGCGCACACATGCCAGCAGCACAGGAGAGAAGAAGACAGTGGCTGCTAGTGTCATTCAGCATCATGATACGCAACAAGGCAACCCAATGATGCATTTGGTTGCTGCTCTCATCATCGCTCTTGTTGGCTATATTCTCGGCAAATTTATCCTTTGAAGAATTCCCAGTACCATTGCCCAGGATCACTAGGTAGCAATCGGCCATTTTTTCTCCCACAACCAACACACTAATTGCCCTCGTCAAACTTTTTTTGTAGGGCAGGTTCATCATTTGGTGGACTCTAGTTGCTAGCTGGGAATATTGGAATATTATTAGCTATCATCTATAGCTGTCTGCCTTCTTCAAATACGGAATAGCATTTGGCCTTGTTTTATTTACCATAACAATTTTTGATATTAAAATTTTTATTGAGTTAGATTGAAAAGATAAGCTGCCTTCAATTTGACAGTGTCTGAGACTCTAATGGAGTCGTAAGCACTTGGACAAATGTGTGGGAAAAAATCATCATATTGTAAAGAAACCCAGTTAGCTTGCTTTAATGTATATCACTTTCAGGCATTCTAGGCAGAAAGATTAATCAAGAGGAAATACAGCCTTTTTGAAACTTATTAAGGAATATAAATTTGAATTTGTACATTTTGTCGTGGAATAATTTATTTAATACTGCATAGTCATACAACTTCGCATTATAAAAGATATCCCTTTTGTTTATGAAAATATTATACATTAGTTTTATATATATATGGAGTATGCAAAATAATGTAATTTTGGCCAGAAGCAAATAGCATTTGCATTTCATGATGCATCACTTTTGCCTGTGATTAGTTATTAAACATTATGAAATATTCATGTGCTCTTTCAATATGTATCATTTAGCAATAGGTAAAGTATATGATGTCTTCTTTTGTTTGGTACAGAGGACAATTCTTTACCAGTGCGTTGTTTCACATCTTAAAGGTTAAAAAGTATTTGGATTATTTTAATGTAAAATAGTAACTGTTATGCTGTAACATCCTTTAATAACATTTCCATAGCAGAACTTATAAAAGACTATTTTGTCAGATAAGCCTCTCTTGCTTTTTTTTACATTTTTTTGTTTATTTATTTTTTTATTATTATTTATTTATTTTTTTTTATTTTTTATTTTTATTCTTATTATTTTTTTTTTTTTTGTAATAATTACCTTAGTTTATTATTTTAAACTCATTTATGATTAGTCATACTCTACACTTAGACTAACCCGTTTCACAGTGTATCACGTTTAGCATACATACAATCGATATGATTTTTAATTTATTTCTCATGGAGGGGTTTTGATTTTTGTGGAATCACTTTACTCAGTACCCTTTTCTGGTCATTGGTATATATCAGCTATTCAGTCTAAGACAAAGTCCTGGTGAAGAGTCTCGTGCAAAGCTCTTCTCTCCCTTCCAGCCCCTTACCCTTATCCCTCCCTTACCTTAATCCTACTGGCCAAGGATATAAAGCAGTCCTGATAGTAACAGATTTATTAATCTATATAAGTGTTTGGATTCGATGAACAACTTGTTCTCGAGTCATGGTGGAGATCGGTTTGTTAGAGATTTACAGGGTTGACGCAGTAGAGGGCAACGTAGGAGTCATTCACTCAAGCGTAGATAGAAGTAGGTTTGAACCATAGCCTCCAGAGACATTCAAGGGACTTACACAAGTACTTCCCCACAGATGAGAATGTGGGGATCCTCTCTCCAAGGGCAACTCATTGTAAGAATGTAGCTTACATACATATGAAAACCATGCAGCCCTTCATAAGGTGTGACTTGGCATTGTCTTACACTGAAGTTTGGTCTGACCAGTGATTTTCAGTCTGTACTTGGGTGAAACAGGTTAGAAATATTTATATGCATTTCTGAAGTTAGTCTATTAACAGGAAGTGGAATAGGGCTTAATTTCACTGGTCAGGTTACATTTTTGTAATGTTATTCCAGCTTAAAATACCTATATGAAAATTATGGTCTGTGTTAGGTTTGTCAATCCTTTTTTGTACATTACACTGTAGTATGCAAGAGCTGTTTGTACAAAAGGTGAAGTCTCCCCTTGTATATAAGTTGGTGTGATATGTTCTTGTCTTCAATCACATTTGTATTTTTTTTAAGTAAATTTCTTTGCTTCTTTCCCCACTGGTAGTTATGTACATTACCCTCTTTATTCATTGTCAGTTACTAGTCAATTGTAAACATGTGTGGGTAAACTTCCATCAGTAATTTGGAAATGTTTGATAGCACTTAGTTATCATACTATAAAAATGCTTACAAGTTTCTTACATATGTGAACATTTTCTAGTAAACATTTGCTAGGTACACTTCCTTTGCACGAGACAGATGGAAGTCATTAGGGACAAGGGTCTGACTTAAAACTCAAATGCTTTGATTGGTGGAGCCATTGTGTTATAATGTTTACTGCTGCGTGTCTGCAACTAACTTTGGACAGTATAAAGGAGTATAGCCAGTGTATTTTTCACACTTGTTTGTAACACCACGGTGGTCAGTCCCGGGGTTTTGTACCCATGTGTACAGTGTGCAGCGTGTCATAA
>NC_051389.1:41378412-41398412 GCF_015228065.2 Penaeus monodon
GCAGGAAGAAGAGAAAAAAAGGGAGATACTGATATACCAAAACAAAATAAATAGGTTCTGGATCATCAGGGCAACATGTTTCCTCATCAGATAAAAACAGATGTAATTAACATTCCCTGGATTTTTTTAAAAATCACTTATTCAGTTTTAATATGTGACCGTACACTTCTTTCCAGATGTCTATTCAAAATATCAAGCAGTTCTCAAACAGAATGTCATAAAATATACAGGAGGAAAATACTAAAGAGCAACTCTATAAAAAAATGAAACCTAAAAGACAAGAAAAGGTTATACTTAACTTCACAATGCCTATCAAAAAATTTACAGAGATTTTTCTGGAACATATGGGGAGGCTTTAGCAACAGTCAAACAGCTACAGCAATCACTATACCATAATCATGCCTCACGAAATGGAAGTTTAAGTGAGCCTCTTTTACTCTTTTAAAATTTCTTCAGGAAATTTCTGTCAAAAACTGATTGCTAATTTTTAACCCACTAGATATAGTTGCTTTACAACAATCCCATGGCCCAAAATATGAAAATAGCATCCTCTCTGGAGCTGGTGCTCTTCCAGTCATGGCTCATGGACACTACATTCCACACTCATTTATCAATGGAAATAATGCAAAAGCCCCTTGCTAAATGCCATATGAATCTATTCATCCCCAAGAGGTTTGTGCACTTGTGGCTAGTCTTTCCCTTCACAATGGCCTTCAGCCAAAATACTCAAGATGGCAAGTTTGCATCCCCCATCCTCTTCTCCACTTTTTATTAAATATGTGTATACTGAAGACTGAACAATATATATATATATATATATATATATATATATATATATATATATATATATATATATATATATATATATATATATAGTACAGAAACATGTACACTGGATGAGATAGAGAAAGTGTAATTAATGTGATTTATAAACACTTGTCTACCTATAAAATTTTGCAACTGAAGTTAATACCAAAATACAAATTACAATATAACTCCTATAGTCCTATAGTCTTCTTTCTATTCCATTTAAAAAAATTATTTATTGCATAGATGAAAATTATAGCAGCACCTGATAACATATGGAAAACATTTCCTGTCTTAAAACTCCATGAGGAAAAATACCATGGTGAAGAGAAGGTTACTGATGTACAAGAGAAGACAGAGTGGAGAGGAGAGAAGAGGAGAGAGAGAGAGAAAGAGGGAAGAAGAGAAGAGAAGAGAAGAGAAGAGAAGAGAAGAGAAGAGAAGGGAAGAGAGAAAGAAGTTTAAAGTTTAAAAGTTTAAAAGTTTGGTTTTGATTCCATTTGTTCCAATGGATATTCTTGGTGTGACATACTGTCTGTTTGATTTTGCTCACGTGTGTCAGCTGCTGCTAACTCTGCTGAACCGAGTCCTTGCCCGCTGTGGTGCCCAGCCACAACAGTAACCTCCAGGCGCCCAGCCAAAACAGCAACCTCCAGGCGACAGTTGCAACTTCTTGCACCTGGGCAGAGCGCAAACCGCCAACCCCTCGATTGACAGGCTGACATGTTACCACTGTACTAGCCCGGAGGCTAGAGAGAGAGAGAGAGAGGAGAGAGAGGAGAGAGAGAGAGAGAGAGAGAGGGAGAGGAGGGAGGGGAGGGAGGGAGGGAGGGAGGGAGGGAGGGAGGGAGGGGAGGACGAGAGGGAGAGGGGGAGGGAGGAAGTGGGAGGGGAGAGAGAAAGAGAGAGAGGACGAAGAGAGAGAGAGAGAGGAGAAAGAGAGAGAAAGAGAGAGAGGAGAAGAGAGGGGGAGGGAGAGGCAGAGGGAAGGAAAGGGGGAGGGAGAGGGGGGAGGGAGAGGAGGGAGGGAGAGGGGGAGGGAAAGTGGGAGTGGGAGAGAGAGAGGGAGAGAGAGAGGGAGAGAGGGAGAGGGAGAGGGAGAGGGAGAGGGAGAGAGAGAGAGGGAGAGGAGAGAGAGAGAGAGAGGGAGAGAGAGAGAGAGAGAGAGAGAGATTTTTTTTTGTTTCTTCACATAACCTTTAATGTACGGCAGAGTTCAGAGCTTTGTGTACACACAGGAATGGTCTACTTGAATACAAGTATTTCAAAAATATCATTGTGTATTATAAAGCAAGCTTTAGCTTGGTAATACAAAAAGTTTAAATTTGTAAATACAAAGTGTGTTTACTAATTTAGTTATTCCATTTACAGAGAGGCAGACTATTTGATTTCCCTATACTGTGTTGTGGAAAATGTTTGAGAGGCTGGCAGGAAGATGATGATGATGATGATGATGATGGTGATGATGATGATGATGATGATGATGATGATGATGATGATGATGATGATGATGATGATGATGATGATGATGATGGTGGTGATGATGATGATGATGATGATGATGATGATGATGATGATGATGATGATGATGATGATGATTGATGATGATGATGATGATGGTGATGATGATGATGATGGTGATGATGATGATAAGAAAAGAAAGAAAGAAAGAAAGAAAAAAACATTCAGCTCAAATATAGGATGTAAAAGTACACTAAATATGGTTGTTTTAGTACCAAAATACAAAATAAAGCAAATCTGAAAGCACTCTATAAAAACAATCCCAAATTCCATAGGATATGATGAACTTACTTGTTTATTGAGTATTTTTAAAGATTCCTGTAAGAAAAAATGAGTTATTCACCTGATAAATTCCCCTATTCCTAAATGTCATTTCCAATACTAACCACTATATATCCGGTGAATAAATAAATCCAGTCATGCGTCACTTTCCTCATAAAGGTAAAACCCCCCTAAAAAACTGATATGGAAAGCCCTACCTTTGGTTTGGAATTGCCTTCACTATCCTCTGACTGTTTCTCCTCATCCAAAGCCCTTTTCACTTTGCGGATTTTCCACTCGACCCGGTGTTGCTCACTCTGCTGGAGAAATTCTAAGAAGTCTTCACTAACTTCCATGTTTTCCTCCTCATCCTGCAAATGCATTCCTTGGCTCATCTGCGACTGCAGGGCTTCACTGTCACTCACTGTTCCTTGACTGTCCTGAAAGGCTGGAGTTCTGTGCGGTTTGTTCTTTTTCTTCCTCTTTCTCTTCTTGCGATTTCGGCCGGATCTCGAAAGGTCGGTCAGACTTTTACTAGATGCAAATTTTCTCAGTCTTGAAGGTTCACTGTACTTCGGTTGATGAGATTGTTCTTTCAGCTGAAATCATTAACAGAGAAACATGCGAATCAATAAATTAACTGATCAAATAATTAGAATTAGGTGGCGTCAAATCTGAATCCAAAATTCATGCAAATAATTGGCTAGTCAAAATACTGTACTTTGAAACTAAGTACTATAAATCATTACTCAGTGCATATTACTACCATAATGCCATAAGACTGTTAATCCTCAAAATCATTCAAAACAGCACCACAATAAAACAGAGATCTATTTACCATCCCACAGAGGGCTGTATTCGTATGTGATGCAATATGTCTCGCTCGTACGACAGCATCTTTGTGTGCTGTCATCATCATGGTATTGTAATGATGCCAAAACCTTGCATAGCGCTTGTCGTAATACCAAGGATCTTCACCTGGCTTCTCAACTTGACTGTCACTGTACATCTGAAATAATCAATGTTTAAATTATCAATAAAAAAATCACCATCCTTTTTTTAGCCAGTGAATAAAAGAAAATTATCATTGAAGTATCTTTCTAAATGATAGATAGTCTGCTGCAACTTCAACAGGAATTTGCAATAAGACTGAACAGTGAGATGGAGTTATATCAAACTTATTTATTTTCATTTTGTGAACATGAGCACAGATGTAAACAAAAATCAAATCAAAGCTAAATTTATTTATTTATTCTCTTTTAAAATCTTATTTATTTATCCTTTTTTGTTTGTTTATTTTCTTCTTGGAGGTTAATGAGAAATGAACAATAACACAAACATTTCATAACAAACAACTCTCTAATTACGATGTGAAACCTGGGATGCAGGCATTATGCTGTAGATTTTGATGTACATATGCAGCTGACCATAAATCATTATGCCAATATTTTGTACATATATATAAAATCCTTTAGGCTTAGAATGCAACATAAAAGCTATAATTAGAAAATATGGTTTCACCCTTGGTTTCAAATTTACAGGTCAGTTAATATCTTGAATCCTGGTGAACATTACATCATGAAAATATTTGGCATGGGAGCCAGGTGACATGAAGATGCTGTCATGAAAAATTTGGCTGAGGGCTTGGGTGACGGAAACATGCCATCATGAAAACTTCATCTGAAGGCTGGGGTGATGGGAATGACTCGCACATGAGTGTTTGTGTGTGCGCAGCCGACAAGTCAAACACCCACCTAATGCCCGGATTTTGGAACACATGCAGGCAGTAAAGCACCTGGATCCAATGCGTTAACTCTAAGATATTTTTTTTATTAACCCAAATCCAATGGGCATGGCATTATGTACATGCCATGCCCATTGCGAGTTTACTTTATTAATTAGTTTTACATATAGATGGCTACACTTGTACAAAGTCATCAACGAGCCAATTACGAGTGCTGCCTGTCTCGCTTGTTTACCCTTTTCCTTGATCTTCAAAAATATTTTACATTATCTTAAATTGCTGTTACTAATATCAATAACATTATGGTAATTATAATGTCTAATAAAAATAACACCATTGATATTCATAGGATTAGTACAAAAAATGTTTTTCCTGCCATTTCAAGGAAAGGTATAATCAGGTAAGGTCACGAGGTCTACCAAATGACTCCTTTGTTGCTAAGCACTTGCAGACATTTCACAAAAAATTTAAAATGAGCACAGCATTTTTCCGGCAGCATTGAGTTAATAAAGCTTTAATGGTAGCAACCTGAAACTTTTAGAAATTATAAAATCAATAAGCCTAGTGCCACCTATCAAATATCTTTGAAGCGACTGCTAACAATTTATAAATTTTAAACATTTTGTCCTCTACAAGAGTATCATCTTCAACTTGCCCAAGCACAGAGAATCCATACCATAAAGGTTAACCAAGATTTTACAAAAGATATTTCTTTAGACAATACTAAAGGTATCAAAAATAATCTGTATAAGGTAAAAGTAAGGTCACAATTACTGATCAAAGATTGTGAATCTGCTAACTTTTCTAATCATGACAATTATCAATGGATTCCTCTCACTCTCTACTGTCTAAATATATTGAAATTACACCACGGAACCCCCTCATTAGCAACACTCTTGGCCTCCATTAGCAGGGAAGGGCATGAAAGGTACCAAGGTACTGCAGGGTAAAATATAAATAGAATACAGTAAATACATAACTATATTAATAATACACAATGAATCAGTCACTACAATGTATAATGCAGGGTGCTGTGCCCCCTATGACTGCCCCCCCTACCCCCATCCTGGAAGATACCATGTATGTATGGCAGGATAGAGAACAGGAGAATCACCCTCCCAGCTGAGCACACTCCCAGCTTAGGGGCATTTATTAATCAGATTAGAACCTTATGATTCCTAGGTTAGGGTAAGACGACCAATAGGTATACCTAAAATTGTGGGTAAGTTTCTTCTCGATACCACATCTGTCACACAAATTATTTGTTGGCTTTCATATATGGCCAATATATTTAGAAGTGGTTGTAGTTTTATGTAGCACAAATTATTTTGAATATATTAAGAAGTATTACCTGTAAAGTTGTGTGTGCCTATTTTGACCCCCCTGTCCATTTTTATCAATCACACCTACGATAATAAAGCTATAAGATTCTCATTCACATATGTTAGACATTAGTCATCTCTTTACTGGTTTATCTAGGGTATATTGATGGTCATTGTTATCATCATGGCTTTTAGTGGTAATATTCAGAACAGAATCATGGAAAAAAAAAATGACTGTCATGCTTAGAATAACCCACAGTAGGGAAGAAAAAAATAATTTGTGGTAAAACAAAGTGCAATCATCGGTAACCTCTGGTAAACCACTAGGCTTTCTTAATATAAGCACATATGGGGGGTTAAGTCAAATAGTTACATTTACAATTATCAACTAGGCTGTTTTGTAATAAAATGAGGTTTTCTTTTCTTTGGTAGACCACTAAGCTTATATGAAATAAAGTTGTTTTCAGAGGTCACTAACCTTTCACAGAAAAATTCTTTGGTAAACAATGACCTGTAACCACAATAAAACTTTTCTTTTCAATGATATCTATCACTTTTATGTTGAAGTAGGGATTAATTACTGATTTTATATTGGGTGGAAATCCAAATCAAAATACAGGATTCCTGCACTAAATATGTGGCAGTTCTGAGACAACTAATTCATTACAACAGCATGGGTATGATAGTTCTTCAATTTCTGGAGTAATATAAACACCTTTGAATTTTTCTCTTTATATCCCATTGTACCGTCCATAGTGACCTGAGCAAGAAATGCATCAAATAAGTTGGTTTGTCTACTCTTGCTGGGTGTAGCTCTCTCCAGCTTCACTCTACTAGAGAATCTATCTGTAGTTCATCCAGTACAATGACTAATCCAAATGTGTCTTTTCCTAGATCTAAATTTTCATCTGAGCTGTCAAGCAGATTTACTTCATCATCTGATGACTCACCTACACTTAATTCAACTGAAGATGCTTGTTTACTAAGTTCCATTTTTTTTTCATAGTTTTTTTTGCATTATAATTTCTTGATTTTTTTTAGTTCATTAATCATTTTCATTGAGGAAATGGAATAGATCCTGTCCATTCATTTCTTACATGCTTGGGACTTATTCCTGGCCATTATTCTGGATAAAATTTGTGGTTCATGAATGCTGGATTTATGTCAGACACCAATTCCAGAAGGAAAAGTTTTGGTAGTACTGGATGGTGTGAACTGAGTCAAAGATGTATATGCTATATTGCTCAGCCGCCAATATAGCATATACATAAGTCTATTTCTGTTACCAGTGGACCATGTGGCTGTTTACCACGTGGATCCAAGTCCCAAATAGGAACCATTCACTCAGCGAGGGCGTAGTTGATGATGTTATCTGATCTCGCTTGACCCTTCAGTTCGTGACCAGAGCTCGACGCAGTAAGGTCGGCCTAGCCCTCTTCCTCCGGAGTGGCAGATCTGACTCGTGACCCAGCATACTGCTATTACCCATATATTTAGACATCGTCTCGTGTGTTCGTGTGTGTACTGTGTGTCAACTCTTATTAATAAAGAGTAACGTCATATACCAGTATCACTACCCCTGCAAGCCAATGTAATTAGTTCAATACCCGTTATAGAGGAGGCTTTAGAGTTTCATATGTCACAGGTCACATAAGCCACTTGAAAAAATTAAACATAATGGTTAAGGGCACTCCAACCCTGTCCAGTAAGTATGCACCCTTGCCCAGGCTTAATTCTCTGCTTCCAAGCAGATCTGATTTGGGATTTTAGTACCTACCATGACTAAATCAACCTGCAAACAAAAAGAAATAAAAATATGTTAACAATAAAGTAACCACATTGCAAAAGGTAAAACTGGAAATCCTTAGCTTTTCCTATGAAAATGGCAGTTTCTACTCAGGGGTAAGGATTAATTAGGAACTATATTTGATATTCCAAATATTGTTATATTGTGAGAATCTATTTGATATACCAACTACTATTGCGATCAATTATGCAAAAGTTTTGTGAAAATTACCATGAATCCAAGTCAGGTAATACCATGGCTTCAGCAATGAAACCAGTATTACCAGTAGTTTTTTTTGATGATTATGCTTTTTAATTATGTCTGATCACAAAGCAAGGTGTTGCTGCATGGGGTTCTAATGTGATCACTTCCAAATAATGGTATTTGTTAACAAAAACGAGGCACTTTCCAGAAATGAAGTCCCAAAACCAGGGTATCATGTACACCCAAGAATCTAAACCTAACTTTTCCTTCCTCCTACTTATTCCCTAGACAAGGGGGGAAGCCTTCCCTGTACCCCTTTTATTGGCACTTCGTGCCAAATGCCAACGCAATTTTGTTATAGAAAATATTTGTGACATACCTCCAGTGTGGAAGGTACAGACGAGCTGCAGCGAGGAATTATAGAGAACGGACTTAAAGAAACCGTGATATTAAAACTCTGGCTGTGTGAGGGTATTGTGGACTTAAGTCTCTGAGTACTGTTATGCAGCGGACATTTTCGTCATTTCGCGGTAAAGATGAGGCCTCAGCAGCTGTCCCTGTGTTGTTTATGACTACCGATAGAGATGCAATAGTCAACGTGAAAATGACATAGTAAGACCCACCTCAAAATATATTAATGCTAAATGGTGAGTAAACCTGCGGATTTTTGCCTCTCCTCAAATGTAAACAATCAGGGTAACGAGATTAAACATGTTTATGTGGAATCGCATTGAAATTATAAAAATAATCAATAGATAAAAGTGATTTATTACAGCAGCCAATTAATTGACATATATCAATAGTAGATCTAAAGTGAAGAATTATGACTAAACTGCAAATCAAAGAGATCTTCAAATCTGTCGGCAGATTTCTTTACAATTATGCATTAAGTTTTTTTTTTCAGAGACTATTCCTTAATAACCTAGCAGTTTTGCAAAAATGAAAATGAGTATAAGCAGACGTCACAATAGGAATAGTATTACGCTCGTACTGCCTCGGCGCCGAAAGCAAATGCAGGCGATCCGGCAAAGTTTCAAGTAACGATATTTTTACTTTTCTTTTCTTCAGTTGTCATTATCTATTTCAAAACATTACGATGGATTATGCAAATAGGTTTAGATAAATAGTATAAGGAAAACAATTAGAATATTGTGATAAAACATTTTATTCAGAGGGTAACAATTTTTAAGCAATGTCAGCCTCTATTAGTGTTCCTTTTGCCCAAAAAAGGAACACTAATAGAGGCTTTTTTTCTAACGGTAGATTCATGTCTGAGCCGCCGTGGTCACAGCATGATACTTAATTGTAGTTTTCATGTTGTGATGCTCTTGGAGTGAGTACGTGGTAGGGTCCCCAGTTCCTTGCCACGGAGAGTGCCGGGGTTACCTTTTTAGGTAATCATTCTCTCTATTTTATCCGGGCTTGGGACCAGCACTGACCTGGGCTGGCTTGGCCACCCAGGGGCTAGGTAGGCAGTCGAGGTGAAGTTCCTTGCCCGAGGAACTTCATCGTATCTAGAGGCTTACATTGCTTAAAAATCATATGGGCCATATGATATCACTTTGAGAATCCCAAACTCCACCAGAGGCAAGGATCGTTGCATATTTAATAATCTTCCCCTTTAGGTTTACCCCTGTCGAAAAAAAATTCCTCCTCCACTGGCGTACCCGAAGGGGGGGGGGAGGACACGTGCCCCGAAATTAAGATCTGTGAATCATGAACTTAATGACTAAACTTGAACGGTTCAGCAATGACACCGAGGCCATTGGCAAAACAATTTAGTGTGAGGCACGAGAGACCCTTTCTCTCGAAAAGCTCCGGGAGCATAACCTCTTCTCCTCCGCGCGCGCGCGCGCGCGTGTGTGTGTGTGTGTGTTATGTATGAAAGAGAGAAGAGAGAGAGAGAGAGAGAGAGAGAGAGAGAGAGAGAGAGAGAGAGAGAGAGAGAGAGAGAGAGAGAAAGAGAGAGAGAGAGAGAGAGAAAGAGAGAGAGAGAGAAAGAGAGAGAGAGAGAGAGAGAGAGAGAGAGAGAGAGAGAGAGAGAGAGAGAATAGTGTGTGTTAATCTTTTTTTTTCCGTTTCGCACTTAGAATGGAGACAGAACAATCTCTCTGTGCGTCAGTGGTCCGTTATTTACAACAGTCTGGGGGCATGGACCGCCTGAGGGCCGCTCTGGTGGCCCGGGCCGCACTCTCCCCCGTGCCGAAGATCCTCAAAGTGCCTGTCCTCGTGAATCTCATGCACGTGCGGGAGGTGGACGGTAAGCGGTGTAGGTCCGGCCCGCGCCCTTGCCTACCGTGCATTAAGGATTCAGTGAGAAATTTAAAATGTATTTCGATGTTGTTTTTTCTGGCGCTAATTAGTGTTGTCTTTTTCGTCAAGAAGAAATTTCACTGCCGAAACTGAAAGCGTGACGTTGCAGAGTGTCTGGCGGAAATGGTGATGACGGACCCTCTGCAAGCCCAGCAGCTGTTCCACAAAGTGTTGCACGTGGCAGCTTTGTCCACCATGTCGACCCTCCGCCCGTGCATCACCTCGGGGGACGACCACTGCCCGCCGGCAGCTGCGACCGCCCTGCCGACCCTCAACGACCAGGTGTCGCTCTACCCACAGGAGGAGAAGGATAAAGCGGACAAAGATACGGAAATTGAATCAGTGGACTTTGATCTGTCACTCCAGTGTCTGTCACCTGAAGGGTCGCCCGGTTCCTCTCTGGCTGACGAGACGGAGACCCTCACCGCGGCTCAGGTAAGCCGAGCTTTTTTCTTTTTTAGTGAAAAATCCGCCGTTGACTCCATGCTAATCAACACATTTCCCGCTACAGATTTACTCCCCGCTACGCGTGAGCGGAATTCCTTGGGTCAAGGAGTGGATGGTTAGCAGCGTGCGGGATCTGCCTTTGCATCTGAAGGAGCCGATCCTTGGCTTGCTGGCCGGAAGGATTTTGGCCGTATCCTTGCCGCAGTCCTACACGTGAGTTCCTGAGGGCAGTTTGTTGGGTTCAAGTAAATATGTGTACACAGCTGTCTATCTGTAGCTGCACACACACACACACACACACACACACACACACACACACACACACACACACACACACACACACACACACACACACACACACACACGCACACACACAATGGTGAGTGTGTGTGGATCTCTGTTAGGAAAAAAATTGGAGCTGCTGCAACACCCGCAGAGTCTGGGCGAGGTATGTCTGCAGCAACCCGGGCTGCGCTGGCACAGTGAAGGACCTCCACGTGAGAGTCTTCAGTGTCGGGCACGGCGAGGCGGACACGGTCTATCATGATCGACTCTGCAGGTTAGTGACACGTTTTGAATTTTGTATGATATAAGTTTCTTTGCATTCTGCAGCCAGCTGCCAGTTTTGCCACACCCGCCGCACTTTAATGCAAAGAGAATATTCTGCACTGCAATCACCATTCTTCTGGTTTGCCTCCTTGGCAGGGTGTGCGGCTTCTCCTTGGAGGAGGACCCTGCCTCGAGGGAGCTCGGCGAGAAGGTGCAGGTGGTGCTCGTGCCCGCCGAATGTTCGAAGCCGCAGGCAGAGCACGCCAGGACCCAGACGCTAACTCTCGTCCTCAGGGGTATGTGCACATGTATAAAAAACAAAAACAAAAACGGAGGTGCAAAGCAGATAGACAGACCAAGAACTAGACAGATAGATAAATAAGTGATGTCTCCATTCCCCCGCAGATGAGATGCTGCAGGGCGTGAAGCCAGGCCAGGGCCTCGAGGCCACGGTGATGATGGTGCCGAGGGCGTTCCCGGCGCTGCCAACGCTGGAGGCCGTGGTCGTCCATCCGCCTCGACCCCTTCAAGCCGCGTTTCACGCTTCCGTCTTTCTTCAGGTTTCAACAGACATTCCTAAACGCCTATTTCTCCACTTGTTACTTAGTTAATCTTTTCTGCTTTGATCTCTGTTAATGAACTTGATTGTCGAAGATATGTGATAAGTGTAATTTTAGCCGGGATATGATCACCCATTATCAACAGGCACCTGGTCGAAGACCGACAGTCATCGCCATGGTCACTGGTGGTGACACTGGCATACATGTTCGCATCCACGGTGACACCCGCGGGCACCTTCCACACCTTCAAGTTGGCTCTCCTTCTCTCTCTCGCCTCTTGCTCGTCGTCGAAGGTCTCTTGTTAACGTGTCGATACAGTTTTTGTACTCTTAATTGGTTGCGTTTAACCTGGACAGTTTAAGACCTGAAGTGGCTATTAACAGTAATGTCTTTGGTATAAATACATGTACACAGTGTTCGTACACACAGGCAGGACTGGCAGTCCTCGGTGTGGGTAGCAACACAACTCTCCTACTACGGCTCCTTCGGTATGGTGGTCGCTACGCACCTTGCAAGGTCGACCACTCCCCCCTGGACGCTGTGTGTGGCGTGTGTGTGAAAGACCCAGATGGCGGGGTGTGGGTGCAGGGAGGATCTTTGCTCATGGCCCACGGGGGCGTCTGCGTCCTTGGGGACTTCTCTACTTTCAGAAAAGACGTCAGGCAGTCAGTGTGTAGAGGTAATGGTTACAAATATGGGATAAATAAATGAACTGAACGTTTACTCAGTAAATTGATTACAATTAGGCTATATGTTCAGTAAACATGCATAAATAGTAAATATGCTTTTATCTCGTTCAGCTCTTGAGAGTGGTGTAGTTCATGTGCAGTCCCCGTCTCACCTCCGTCACAAAACGCCGCCTCTCAAGTACCCACTTCGAGCTGCAGCGTGGGCGTGCTACGATCCCGGCCATGGACGCCGACGAACATCCACAGAACATGACGATACCTTTCTCCATGTTCCACTCGGAGACCTTACGAAGTCTATCACTGAGTCAGTAGAGTTTGTAAAAGTGATTTCGGAGCGAGTGTTGTTAAATCTATGAAGTAAATGCACATAGCACTACACACATACACACACGCGCGCGCGCGTATGTTTTAATAAATTCGTTGTGCATTCTTATTAATGGTACTACACTCCCAGCATTTTTGGATTGGTGATATACTGCGAGACGCCTGACGGAGAATGTGAGAGAGAGGCAGAAGAAGTGATCACGTTACAGACCCTCCTGGACAGCACGAATCCCGAGGAGCCCCCTCAACCTCTGCTGCCGCCCGACCAACTCCGGCAGGTCAGTTGTACGGTAGAAGCAAAAGTTCACAGTTGCATTTCTTTATTTGAACCAAACACATGATTTTCATATCATATTTCATATGATGTTAAATCTGAAGAGAAAATTGCACTACGGAAGTTATGCTTAGGCATAATGAGGTCTTTGTGTTGACTGATGGCTAATGATTGAAAACATGTGCAAGACATCAAAGGTCATATAGCACAATTGTGGCGAAAAGAGTCAATGATTAGGACAAAATGTGTTAATGTCAAAAGTCGTAGAGCGCTATATAACAGTATGATAGTGAAAAAGATAAAGAGGGAGAGTAAATGGAATAAGGCGGGGTTAGCAAAAGGCGGAAGGGGGTTAAGAGTATTTTTGTGTCTCAGGAAGGAAGGGGAGCATCGCATGGGCTTTTATGAATAAATCAACAGGTAATAAGGGTAGAAATGGGTATTGGAGAAGTAGGAGGAGAACCCGGGAAATGAGGCAAGGTAACAGAGGAAGAAAGTGCAGTATCAGGAAGAATGTCAGGAGGTGGAGGATCCGGAGGGGGCTGCTGTTGTGGCAAAAGGGAGCATCCAAGTGGAGGCGGAAAGGATAAAGGGGATGGTGCACATGGAGAAGGAGAGGAAGGGGTATACTGGGGGAGAGTGGGTGGAAGAAGGGTAGGGGAAACATGAGGAGGAAGATGGCCATCGACAGTTACTTTGAATGTTGAAGGAATGGGAGTAGAGAGGTTAGATGGTGGATGAGAAAGACGAGCGTTCTCTCGGGTCATGTTTAGGAAGGTTTGGATGTCCTTGAGTTTCTGGAGGGGAGTAAGGTGGAGAGGTGTGAGAACCGAAGGTCTTCTTATGAGGAGGAAAAGAGACAAAGGTTCGAGGAGCAGAGGAAGAGGTGGGTGTAGGAGAGTATGGTAGAAGATGGGGTGGGACGTTTAGGTTGCTGGTACGACAGGTAAAGTGAGCAGGATAGGTAGGCCCTGGTGAAGCTAGAGGTTGAAGCATCTGGATTTAGAATGGCAAAATAATTTGACTGGGAGAGAGAGGTAGGATGGCAAGGGGCAGGGGGAAGGTCAACTGGGGGAGATGCTGAGACATCTTGGGAAGAAGGGAGAGGAGAGAAAATACTCATCGGCGTACTACCTGTCTGGCCTGGCGTAGAGTGAGGCCTAGTTTGAATACAAGAACTGTTACCTCAGACTCAAACTTGTAGACTCTAAAGGTTAAAGGCTGGTGAGGGAGCAAGAGTTAATGCCCTTAATAAGGGTACATAATCTCCATTACATGCCTGCAATTTGTAGGATAGAGGAACGGGTCCCTATGAGAGGTAAAAGCTAGATGATTAACCAAGGGATTACCATGCTTATGGCTCCCTGATGCCATTCAAGAATGACACAAAGAAAGGGAGGAAAGAGAAGGAAAGGGAGAGGGAGAGAAGAAAAGATCATACAAAATTGGTTGAGCTGAGGGCTGAGGCCCAAAGATCCCCTAAGCCCCACGGACAACAACGGGCATGACATTGGGGGCGAATGTTGATTATTGTCTATAAAACAGTATAACTATTTCTGCATGCATTTATGTTATCTAAAGCTATTACTCATATTCCATTCTCAAAAATATTGATTGCCTTTTAAAGTTTCTTTGCATAGCACGAAGTCTGGATGTGGAATTCAGCCCAGAGGCAGAAAAGTTAATACGCGGATACTACGTAGCCACTCGGAGACTTCGTGGCGATTGTGTACAAGGAGCTTCTGTGCCTATCACAGCCATACACACACTGTAAGTTAATGCAAGTTTTACTTTTTCTTCATGTTCAGTTTAGAGTCCTTAGTATATTTAATGATAAGACAATTTACCACTGCAGTGTTTCATAGGTTTTACTCCTTCTAAAGGGCTAAAGTAGCATCTTGTCATGCTCGCCTAGCCTTGCGCAAGACAGTAGAAAGTTGGGATGCTGTTGCAGCTGTGATGTTGAGTGAGGAGGCACTAGCAGCTCACTCTGGATACTCTCTACTCCAGGTGAAACCCACTCCTCATCTCCCAACTCACTGTGATCTCCACTCCATATTGGGAAGAAAGGTTCACTTATCTCAAACATGTTTGGATTAAGCACAACATTTGATACCCAATGTACCAATCCTAGTATGCTTATCCCAATTCTGGTCTTTCCCAGTGTCAGGTACCCCAACTTGGTGTATCTCAGTAAAGGATACTCAGAGTGCACAGGATATCAAATAATTTTGTTGATCCAATTGTTTTGTTTGTGATATAAACTCATATAGCATCTGTGTACATGAAATGTGTTGTACGTATTCTGGACATTGATAAAAACTTTGAGATAAGAAACATTTATATTTCATATACAAGTAACCTACAAATAACATCCAGATGAAGATACTAGTAGAGCTAGTCAATGTGGAAACCATAAAAACATTATGATGGCTCTTTGTATCCTGTAGTCCCAGTATATGAAAGTTTTTCAGACTAACATTTCTCTTTTTTTCCTGCAGAATGATGAACGCATGCTTCATTTCCAAAGACTACTTGAGGACTTTATATTGACTCACACAGGCGATATTTCTTCAGATCTCTGAGAATCATCCTTGAAACTAGTAGAGGACATGATATAGTACAATTTGGTTTTTAATTCAGCAGCATCAGTGAAAGAAATTTTAAAAAAGGACACACACGTTTGTGTTGCTGTAACACGCAAATTTTCAGTTATCATGGAGTGTTTATACTTTTCTTTGTAAAAATGAAGGGTCACAGAAGACAATTCCCTAGTATGTTATTTTTGTGTGCTAACATGTAGTATGAAGGCATTTAATAGGTTGGCTTTATTTTATACCTACATATTTTGTCAAATCAAAATTTGTTTTATGATTGAGCTCTTATACAACTGTTTCTTACATCTTACCATTTCATGTACAAGAAAACATTTAAAAATCACACTACGGAAGGAAAAATGAAATATATCATTTTATACATAAATGAGCTGGACATTTCTGGATGCCATGGAATACTTTTCTGTACTACTGGGAATTGAATTGAATAAAATCATTAAGTGCTAAACTGCATTATTTCCAATTTATATGTACATGAAAATCCTCCTCCTCTATAATTCATACCTATGACTTGAAAGTAAAACTGCAATGGTTACAAAATTATTTATTGGTTAATGGATATTTACATTAATGAAGAAGTGTGGTATTAAGATGTGCACTGTAAAATGACTGGTCATATCTTCTCTATTAACAGTTTTTTTTGTTTGTTTGTTTGTTTTTAACATCAAATCCAAAAGGTTTACAACCACAACTTCCATATTTACAGATATAAATTATTCGTCATTTTCAAAGTCAACAGGATTCTTCCTCATTAGCTGATCGTGTCTTCCCTCCACTGTCTGGTAGATCATGTAGCCAATGATGAATGCTGCAAACAAGAAAATGTTAGGATGGAGGGAGTTCATATTAATGGAACAATCTCTGAAAATTGCTTACTTAATTAACCTGATGTTGCCAAGGATGGCCATGCACACAGTGAGTTTCATTTATCAACTGTATTAACACACTGATGTTCCACAAATGCTTAGTAATCAGGGAGTCAATCACTAGTCTGACTTATCTCACCTGTTACCCCTTTTCCTTGATTTTCAGAAATATTTCAGTTTATTTCTATATTGCTATTTGTATAGTTAATAACAGGGTAATGATTATAAAATCAATAATAATAGCAGCATCAATATCAATAGCATTAGGGAAAATGCAAAGAAAGGAACAGAAAAAAATAAACAAATAAAAAATAAAACTGAAGAGTGGGAAAAAAAAAAAAAAAAAAAAAAAAAAATAATAATAATAATGAGGAGCTACAGGGTAATCAGGTGAGGGCATGTAGACTACTAATTTACTCCTTGGTGGGTGAGCACGGATCCATCTGTGTAGGTACATTTCAAAAAACAATACTAAAGTGAGTATCACAGTTTCCTAGCGAGAAATGGGAAGACCATGATGTCTGAAGCAATGTAAATGTTTCATAGAATGAGTACAAAGAATACTCAAAAGAAGAAGAAGAAGAAGAAGAAGAAGAAGAAGAAGAATCATGCATAAGAGCTTACAAGTGCATTACTTACGAGGAGCAACACGAAGGACCTGTCCACGGAACCTCCTGAACAAATTTGGGACACCATATTTGATGGCTCCAGCAAATGCTCTCTGTTCGAAGGGAGACAGAGAGTATTTGATGATGCCTCTGACGTGGGCAAGCTCACCGAATCCCTTTGCCATTTCTGAAAAGGAAAGTCAATTCATTACACATGAAAAGTTTAAAAAATAACTTTCATCATAAACATATTCTGTTTATAATTATTTGTCCAAATGATCACAAGCAACAGACTATACAATACATGGGGATATTATTATTAAAAAAAAAAAAAAAAAAAAAAAAAAAAGACAGACAGACAGACAGACAGACAGACACACACACAGTATATATGAACCCAAAATTGGTAATTTTACAGGTTAATCTTTACTCTATGGACACACTAAGCTAGGGCAAATTGAAGATGATTTTCTTGTAGATGATAAAAATTTGCAGTCATCAATATAAGAAATAATCTGCAGACATGAACAGTAACACCATAAATAAAGAAAAGAGAGAGAGAGAGAGAGAGAGAGAGAGAGAGAGAGAGAGAGAGAGAGAGAGAGAGAGAGAGAGAGAGAGAGAGAGAGAGAGAGAGAAGAGAGAGAAAAAGAGAAAAAAAAAAAAAAAAAAAAAAAAGAAAATGTGGAGTTGGGGACTTTGTCCCTGTTGAGTGGGTGGAATGTAATATGCATGAAACATCTGTTTTCCATTCTGGTAAATGTTTAGAATACTTTTGCATGACCAGTTATGACAATAGGGTATTGATGAAGATTTGCTGTGGGACCCCCCCAAACCCTCACATATTCTTGGCCCTGACAGCAGTGGAGGGCATAATAGGTACCAAGGAATTTGCGGAATAAAATATGAATAATATACTTGAAATACATCACTATAATAATAATATAAACATAATAAGTTTCTATATTGACTAATGCAGGGGACTGTGTCCTATACTGACCAATTTTGTGAAAATTGTTCATATTTATCTTACAGCTTTCCAGGTACCTTTCATGCCCTTCCCTGCTATTGGGGTCAAGATTTTGGGTACTGGCAAGGGGGTGGGGGGGTTTTGCATAATTTCTATAGATATGGGTAGTAAAGAGTGCAGGGAATCCATTGATATCACTATTGTTATGATCGGTCAGGCAATCAAGCTGAATATTTACACCTCCATTGCAAATGATATAAGTGAAAGTATTAGTAATTGTAGTTACTGGTAACTGCACTCTTCTGTGTCTATTACTCCAGCCACTCCTTTGGATCCCCAAATGTTGTTATATAAACCAAATACCTTCTTAACCCAGGGCTTCACCCTCAACCCCCATCTCATCTCTGTATTTCCCTGTTGGGGGCTCCACCCTGGACCCCGCCTGATCACTGTGGACTTCCTTTCTGCGCAGATTATTTTATGGATACAATTTTAAATTTTCAAGAGCCATATAGTACAAGGTAAAATTTGCCTATAATGGACAAAATCACTCAAAATAAGACTCTTTCATCCATGCACAAGATGATAATAAAAGTTGTGCAACACATAATACATTTGTATACATTTACAGGAAAATATAGTCTCACTAAAATAATCAAAGAGTAAAACTACACTCACTAATGAAATTATCTGCATAGACTAAAAATAATGTCAAAAATGAAGAAATAGGTTGTGATAAATGCTGCATGCAGAGTAAGTCCATCTGGTGGGAGTCCTGGGGTGGAGCCCCAAACAGGGAAATACAATGATTGGGTGAGGGTATGGGGGTTAGGAAGGTTTTTGGTTCAATTCTTGCGAAATTTCCTGGGAGTAATAAGAAATTAATCTTCTTAAACATTACCACATCATTTATATAATTTGCAGTCGAATTTAACAAGATTCATACATATTACAGTGTGAATAATTGAAAGAAGGATTAATGATAATTTTTTGTAGGTGCACTTGTCAGAGACAAAGTTCCTCACAGCATGTCACAAAATTAATTCAACAATCTAAATTGCTGTGATTAAAGCATGCCATCCCCTGGTAAATATTGTCTTCACCTTGGTATGCATGACAGGATAGAGCCAAAACTCAGGAGCACTGATTGGCGTTATGCTGTAAGTGGTAACGTTTTCAGCAATTTTCCTTAATTTGTGGCATTACCATTCTTGTCTGCCAATTACTTCTTGTACCAATGTCTGCAACTTTTTGTCCTTTACAAGAATATAATTTTCAATTTGACCTTGCTTAGTGTGTCCATAGCATAATGATTAACCGGAATAATAGCTGTAATACTGGATGGTTGTGTATAAATAAAAATTACTATTTTATGTATCACTAAGTGTAGTTTTTCCTTATTTATGACAGTGTCTTTAGATTTTCCTTGTCATAGTGCAGCTATTACGGTTGCAAAACTTTTTATTACTGACTAGAGATGAAAATGTCTTATTGTCTGTTATTTTGTCCATGATTGGTAAAGTTTATCTTATACTAAAAAGTTGTGTGAAAAAACTAAACCCAAAACTCTTCCTAACTCTGGAGCTTTGCCCCTATTGTCTTACTGTTGTAATTCTTTATAGTATGGACAGACTTACCAGAGACTAAGTCCCCAACTCCACAACACAAAATTTATTAAAAGATCTAATTTGAAATTCTTGGAAGCACCAAACAGACTTCAGCTGTGAACAATGCTTTCTGCAATTTTTTCCCTTTATTTGTGGTGCCATCGTTCATGTGTGCTGATTAATTCTTATACCACCAACTTTAACTTTGTCCTCTGTAAGACTATCATCATTGATTTGCCCTTGCTTACTGCATCTGTACCATAAAGATTAACTAACATTGCCTTCAACATTGGTGCGTAGGACAAGACAGAGCTGAAACTTTGGAACACAGAGTGGACTTGGGCTGTGAGCAGCGCTAGCACGGCCTGTGACCTTTTCCCCTTAGACTATTTATAGCACTACTATTTGTGACTGCAAATTAGTTCTGTACTAAGAACTGCAACTTTTGGTCCTCTATAAGAATATTATCTTCAATTTGCTCTAGCTCAGCGCATCCCAACCATAAGATTAACCTATTTTCCCTAGCCTGGGGC